>NC_045437.1:32404366-32480445 GCF_002776525.5 Piliocolobus tephrosceles
CTGCACGTTATGCACATGTACCCTAGAACTTAAAGTATAATAAAAAAATTAAAAAAAAATAAAAAAAAAAGAAATTAGAACAAAGAGATTAGGCCCACATATTCTCACATTGTGAGAAAGTTGAAAAAATCAGGGAATATTTAGTTTTTAAAAAAAATAAGTTTGTGGAGGAATATGATCATTGACTCCAATACTTAGATGGAATACAGCACAGTCTAGTTCTGTTCTAGTAACAATAAATAGAAGTTACAAGGAGACCATTAAAATATAAGAATGATTTTCCAAATAGACAGTTAAAGCTGTCCCAAATGAAGATGGCCTTTCTTAGGAGGATAGGCACCACTGAAAATGTTGAAAGGCTGAGCAATCCAGTGGTGGTTACTATAGAAGGGACTGAAGCACTGGAAAGGGGGAGTATATAGAGTAGTTTTCAAATAGTTTAGTGGATCCTTAATATCTGCAAAAAATCCAGGAGACTGTGTAATATGTTAGAGTTTCACCTCTCCAGCCATAGTAGTTATTATTAATTTTATTTTACATATGGTGTTCCACCGATGATTTCATTTTACAAAGGTATGTGCTGTTTAAAAATCTTGCAAACCATCAGAGAAGATGGTTTCTTAAGTCAATTCTGGTGTTATTCTTTTCAGATCTGGCAGAATTCCATCTTTATGCTGTGAGTAGCTCTGTTTAATGAAATTCTGGTACTCAGAAGGCCCAGAGGAACCACATGTGAAAGAACAGCAGTAAACATGATGGTTACTACCAAGTCTGTGACTTGGGCAGGGGAAAAAATTGATATGTGGAGAGACAGAAAATACAATATTTAAACCAGAAGAAAACAAAAAAATACTCGCAGCCTTGAGATGTAAGATATTGGAGTGTTTTCCAGGAGTGAATGTTGTTCACAGCATTGTAAAAGAGAAAAAAAAACCCTGGCCTCCGAGGGTCTTCTAAATGCTGACACTCCTCAAATCAGATTTTACTTTCAGTGGAGCATTAATTTTATGAGTTACTTGCCGAAAACCTGAGTCTCTTAGGAGAGGGAAGAAGGCTGACTTCATTTCTGAGCATTTTAAGACCTCTGGCATAATTCCAGACAAAGAGTGCACCCTTCTTTCGCCATCCTCTTCTATAGAAAGGCAGTTGATAATTTAGAAGTATTTTCCCAGACATGATCTCATTTTGTCTCTCAACAATGACCTGAGGGACACAAGGACATACAAAACATTTTTATCCTCATTTCCCACATGATAGAATTAAAAATCAGAAACATTAAGTGACCAGCCCAAATCATACTGCTACTAAGTAGAGGGGCCAGGATGAAATCTGCATCTTTTTCCTAAGTCTAAAGCTCTTCTGCAGTATCTTCAGCACATGATTGCTTCAACTTAAGAGCTCTGATAAGGCTCGGGGTTTCCTTAAACATTGTGTTCCTTTTTATAATTTATTTGTGTTTGACATACAACTAACTGCTATTCGACACAGCCTTAGACTTGAATATATATGTGAACAAAAGAAACCCCACTTGGATTTAAATAGTAACATCTCTATTAAAAATCAACAGTCCTCTAGAAATAAACAGATCTATTAAAAAAAAAAAAAAACCTTAATTCAGTGACTCAGCAAAATGTACTGTGATAGCTTTTAGTAATTATTTTTCATTTTTTTGTTTTTTTGAATGTCTATTGTAAGAGAAGTATGTAGGAAAACAGGCTTTGCATGCCTTTTAATTTTCATTACCTCTTCTACTTCTTGAGAATGTCTGGCCTTTGCCAGCCTGCTGAATGTCTGGCAGGTGAACTAGTCTTGGCAAAGCACTTGGAGTTTTATCAGATGAAAAACAAGTGTAAAGGGTCCAACTGGAAGCTAGATTCCCCCCAAGTGGTGCCCTTGAAGTAGATCCATTTTTCTTGACTTTTTAGTCAAGATTTTTTTTCTTTTGGTTTAAATGTTGACTTTCCTGTCTTTCTGCATATCAAACTCTGGTTTGAGTCTTCAAAGTACAGACTGTCAGGTTCTCGGGTGCAAGAATTCCTTACCAAAAAAAAAAAAAAAAAAAAATCCAGAATGGCAGTAAATAGGAGAATTTAATCCATCTATATTCAAGGTAATTATTGACAAATAAAGACTTAATATTGGCATTTTATTAGTTGTTTTCTGGCTGTTTTTCAGATTCTTTGCTCCTTTATTCCTGCCTTGCTGTCTTCCTTTGTGATATGATGATTTTCTGTTGTATCTTTTGAATCCTTTCTGTTTTCTTTTGTGTATCCACTATAGATTTTTACTTTGTAATTACCATGAGGCTTACGTAAAACATCTTGGCTTATAATAGTCTATTTTAAGTTGATAACAGCTTAACTTCAATAATGTATTGAATATTATGTATAAAACTCTACACTTTTACTCTCCTTTATATTTTTAATGTCTCAATTTATATCCTCTTATTTCTGTATCTACAAATGAATGATTGCAGCTGTACTTTTAATATTTTTTTGTTTTTTAACCTTTATACTAGAGTTATAAATAATTTACAAATCATCATTACAGCACAGGTTGTGTATTCCTAAACATCTGAATTCCAAAATGCTCAAACTCCAAAACTTTTGAGCACCAACTTGACCCCAGAAGTGGAAAATTCCACAGCTGACCTCATGTAATGTGTCACAAGCAAACTGCAGATGCACAACACACTTTATTTAGGGTCCCCAAGGCAGTTAACCTTTTAATTAAAACACAGCATTGTAGTGGAGAAAAAAAAAGCCTCCCATTGTTTGTTATTGCTATGTTGAACAGGTGATGTAGATATTCTGGTGATTATATTCTGTAGATATTCTGTGCTGCTTAACTACCCAGAACATACTATTATTTTTTTACTATATTAATTGTATGTCATTTTTTTTACTGTTAAGTACTGATGTGTGAATAAACACAAGAAAATGATTACTTATTGGTAGCATATAAATTCAGAGTCAGGAATGATGTTGACAACAAACAACTACAGATTCTCTACATGGGTGGCTGAGGTAGTGACACCTTTACTTTCTGATTGGTTCAATGTATACAAGCTTTGTTTCATGCACAAAATTATTTAAAATGTATAAAATTACCTTTAGGCTACATGTAAAGATATATGTGAAACATAAATGAATTTTGTGTTTAGACTTGGGTCCTATCGCTAAGTTATCTCATTCTGTATATACAAGTATTCCAAAATCTGAAATCTTCAGCACTTTGTTCCCAAGCATTTTGGATAAGGGATACTCAATCTGTATTAGAATATTCTATATTCGACTATATACTTACTTTTACCAGTGAGTTTTATACTCTTATATTGTAATTAGTATCCTTTTATTTCAGCTTGAAAACCTTCCTTTAGCATTTCTTGTTAGGTTTAGTGATGATGAACTCTCTCAGCTTTGTCTAGGAAAGTCTTTTTCTTTCCTTCATTTAAAAAAAAAAAAGATTCGCTGGGTAAAGTTTTCTTGGTTGACAGTTCATTTATTTTTTTTTTTCTTTCAGCACATAGGCTATATCATCTCATGCCCTCCAGACTTGCAAAGTTTCTACTGAGAAATCTGGTCATAGTCTTATGGTGGTTCTCTTGTGTGTGAGAAACCTCTTTTTTCTTGCTGCTTTCACAATTTTCTCTTTGTCTTTGATTTTGACTGTTTGGTTATAATATGTCTTGGTTAAGTCTTTCTTGGGTTGTATCTGATTGTAGACTTTTGAACTTCATATACCTAAATGTCTGTATTTCCCTCCAGATTTAGAAAGTTTTCAGCCATTGTTTCTTTAAATAAGCTTGTGCTCCTTTTTCTCTCTCCCTTCCTTCTGGTATATTATGATGCAAATATTAGCTCTCCTGATAATACCATCAATAAATCCCATAGATTTTCTTTATTCCTTTTCATTCTTTTTTCTCCCCTGATTGGATATTTTCAAATGATCTTTCTTTAATTTCACAGATTCTTTCTTCTGCTTGATGAAGTCTGCTGTTGACATACTCTATTGCCTTCTTTAATTCGTTCATTGTATTCTCAGCTTCAGAATTTTTTAAAAAAATAATTTCTCTGAATTGAACTTATAATTTTGTTCATGGTTTGTTTTTCAGATTTCATTGAGTTGTCTATCTGTGTTCTCTTGCTGTTTGTTGAACTTCCTCAAAATTATTATTTTAAATTTTTTGTCAGGCAATTCATAGTTGGTCATTTATTCAGGGTTGGTTACTAGCATATTATTGTGCTCCCTTGTTGGTTTCATGTTTACTTGATTTTTCAAATGTGTTCCTTGAAGTTTTGCATTGTTGTCTTTGATTTGAAGAAACAGTCATCTCCTTCAGTCTTTACTATCTTCAGGAGAGAAAGTTTTTCACCGAACAGCATGGCTAATGATTCTGAGGCTCTCTCTGACCTTTTCTGTGGCTGCATCTGTTCCACATCTCTTGTTCCCTCTAATGTAGACATTCTTGAGATATTTTGCCTTCTTTCAATCCTGCGAAGCCAGGCTGGATGCTAACAGCCTCCTGCTTGTTTTCCCTATGATAGTGCTCTGAAATGTTTAAGTTTGAGTGCCTTCTTCTGATCCTGCAGAGTCCAGATGGCTGTCTGCTCAAGATGCTTGAATTGCTATCTGTGAAGATGTGCTGGGGAGCTAGCCTGGTATGGATGGTGAGCCATGGAGTGTCTAGAGTGTCTGTGGATCAGTTGGGAGGTGTTTAAAAGTCAAACATTCCCAAGTGGCTCATGGGAAGGCTTCCTGATAGAGTCTGCAGAGTCATTAGTGGAATCTGTGGCCTCTTCTCTATGCTTCTGGTGTCTTCCAACCACTCAGTTGTGCCAGTCACTTCAGTATTCTGGGTGGAATGATAGTGGACCTCTTGGACAGTGTCCTGCATAGCTAGGGGAGCAGGACACTAATTCACTATGCTCTTATTTTCCTGTTGGAAAAATTGTGTGCTGAGGATGGTGTCTTTCAGCACTGAACTGTGCTGCCTTGGGGGAGGGGTGACATGGGTAAAGTAAAACTCTTCTTCTTATCCTCCTCAGTGTGACTATCCTCAGATATTTTTTCTCTAATGGTGTGCTGGAACATCTTCACTGTATTCCCTGACTCCCACAAATGTACACTCATTTGTGCTAGTTGTCAAAATCAATGCTTCCATGGGGGATGATGGTAGAAAGCTCCTATGCTGCCATCTTTCTGATATCACCCCTCATTTCCAGCTCTTCATGTTCCTTCTTATACTTTTTCTCTGAGCTCTGCTTGTCAGTCTTGTTCCCTGCACTCCAATGTATTCTGAGGGTACATTTCTGTTCTTCACCTTTGTAGTTAGTTTCACAAAAGCAAGAACTCAGATGGATCCTAGAGTTAGTAGTAGAGTCAAAAGTCAAAGTGTGGTTCTTGAAGATGAGTTTTATGAAATATTCTGGTATAAAGGGGTTCCATATTCAACCAAATCCTAAATCCCATCTGTGAAGAATCATAGTGCATATGGGATATCCTATGATTAAGAAATGAATTGTTCTTTGTTTAACCCAGCAATTCTCAAAGTTAGCCATGTGCTTATCCCTTGCTTACCTTCTCCCTTCTCTCCTCTGAATTGAAGACAGGAGTGGAAGGGAGGAGGCATCCTGGCAAGCTGCATTTTTCAGGCTTCCATGTCAACTAGCTTTCTGACCCTGATGTGAGACTCTGGTGAGAGATTGGAGGATAGAAAGCAAGAAAATGTCAGGGTATTCTTCCTGCCCTGATCCACCCAGGGCTTCAGTGGAGTCCTCTGCAACAGCAGTGCTTCTTCCATAGGAAGAACAGACAAACAGATTCTCAGTGGTTCCAAGTTCTCCTGGGTAGCTTCAGATCCATTTTGTTCTTTTGTACTAAGAGCAGTAAGGGTTTCCTGTTACTGCTAATCTAATCTATGAGTGAGTTGTTTTGCAAGTGGTAGGCCAGGTGGTTTTCTGAAAGTATTTAGCATTTTGCATGCCAGGACTCATGAAACATGCTCACTGTCTTTGTAGCACAGCACTATTTGCATAAATGTCAGTAGAGTGAGATTATTGGTTATTAGCTTCATGAAATCTGCCTCTGCATCATGCTTCTAGATTTTCAGAGATCTATTAATCCAGATAAGTACCGTGGCCAGTTTGTTGGTAAGCAGCATGTTCTATCCTAAGGCTTTTGAGCAACTGGGTTCCTAGATCTGGATCTGTCCCTACTGCCCGGTGAAAAGTTTTTGTATCACCACTGACACCTTCTCACATATGTGAGGTTGTTGATAAGTGTCCATATTCTCTACAGCGACAGAAAAATGATGAGTAGTCCATGCCAGATCCTGAGCTCTGCCCACAAGCATACCCCATTTGGAGATGAAGATGGGGTTCCTCCAAACAAGTCTGAGACAATATATTAAGTCACTGATTCCTGAGTAGCATTGATTGCTACACCTTTTCTGGCAAAGATCAGTATCAAGTATGGTATGTTAATATTGGTACCCAAAGATATTTATGTTCTAATCTCTAGAACCTGTGAATATGCCGCCTTACATGGCAAAAGGACTCTGCATATATGATTAAATTTAGGATTTTGAGATGTGAGATTACCTTGGACTATCAGGTGGACCTAACATAATCACAAGGGTTCCTGCACAGATGCAGGAGCATCTGAATCAGAAGAGATGTGACGACAGAAGCAAAGTCGGAATGATGCAGGCCATAAGCCAAGGAATGCAGGTAGTCTTTAGAAGCTGGAAAAGGCCAGGAAACAGATACTCCCTACTCCCCTAGAGTTGTCAGAAAGAACATGGTGCTACCATCCCATTTTATATTTCTTATCTCTAGATCTATATATATATATATTTCATTTTAAGCCATTAAGTTTGTGGTAATTCGTTATAGCAGTAATAGGAAACAAATATACCAAGAGTCTGCAGGGAAAACACAACTTGGGTAACTGAAAATTTGGAAGTTCCTTCAGCTTCTCATACAGTCTAAGTTTTTCTAAGTGGATTACATGGAGCCGGTCTCCTCATCCACTTGCTTAGTTGAGGCTGGTTTGTCATTCTCAATTCAATCACACCTTCTGTTCTTTGAAATAATAGTTTCTATAATAATAATACATGCTAGGTGATTTTTTTTCTCCTTCCTTACACATTGATATACGATTTGGTGGAAGGTTAAAATTTAACATCAATTCCAAATGATTCTCCACATTATCAAACTTGCATATCTTCCAAATGCAGTGCCACAGAGACTTTGAAGAGGCTCTAACATTATTAGCAACCTTCTGAATGCAAGGATACCCAACTAGAACAGCAGAGCGGAATTTTTTGGAAGGTTAACAAATATCTCACAGAACAGGAGCAAAGGCTTAAAAGTCAAGCCTTGGAAGGCAGGACTAGGGCAGGAATCAGAGCCAAAAATATAGTCAGGACAATCACATTAATACAATGTCAATGTCTCCCTCCCTCCAGCCTTCCTTTCTCTTTTTCTGTCTCTGATTTAGTCTTTTTCTCTTCTCAGTTTTCTCTCTCTTTTTCTGTCTCTTGCTCTGTCTCTATTTTCTCTCTCTTAACATACAGCCTTCTTTCTGAACATCAGTTTTGTGCTCCCCTTCAAAAACAGGAGATCTTCTATACAAGCAGACACAGCAGCTAGCAATAGCTCTTGCTCTTTCAGGTTCACAGAAGGAAGAAAGTTTTCCCCAGGGAAACACACTGATTGGCCAGGCTAGAGTCATGTGCCAGGGCCGTGGGAGTGTGCAAGAAAATGGAAGATACTGTTTGGACTCCATGTTACTTCAGTGAGAAAAGGAAAGGGGTGGTAGGCGGTGGTGGGGGCAATGTTCAAAAGAAGAATATGGAAGGCAGGATGTAGATAAATGTCCATTTGAGGCTTTCTGGTTTTGTTTTGGTTTTTTTTTTTTTTTTTTTTTTTTTTGATAAAGTCTTGCTCCATTGCCTAGGCTGGAGTACAGGGCATGATCATGGCTTACTGTGGCCTCAAACTCCAGGCCTTAAGCTATCCTCTCACTTCAGCCTTCTGAATAGCTGGGATTACAGGCATACACCACCAGGCCTGGCTAATTTTTAAATATATTTTTATAGAGATGGTGTCTTGCTATGTTGCCTAGGCTGGTCTCAAACTCCTGGCCTCATGTGATCCTCCCACCCTGGCCTCTCAAAGTGCTGGGATTACAGGCATGAGCCACGATGCTTGCTCACTGGGTATTTTTAAAGACTAGAGTGAACCTATGACCGATGACACAGAACATTTCCCGTCATATAGAAAATGCTTAAGTTTGGGCTCTCAGAAAACATCACACAGTAAGACCACACAAATTTAAAATTTAAATTGCATAGATGTTATAGAAATATTCTAGTGGCTTCTTCGTATCTTCTCAAATTTATAAACATATATGTTTGTGTATATATATGTACAGAGACTTTTACATTTTCATTTGTAATTCTCATTTGTAAAAGAGATTTATTCAGAACCATTCAAATTCAGCACTACAAAGAAAATTGCTTGTCTAATCTTCTAGGACTTTAATAACATGAGTTTACTAAACATGACATAGGTAGATAAACATATTGTAGAACTAAAATTAATAATTGTTGATTTATTCACCAGTTTTATAAATGCTCCTAGATTTAAAACTTCAGTACTACCTGTTTTCTTTGACACATATTCCTGAGACAACTGGTCTTAAAATATTTTAAAATCTGTAGTGGGAAGCAAATAGTGTCAGCCTATTAGGAAGTACCTCCTAGTAGAAATTCTCTGTGGACCTGGTTTAAGAAACAAATCTCATAACTATGTATAATCATTTATATTGTTAGTAAGAGTTAAAATTTAAAAATATATGTTCCCTTGAAACATTTAAATAAGCTTCCTTTAACATTGTTTATATTGTTATTTGCCTAGGAAGATTCCTTTTTAATAGACGGTACAGAGAGATGTTTGTATCAAGTCTTTATCCAAATAATGTGATTCTATGAGGGCAGTCTTGGTCTGAATTAACAAGCTTCCCATAATTTGATATCTCTGTGTAGGCAGTGATGAAGAAGCTTGCATCAAGGAAGAGCTAAAAATCAACAGCAAGATGAATGAGTGTTACAAAGATCTAATCTTACTTTATACAGATAGGGTTATATGCAGTTTCATTTCTTGAAATTACTGAAGGCTCACTGAGCATCACAGAAATACTACTCCGGTTTGGCTGCAGAAATTCTCTCTGGCTTAGAATTGCTTGTATTTTAAGGGAATAGTCCTCTTCTTAAGCCTGGATCTAGGAAAGGGTGCTGCAGAAATGGTAGTTTTGACGTACTGTGACACCTAAGGTGCTCAGTTTGAGCATGCCATGACTTTGGCAATGATAAATGGCAAACACTTATATAACAGTTACTACATGCCAAGCAGGCCGGCAAACAAATTAGACATCCCACAAGTAGTCAGCATAAGCCCAATCACTTAAAATATCTACAAAGTCAGTGATCACACGATCGGCCATTAGCTCAAAATCGTTTTTTTGTATGTGAAATATAGGATAGTGAAATATGAGCTATGCAGTCTGTTTGGTTCCATCATTTACTATCTGGATTCAGAAAAATATGAGCCTTTTAGAACCTCATTTTCCTTATCTTGAAACTGGAGAGAACATATGCTTACTCCCCTTCCCATGAATAGGGGCCAAGGAAAGTATGAATGGGATGACCAGAACAATGGTGCTAGAGCTGAAGTTCAGGTCTTCAGCAGACACTTTGGCAGAGAGTATCAGCCTTTAGATGGCTAGTACACCCAGAGGAGTGTAAGTCAGCATCCTTATCAAAGATAGTTACCAAGGTGAGATATACATCTGATGATATCACCTTGATGATATCCCAGGGCTCATCCAAACTTTGGGAAACTGAAACCATCAATTTAGCATTTGCTGATTTTCCTGATCACTATACTTGGGTAAGAAAATTGTAGGAATTCTAAAATTTGATATAAGCATTAGAGAAAGAGATTGAATTTCTTCATTAACTCA
Source organism: Piliocolobus tephrosceles (assembly GCF_002776525.5). Classification (NCBI taxonomy): domain Eukaryota; kingdom Metazoa; phylum Chordata; class Mammalia; order Primates; family Cercopithecidae; genus Piliocolobus; species Piliocolobus tephrosceles. Next base: position 32,414,396 of record NC_045437.1, read on the forward strand.
ACATATTAGGTTACAAGGAAAAGGCTTACCGGATTTGCTAGCATGCACATTCTCTAAATCATCTTAGTTATCTAAGATGAATTTACACTAGAATGGGAGAATTTATAAATTGGGGAAATATCCTAGAAGGCCTTTGAAAAGGGGTATTACAGTTTGGTTTGGGGTTGACATTCACTGAGTAACAACAAAAATGATTTATTTGCATTTAGTTCTTGTTTTGAAACTATTGCAAATACATTTAAATACAAAAATTGCTCTCCTCCATGGAAACCTGTGTGTTCCTACAATAGTTTTTTAATGCATACAAATTCTGTTCATGGCCATTTTGTTTTTATTTGCATTCTAATTTTAATAGTGAGGACAGAGACAATTGTATAAATAAAATAAAATTAAAAACATTTTAAACTCATAACAGTGAGTACATTTTGATGAAAAATGAAGGAGGTTAGGTATCCTGAAAAAAACTTCCCAGTAAAAACAGAGTGCTGAATGAAATATTGTATATGCCTTTTAAAATGTAAAACTCTTTTATACTCACAAAGAAAGTAGAATGGAAAACTGCAGCTAATTCTTTAGCTACCTTCAGGGAATTTGACAATTTTTATGCCCAGAGTTTTGGGTATTAAAGGTATAAGTATTAAAAAGGGTAACAAGATGTGGAATTGGACGAGATTAAAGCTGAGTTCCCTAAAGATGCTTAACCTCAGGAAAAGTTTGCTGTATTATTCTTTACACATTTTTGTATATTTAAATATTATACAATAAGCTCTAAAAGGTGTTAAAAGAGTGGAAAACTATACTTTTGTTCTTGAGGGTCATCTAAACTAATTCCTATTCACTTAGCTAATATTAAAATGAATTTTTGCTTTAAAAATTTAAAAAGTTTTGTTCCAAAATTTTTTTTGAGTTGGGGTCTTGCTCTGTTGCCCAGGTTGGAGTGCATTGGTGTGATCATAGCTCACTGCAGCCTCAAACTCCTGGGCTCAAGCAATCCAATCCTCCCACCTCAGACTCCTGAATAGCTGGGACTACAGGTATTTGTCACCACCTTGCCTGGCTACTTTTTTTAGAGATCGTGTCTTGCTATGTTGTCCAGGTTGGTCTCAAACTCCTGGCCTCAACAAATGCTTCTGGCTCAGCCTTCCAAGTAACTACGATGACAAGTGCAAGCCACCATGCCCAGCTACAACCATTTTTAATTTAATAATGTTGACACATAGTGGTATAATCAACACTAGATAATTGGTTCTGAAGGATGAGAGGTATGACATGAATAAGCCCATACACTAGCTATCTAAAAGCAATTTCCATTTTTTGTCGGTTTTACAGTCTGCTTATTCAACCAAAATAAGTGGAGTACAGGGTCTTCTGAGTAATTGAATACATATAATGCGTGGGTTGAAGCCACTGCCTACATACCCCAGCTTCTCCAGTTTGTACTGCACTTCCTGGTGCTGATATTCAAGAAGATTCCTTTGGTTTTCCCTTCAATGAGATAAACCTCACACCAGTGCAGACAGCCCACCCAGGGAGCACACAGGCTCCTAAATGACTAGATTCTAGTTGTAAATGATCTTCCTTGGGTCTGTCATAGGTGGAGACTGGCCTTGGTAGTGAAACCACTTGGCAAAACTGGATGCATCTTTTCAGATTCAGTGTCTCAGAGCATAATCTGAAACAAGTAAAAGTGAGAATCAAAATGTTAGCATTCCTGATGAGATGGAATATAGATTTTTTTTCTTAATAAGAACAACAGCCTTCATTCTGTGCCAAAAATGTTCTAAAACCTTCTTTATCTTGTTTGATCCTCAAAACATTCCAGAAGAAAGATATAACAATTTCTCTTTTATAGGTGAGGAAATTGAGGCTCAGAGATATTAAATATGTTGCCAACATATTAAGATGTTGGCAGAGTTAGTTGTGGAGCCAGGATTTAGACCAAGGCAGTTCATTTCCCCAAATAGGGTTCTAGGCCTTTTATTTTTTTCAGCCATCAAGGAAGATGGCTTTGCCAGGCCAATAGGGGTATACTGGCTTTTTTAAATCTCAGCTAACCTTGGGGTAAGTGCTAGGGAAATACCTAGCTTATACAAAAAGAATCTTTTTGTCCTGGTTTTGATCTAGTTCCCTGGCAGGCTGGTTAAGACTTGTCTTAACACATACATTTCTCTTGCCAAAGCACACGTGGTATGTTTGGACATATGGTCTCATTTTTATGATCTTTTAACCTTTACATATTTTAAATATTTCATGGTGGGATTAATTATTTGTGGTGACCAAGACTAGCAGCTGGTCCAATGGGGCCATGTTTGGAATCCCTAAGGAATGAGAGGGTTGATACTCTGTGGAACATAACTTTTAAAGATAAATATATAAATATGAATATAAAGGAGAAATTTCTGACATACTCATTAATGATCAGAGCCTAGTGATGTCTTATGGTAAATTGGTACATTTACTCTGAGACCTATCACTATAAATGGTTTTGAAATTAGCCTTATTGTGCTTCTAGCCTTTAAAAAATGTATACCTATTGGGTAATCTGAATTGCTTAGAAAGTGACCATCTAACTCATCCTTGCTTTTTATGCTCCGAATGAATAGTTGAACTGGAAGCATTAAAATATTGAAAACAGTTAAGACTGGCTTAAGGACTTCAACTTTATTGAGCCTTAAAAATATGCCTCAGGTAAACTTGATGGTGAGATCTCTAACCTCATAGTATTCAAATAACTTTAATGCAATTTTAACTACAGAATGGGATGGTAAACCAAATTCTTATCCATGTTACCCAAAGTAGCCCTCGACAAGTTAGCTAAAATAAAATTAACAACGTTTGTGAAACACCAAGTAGAGTCCAAATCAGAAGAGGTGTGCTCTCCGAAGACCTTATATAATATAAAACTCATATGTAGACCATATGTTTACCATTGCTTCAACTGATTAACTTCCACAAACCATGTTGGTGGACTCATATGGGTTTGCTTGTAGAAGTAGTAAAGAGTCTAGACTCTGTGGCACAGTTTCCTTAGGTTTGATTCCACTGAATAAACTTGTGGGCCTAAATCCTGAATATTTGGAAAGCCTTTTTCCCTACCCTATAAACATGGGTCAATTTTGTCCTCCAGAGAACATTTGGCAACGTCTGGAGACACTTTTGTTTGTTAAACTGGGGAAGAGGATGTCACTGTTATCTAGGGGATAGAGGCCAAGGATGCTGTTAAACATTCAGCAATGCACAGGAGAGTGTCCCACAACAAAGAATTATTTGACCCAAAATACAGTAATTGTTGAGGTTGAGAAACCCTGCTATAAACCAAGATCACCTAAGTTAGTTTTTGTAGATCCCAGCTATTTTCTGATTAGATCTCAGAAAAGTTTCTTGCACTGTACAGTTCAATTAAAAAATGGAACTGAATAAAGCACCTGGGGAGAGTTTAATCTCCAGGTTGATTAATAATTGTTTTGAAATATAAGCTTTGAAATCTTTCTAGATTTGTTATTAACTGTTTTAGCAAGGTCCTCTTTGACTATATCTAATGTATATTTATTCCATACTCAAAAAGATGACTTTTTTGACAGCTTAATATAAACTTTACTGCCAAAAAGTACTCACTTACTGAATAGCAATTCTGGGTTTTTCAGACAAAGGGTCTTAATCCATTTTCTGTCATTTTAACAGAATATGTGAGACACAATAAATTATAATGAGCAAAAATTTACTTGTTACCGTTCTTGCAGGTTGCAAAGTCCAAGATCAAGGGAATGGGATCTTATGGGGGCCTTCTGCCATGAGGGTCACATGGCAAAAGGGCAAGAGAAGACAAGAGAGAATGCAAGAGGAGGCCAAACTCATCCTTTTATGATGGCATTAATTCCACTCATGAGGGTATAGCCCTTATGGCCTCATCACCTCTTAAAGGACTTACTTCTTTCTTCCATTACACTGACAAATTGCAACATGAGTTTTGGAGAGGACAAACATTCAAACCATAGAATTATGCTCCTGCCCACCCCCACCTAAATTCATGTCTTCACACACAAAATACATTCATTGCTTCCCAGTAGCCCCAAAAGTCTTAACTCATTCTAGCCCCAGCTCAGAAGTCTAAAGCCCAGAGTTTCAATTAAATCAAATATGGGTGAAGCCCAAGGCACAATTCATCTTGAGGGAAATTCTTCTCCAGCTGTGACTCTGTGAAATCAAAACAAATGATGGGCTTTCAAGATACAATGGTAGGACAGACATAGACTAGACATTCCCATATCAAAAGGGGTAAATAGTCAAGAAAAAAAAGGGGTAACTGGTCCCAAGCAAGTCCAAAATCCAACAGGGAAAACAACATTAAATCTTAAAGTTGGAGACTAATCTTTCTTGAGTTCGTGTCCCTGGGCACACTGGGGTGGGGTTGGTCCCCCAGCATCTTAGGCAACCCTGCTATATAGCTTTACTGGACTCAGCCCATGCAGGAGCTGTCACAGGTTGGAGTCTCATTCCTGCAGCTCTCCCACGCTGTCATTGCTCACTGGTAGCTCTACAGTTTTGGGGTCTTGGGGGTAGCCCCATCCCCATAGCTCTACTAGGCCTCATGGAGATTCTCCACAATGGCTTTTACCTCTTAAAACAGTTACAATGGCAATTAAATTTCAACATGAGTTTTGGAGTGGACAGACAGTCAAACCACAGCACCAATGTTTTACATGAGGAATGGGTAGACTGTAGGTAAGGCTATTTCAGCAAATATTATTTTTAGAGATTTTACTATTTCAATAAAAATGAAACCAGAGACTATATCATTCATGGCTTTATTACTTATCGTCAGAAATCCTTTATCAGCTCACTGGCACAAGCTGGACACAGAGTCCTACTTAAAACTGACATTTAGACAATGATGGCTGCATAAAAGAGTCAGGATTAGTAGTAATCCTCCTATTAAATTTTGTACTAGGTTAAAATGGAAAGGCTGGACACTGCCCTCCAGTCCATTTCTATCTCCACCCTTTCACTTGTTTCTCAATTATCTGATAGTTCTCTTAAAGGGTTGGATGCATTTATCCTTTCTCAGTGGATGAAAAAAAATCCTTTATGTGATTTAAAAAATGTTATTATTTGAAAGAAAAGTGGCTGAAATAAACAACTGGCCCTGTTAACCAAGTACATCAGATGGAATTCTTAATATTAATTACACTAAACCAAATCTATTTTTGGCTCTATCCTCTAACCCTACTTGTTTACTCTTAATTAATATATAATTTATCCTGTCAAGTATACCAGGAAGTAGTATTACTGAAATAAGGTGTATGGGAGATTTAATGAATGTTCTTTTCCTTTGCTGTTGTTGTTACTTAGGGGTTATATGTGTTTTAAGCTTTTTTCAGCCTAAAATCATTACAGTCATGCTGTATGGAACAAAGAGAGGGTAGACAGGTATATAGCTTTGCTGAGCAGTGATGTTTAAGCTGATACCTGAATGACAGCAAGGATACAGTCATATCAATGCAGGAAAGGTGTTTTAAGTACAGGACCAGGTTCACCGGCAGAGTTGACCTTAGGAGGAGATTTCTGTGTCTGTGCCGAAGTTGTTCTTTATTCATTCACTCCTTCCCAATGGAGCTCAAATACAGCCTCAGAAACTTGCTCTATGTAGACTTCAGGCAGCAATTATCAAAAAGTCAGACTTTTATTTGAGAAATAAAACCAACCCCTGCCCTAGTAATAATGGGATTTCAGGGGCAATGGAAAACACCTTTTGTTCCTACTTTTACTTTCTTCTGCCCTCTCCCAGTAAAGATTACACTATCCAATCTTGTCACTGGTATGTGATATTATTTTTGACTGACAACACTATCATCTCTTCAGCAATTAGAAAGTGGAAATTGATGCTTATACGTCCTTTCTAGCTTTCTTCTTATCTTTCTCTCTTCATGTCCCCTCTATGTCATCCTCTTATGATCTTACCTTATCTTACAGAAACTTACCTTAAGATAACTCCTTCCTAACATATCTTAATGTAATAAAAGCCATCTGTGACAAACCCATAGATAGCATAATACTGCATGAGGAAAAGTTGAAAGTATTACTTCTGAGAACTGGAACAAGACAAGGATGCCCACTCTCACCACTTCTATTCGACACAGTACTGGAAGTTCTAGACAGAGCAATCAGACAAGAGAAAGAAATAAAAGGCATCCAAATCAGTAAAGAGGAAGTCAAACTATTGCTGTCTGCTGATGATGTGATTGTATAACTAGAAAACTCTAAAGACTCCTTCAAAAAGCTCATAGAACTGATAAATGAATTCAGTAAAGTTTCAGGATACAAAATTAACGTACACAAATCAGTAGCTCTGTTATACACTAACAGTGACCAAGCTAAGAATCAAATCAAGAACTCAACCTGTTTTACAATAGCTGTAAAAAACTCCTTAGGAATATATCTAACCAAAGAGGTGAAAGACATCTACAAGAAAAACTACAAAACACTGCTGAAAGAAATCATAGACAACACAAACAAGTGGAAACCCATCCCATGTTTGTGGATGGGTAGAACCAGTATTGTGAAAATAGCGATACTGCCAAAAGTTATCTACAAATTTAATGCAATTCCCATCAAAATACCACCATCGTTCTTCACAGAACTAGAAAAAACAATTATAAAACTCATATGGAACCAAAAAAGAGCCCACATAGCCAAAGCAAGACTATGCAAAAATAACAAATCTGTAGGCATCACATTACCTGACTTCAAACTATTCTATAAGATCATAGTCACCAAAACAGCATGGTACTGGTATAAAAATAGGCATACAGTCCAATGGAACAAAATAGAGAACCCAGAAATAAAGCCAAATACTTAACAGCCAACTGATCCTTGACAAAGCAAACAAAAACATAAAGTGGAGACAGGAAACCCTATTCAACAAATGGTGCTGGGATAATTGACAAGCCACTGTAGAAGAATGAAACTGCATCCTCATCTCTCACTTTATACAGAAATCAACTCAAGATGGATGAAGAACTTAAATCTAAAACCTGAAACCATAAAAATTCTAGAAGATAATGTTGGAAAAACCCTTCTAGACATTGGCTTAGGCAAAGACTTTATGACCAAGAACCCAAAAGCAAATACAACAAATACAAAGATAAATAGATGGGACTTAATAAAACTACAAAGCTTCTGCACAGTAAAAGAAACAGCAGAGTAAACAAACAACCAACAGAGTGGGAGAAAACGTTTGTAATGTATATATCCGACAAAGGACTAATATCCAGAATCTACAAGGAACCCAAACAAATTAGCAAGAAAGAAACAATCTCATCAAAAAGTGGGCTAAGGACATGAATAGACAATTCTCAAAAGAAGAGGTACCAAATGGCCAACAAACATATGAAAAAGTACTCAGCATCACTAGTGATCATGGAAATGCAAATCAAAACCACAGTGTGATGCCACCTTACTCCTGCAGGAATGACCATAATAAAAAAATCAAAAAATAATAAATGTTGGTGGGGAGGTGGTAAAAAGGGAACACTTTTACACTACTGATCAGAATGTAAACTAGTACAACCACTATGGAAAACAGTGTGGAGATTCCTCAAAGAACTAAAAGTAGAACTACCATTTGATCCAGCAATGCCACTGCTCGGTATCTACCCAGAGGAAAAGAAATCATTATACGAGAAAGATACTTGGACGCATATGTTCACAGCAGCACAATTCGCAATTGCAAAAATATGAAACCAGCCCAAATGCCCATCAATCAATGAGCAGATAAAGAAATTGTGGTATATACATACCGTGGAATACTACTAAGGCATAAAAAAGGAATGAAATAATGGCATTCACAGCAACCTGGTTGAAACTGGAGACAATTATTCTAAGTGAAATAACTCAGGAATGGAAAACTAAACATCACATGTTCTCACTCATAAGTGGGAGCTATGCTATGAGGATGCAAAGGCATAAGAATGATACAGTGGATTCTGGGGACTCAAGGGAAAGGGTGGGAGGTGGTTGAGAGGTAAAAGACTACAAATTGGGTACAGTCTATACTGCTTGGGTAATGGGTGCACCAAAATCTCAGAAATCACCACTAAAGAACTTATTCACATAACCAAACACCACCTGCTCCCCCCAAACCTATAGAAATAAAAAATAAAAATAAATTTAAAAACAAACAAACAAAAACTCCTCCTAAAACTGTTACTTGTAAAATCTGCCCTTCTATCTTTCCGACCTATTAAGGCACGGCCTAGGCCTTGTGCATACATATTATGCATGCACATACTGACCATCTATTTGAATCTTAATCCTTAGCAGAGTGGCTTTCATCCGCTTTACATTCTATTGGTATTGCTGCTATTTTCCCTTAATTGAGGACTAGCAGTTGTCTAGAATTTGTGGCAAAATACATAATACATATGTATACATACCTCCGTAGGTGATTAAATGGATACATATATTCATCCAGTTTCTGTGCCAGAAACTAGGTATAAAGAGATTAATTAATTTATAGATGAACACAGAGATAATAAGTGGAAGAGCAAAGAATCAATCCTGATCTAATCTTAAAGCCAATGCCCTTTACTGCCTTGAAAGACTTCCTTCATGCTGACTTTTCTTCCAGCCCTTATGTTTCTCAATCCAACAGTGTCTAAAAGAACTTTCTGCACAGTAAAAGTTCTGCACAGTAAAAGTATAGCATGAAAAATTTGTTCTATAACTGCACGATTTTTTTTCTGGAAGCCACTTGCCATATAAGAGCAAGAGAACAGGTCCTGGGGGCAGGGCACAGTTGTGAGTTCGAGAGGCTGCAGGAGTATTGCAATGGCTACAGCACAGGGAGTGGTGGGAGATCACATCAAATCGTGAGCAAGGCCCTCACTGTAAGGCTGTGTGGGTGAAATTTGGATTTCATTCTAAGTGCCACAGTGAAGCAGTAACAAAACCCTTTTCCGAGGCGCCTCTTGACTTTCGCTCCTATTGAAACCATCATGCCCTTTATAGGTTCTTCAGCTTGTGAGAAAGGATATTGCCTGAATTAAAAAAACTGGCAACAAGTGAAAATTATTTACAGAGAACAGACAGATAAAAGAAAATTCTCAGAATCAGTTCAGTACTTCATGAACAGGGCAGCCAGTTACATATACAATTGTGAAAGACTGGCCATTCCCAAGGTTTTGACTCCAAATTATTTCAGGCCTGGTAGAACTTGGTTATATCAGTGGGATCTTTCAAAGAGGTTGTAAAAACTTGTCTCTGTTTTGGGGCTAGAATCTTTAGGTGTTCCACAGAGTGTTGATGGTGGAGTAAGTTGCTCAGGTTCAAATTTCAGCTTTTCATTTACTAGATAAATATATTGAACAGTTGTTTTATGCTTCAGTTTCCTCACTGATAAAGTAGGGATAATAGTATTTAATTTACAGGTTGATGGGGGATTAACTGAGTAAATATATGTCATTTAGGACAGGTTGCTAGAGCAGTGCTAGTAATAAATGTCAGCTATTGTTATTATTATCATTATTAATATTTCTCTCTCCTATTCTTCTCTCTGTTTAATAGGGTTTTGAACTTTTGGGTTCACTGTTTTTGACATAAACATTTATTTAGGAACTAAATATCAAACTTGCCTCTTTCCCTTAGCACACTAAGATAAATGGATCTTCCTGAGTCTGAGGGAAGTTAAGGACAGAGTTTGAACATAAGTTTTATTCTTATAATAGCAATTTTTTGGGAAGGAACCAGGGAGCAGTCTTTTCTTTCCAATGAGATGTCAAACTCTTGGATGATATGGAGCTTGTGTTGTAGAGAGATGATTAGTATTTTTGGAACCTCACCCTTTTGTCTAACACTTTGTACAGAGTGACAATAACGAAAGGAAGACTTAACATAGAGTTGGGATTACAGGGTTCAAATCTAAATTCTGTTCCCAACTAGCTCTGTGACCTTGGACAACGGAGCACAATTATAAAACTGGAGGTGGGATTAATTACATAATCTCCAAAGCACCTTCTGGTATTAACATTATATAGTTCAGAGTACATTTCCTACAAACCCTTGCTTTAGGCAAAGCTTCTACATAAGGAGAAGTCTCGGAGAAAGGGTAATAGAAAAAAAGAGCAATATAAGGGGAAACAAAAACAAAGGAGAACTAGATTATTAGGAAAGAAGTATAATGAGAAAAGGAAACTAAAGAAAAGCAGGTTTAGTCAGATAACTTGCTAACCTTTTAAATTGAACACTCTCCTTACACCATCCCTTGGGGATGTGACGGTGAACAGGCCCTTGTAGAATTTACAGAGTGTTGGGGAATATGCAAACAGATGGCCAGAAAGACAACATAAAACTCTACCATCACTTGTAGGATAAAGGGAGGCTTCCCTGAAAAGAATGGTGGAGTTTGAGGGCAAAGCATTATGGGTAGAGAAGGTATCTACAAAGGTCCTGGGATAGGAGAGAGCTGGTATTTTCAAAAACGGAGGGAATTTATGCATGGATGCAATCAGGAAAAAAAATGAAGCAAGAATAAATGAGCATATTCTCCAAGGACCAACTAACAGGGTTGAGATAACTATTATCCATTTTATCCCCTCCTGCATCTGCTATAATGTAGCATGGCCTGAAATGAAGCACCCATGTGGTTTGACCCTCCCCAGTTGCTATTGCTCATCCTATAATAAGCAATAACACAAATCCTAGCCCAGTAATTCCCCAGTGAATCCTTTCCTGGCCATCTTAAGGCAAAAAAAGAGCCTTGTGTTTTGACGGGGAAATTCTTTAGTAGAGAAAAGAAGTGAGGAGAGAAAGTTCAATATGCTTCCATCTGTTTCCCTCCTACTCTCATATCTGCATCCCATGCGAAACAGTCCCCTTTTTCTTAGATTCTATCTTCCTCCCTCAAGAACAGCTTTTACCTCCCCGTTTTTTTTTTTTCCTTTTTCTACTTTTGGCCCAAATCATGGTACTGAAAATGTAAAACCTGCAGTTTTGGGTATGTTACCAAAGGAAACAGTTTTACTTAAAATCTTGTTTTTGCCAAAATATTTTCAAAGTAGCTGGAGAGCTGTCAAACCACAGTGGCTCTCAGCTGCGTTTCCTTCTAGCATTTCCCCAGGTTCTCCCAGCACAGCACTCAGTAATTGGATATTATTTGAGGAGAAGGGAAAAAAAAAATGCTGCACGAGACAGTTTGTAGATTTAAGAATTATTCTCCGGGTGCTGAAGGCCAGAGATCCAGAGGTGCTCAGCTGCCAAACTCCAGGGCTGCGTGACTGTGTATCATTCCTAGATGTAGCTTTCAGTGGGGAGACCTGGAGGAAACATGCTGGTAACAGTCAATATTTGGACTGCCATTCCAAAGTCTTTAGATTTGTTTTCTGCCCCTCCTCATGTGACTTTGACCAAAAGAATTTATTCTGAGAAAAAAAATACTGAAAACTGTTTAAAATGGCATGCTTTTTGACATTGCAGGTACTGACAGCCCTCCCCTTCTCCTAATCATCTCTTCTAACCCTGGCTAGCATTAGTGGGTTGTAGGTACCAGGATTGTACCTTTAGACAAATTTAAAAGTAGGCAGTTAACCTTTGTGCTCCTCTAACAACTTCCTTCAAGGACCTGGGAGGAGGTTTAATATTTAAGGACTTGTTGTTTATTAAGAGGCAGTAATTACCATGCTCACTTATCCAGAAACTTAAGTTCAGGAAGTGATACGACTTTCCCAAGATCATACAACAAGCCTAAACTGCTTCTTCCTTACATCATGCTTCTAATACATGTTGTAAGATAGAACAAAATTAACTAAATTAAATAATAAAAATAATAATTTCAATAACCATATAGGAATCATGATAATTATCAGTTATCAAAATGATAATCACAAATCGACAATAGATTTGGCCTCAGGACTCAAGTGCCACTGCTTGCCAACTATTTTTTACCAGATCTGCTAATTTCGTTAGGGTCCTGGTAGGAAAAAGATGTTATACTCTGAAGCAGTAACTGAAGAGAGTTAAATGGAGTGGACAGGGTCAAGGGAGCCAATAAGAGATGATACAGCAGCCAGGCCTGGTAACAGTGAGAAGCAACTGACACTCCATCAGCCCTAGGCCTGGAGGGACTGGGAAGAAGCAGTAACCAGAAGCCAGTGAAACCTCTCACTACAGCAGAGGGGCTGCCTAACATGAGCTGATGGGGAAAAAACACAGACCTTGCTTTTCTCTTCTTTCTTCTCTCCTGAAAGGGCCACCCATTGACAAAATCCAACAACAAGCCAGAGGACAAAGAAGCCTGAGTAATGATGTCTGGAGGGCTTAGACTTCTTCTCTTAAATACCATCTATGTGCTGATGAGAGCCAGGTTTTTTAAATCTCCAGTCTTGAATTTCAATTCTCTACTAGGCATCTCCTAACTGAACTCCTGATTATTCATCAAAGTTCATTCCTCCAACAATCCTCTCCATCTCAATTGTTACCATCTCCTAACAAATGCGAGCCAAAACTCTTGGGGACACCCCTAAGTGCTCTTTTCCCCTCCTGACCACCATCCTATACTTTAGTAAATCTTGTTGACTTTCCTTCCACATACATCCAGAATCCCACCCCTTCTCCCTGCCACCACAATTCTAATAACCAATTGCCTGGAATGTTATACTAGATATGCTGCTTCCACCCCTGCCCTCTTATGGTTTAATCTCAGGATAGAAACTAAAGTGATCCTTTGAACAACCTAAGTTAGATCATGTCAGACTTCTATTCAGAATGTCTAATAGCCTCCCACTTCACTCTAACTAGAGTAAATCAAATTCTTACAATTGGTCTATAAGACCCCACAAGATCTCCCATCCATTCTCTCACCTCTATGGCTTCATTTCCCATTACTCCCCTCCTTCTCTTATCCTTTCTGCTAACACTAAACTCCTTTCTGTGCTTAAAATAAACTAGGTACACCCTTAATTGAAAAAGTGTTTGCACTTGCTATTCACTGTGCCTGGTACACTCTTCCCCCAAATATCTGAATGGCTCAGTCCTAAATCTCCTTTGAATTTTTGTCAACTGTCACCTCAATGAGGCCTTCCCTAACTACCTTAGATTAAAATGCAACTCTCCCCCAACCTTAGAATTCCCAACCTCATTTTACTTTTTTCCGTAATACTTAAGACCATCTGACACATTGTATATTTTACTTTTTGTTTGTTTATGATCTGCCTTTCCCTCCTTGCACTCTATCTCCACTGTGATAAAAGATCTGTAACCATGACATGCTCATGGGACCATAAGGAGACATGAGCAATTATCAAGGTTTCGTTGCATGAAATAAATCTATTTCCTCATAGCGCTTGATAGTACTTGCACAGGGTTGCGTAAATGCTTCCTGGGTTGAACCAGAAGTTTCAAATACACTTAGACTAGGGTTCAGGTATGATTTGGGCATTGTTTGAGTCCTTTCTTTCTTGATAAAATGAGAGAAGACTCCAAAGTGGTTGAGCTATGGAAGGATTCTAGATATTGTGCCTAGTCGTGGCAAATGTTCAGTCAAAGAAAGCCCTTGGACTTAAACATTAGTCCCAGCCGAATATTTAAGATTTTAGTGTATGAGACCTTAAAAGGTAGTAAGGTATTGTAAGGCCTCACATAACCTGAAGGTGAAAACTTTTAATAGATCAAATTGTTGAAAAATATTTCTAACCTTTTTCCCTTTGCTGTATTAAACAAATATCAATAAGTTGATATTTGCTGAATGAGTACAAAAAGCTTTGCTAACTTTCAGGAGAGTGGAGAACTCAAAAAGAAGTTAATAACCTCTGAGAGTTTTCCTTATGCAGAGAACAGAATAGGTACTAGCCATATAATGTGTATTCAGGGACCCAAGAGGCCCCAGAGTAAAAAGAAATCCTTCCTTATAAGCTTGCTGATACATAAAATTCCACATTCCACAATCCAACTCTTTTACTTAATCATTAAATCCTGATTAAATGCAAATATCCCCTGTGTGGGGTCCACCATCAGTTATTTATTCCTCACAGTAAAAACAATTGAGAACAGGTTTTGCCAAGGGGCATATGAATAGTTATGAGCAGCTCGAGGAAGCTGTGATCCAGGAAACAAAAGATTAAGTGGTTCAGAAGGCAAACTTCACCAACCTCATAGTTTTGCCTATATTTAATCTCACTATATTGGTTTTGAAGATTCTTTATCTCCAAGATTGATATGGTTTGGCTGTGTCCCCACTCAAATCTCATGTTAAACTATAATCCCCATGTGTTGAAGGAGGGCCTGGTGGGAGGTAATTGAGTCATGGGGGTGGACTTCGCTCTTGCTGTTCTCGTGATAGTGAATGAGTTCTCATGAGACCGATTTGTTTAAAAGTGTGTAGCGCTTCCCACTTTGCACTCTCTCTCTCCTGCTCCACTATGGTAAAGACATGCTTGCTTCCCCTTCACCTTCTGCCATGATTGTAAGTTTCCTGAGGCCTCCCAGCCATGCTTCCTGCTAAAACTGCAGAACTGTGAGTCAATTAAACCTCTTTTCTTCATAATCCAGTCTCAGGTAGTTCTTCATAGGATTGTGAGAATGGACTAATACAAAATGTAATGTCTTGTGGGATAAGTTGTCATTTCTGAGACACAGGTCAGCTTTCATATATCTGGACATGGGACTGGGGGGTGTAGAGGAGTGGTAACTATCAGACACGTGAATTATACAGTCCTTCTTTTATTTCCTACCTGACCCTTGTACTTCTCATTCTGTCTTTATAATTAATTTAGCAGAATCAATGAGACTAGTAGCAAATTTAGTCAGAGAAGAAGTTGATAGTAATGACTAAAATCCTTTCAGTACCCGTAATGCATGGATGGATTTCAATTACTCAGCCTCTTTTTCCCATTATCTAAATTCTTACTCTAGAAGATAAATCACATTGTGATGTGGGTTCATTAGGCTAATCTTCATAACAATTCTCCTCTAAGAAACACTGCGTCACTTGATCACCACCAAATATTGAATTATATTAAAGGGCTTACGAAGAAATATAGTAGAGTAAATATATAATTACAGAAATTTCCTTGTCTAAACCTAAACTAATGAAAGTAAGAAGTAAAATGAATGCAAAATTATAGAAATAATACTATTACAAGAAATGGGACAGACCATGAATCCTAAATTTTAAAAAGTATGTTTATATACTGAAGATTTTAAGAATAATGCAAGATTTCTCTACTGACCCCTCTGCCTCCCAAATGCACACACACACACACACAGACCACACATACACACACACCTCAAGCAGAAGCTGTACCATGAATAAAAAAGTGAGTGGATAAAATCCTGAAAAGTCTCTTGATGGCCCAGGAAAGACTACTGAAAGGCAGGTGAATGAAAGCCAGAAAAACTAAAGAGAGTCACAATTTTGTTTTTTCCTGGCTTAAAGGAACATGAGAGAAATACCTCAGGAAGATTTATCTGGAACTGACTGTCTCTAATAGAAAAAAGTTTGGCAGAAGAAAATATTATAATAAAAGGGAACTATCACTCCCCAAACCACTGGATACTTTTTCATAGTAGCTAAAAAGCATCACATTGTATAGAAAACCTCCAAATTTTGAGTTTATCTCCAACATTTCCTCAAATGAGAGGAGAAATGGCTGGAAAATGGTGAGTTAAGCAATCGTTGTTTTCATATATCCAAAGACTCAGTGCAGCGAAATTGGTGGACTCACCCTAAAATGGAGAAAATGATCCGAAGTTCCCCCACAATAGACAGTATAAAATCTAGTACAAAAGGTTTAGCAAACTTCCAAAGAAAGAGATTAAAGACAAAATCCTTGAATAGAACTGATGCGTAGCTCTAGTCTCTCTCTCCTCCATGCCACCACTTCCCTTCTCTAAGTAACTAAAAATCCAAACATAAAATCCAGCCAATAAGATCAAGGGGGGATTTACAAGAAGGACCAGAGATAAAGTGGAAAGGTTGAGAAGGAGAATCTACCCATATATTTGGGAAATGAGTAGGGGGAGTAGAAAAGGCAAAGCAGCTACAACAAAACAATACAGCAAAGGAAAACAAAATTTTGACAATAAAAAACAAATAATATGTAAGCATATATTCTGCAACCTACAAAAATTATCCAGTCTGGATGAAAGACATTGGTAATAAAAAGACTTTATTAATTAAATAAAATTAAAGAAAAGATAAAATGTTTGAAAGAAGAAATTCAAGGTGAAATGATGACAATACAATGAGGTAAAAATGTGACTGGAGAATGAACTGGGGACAAAATAAAACTAAGAACTTAATTATTTTTAAGTAACAACAAATAAGTGATTGTAGCAAAAGACCAAGTTGATGACAATCTCAAGAAAATACTAACAGAATGCCCAATGTAGATAAATGGTAAAAGGAAGTAAAGAGAAGCTATGGTGGGCCAGGCACGGTAGCTCACGCCTGTAATCCCAGTACTTTGGGAGGCTGAGGCGGGTGGATCACGAGGTCAGGAGATAGAGGCCATCCTGGCTAACATGGTGAAATTCCATCTCTACTAAAAATACAAAAAATTAGCTGGGCACGGTGGCGGGCGCCTGTAATCCCAGCTACTCGGGAGGCTGAGGCAGGAGAATGGTGTGAACCTTGGAGGCAGAGCTGGCAGTGAATCGAGACCACGCCACTGCACTCCAGCCTGGGTGAGGGAGCAAGATTCCGTCTCAAACAAAACAAACAAACAAACAAAAAAAGTGAAGCTATGGTGAACTAATAAAGGAGATGAGGTGACATATGGATAAATTGTTTCCCTAACTAAGTACGTAGAAATGATGGGGAAAAAAATGCAAAGATAAAAAGAAAAAAACCTAAATTTTCCAATTGCAAATGCACTGTATTGTTTGAGGATAATTTGAAGAAAACGATCACTACTGAGACATAGTCTATTGAAAATATTGGTTTTAAAGGATTTTTTTTTTTAAAAAAAGACACCAACTTCCAGTTTCAACTCCAATTCATAAAGAGCTTGGAAGTTGACACTCTTGTCCGTACGACAAGAAAAAAATTGAACAAAATGCAGGTCAATGACTCTTCTTGGATCTATCAATGAGGTTTCAAGGCAAACTGACATCCTACAATCTGAAGAGACAGACAAACACAGACAATTACAACTGAGATTAGTTTACCTGGAGTAGAAGTCACTGAAGCCTTAAACTAGTAGGAAAAACTAAATAGTGATTGGGCAAATTGCTGGAGGCTGAGTGTGGAAGAGAGAAACTCTTGGGGGTTACAGTGTCAAGGGGCCCCCTCACTTTCATGGCTTTTACCTCCAGAAACACTGCCAGGTTCCCACAGTGAGGAGTCCAGAAGGAAGGTAAAAATAACCATCTGAAACACACTCAGAACATTCTTCATCACAAAGTACTCATAGAAAAAGACTTTACCAGAGCCCCGTCCCACCTAGGGGAAGGGCAACTGCCCAACTTCAGTCCTCTCTAGACTTTCTGTCTCATCAAAGTAAGACAAAAGCTAAGAAACACCTGTGAAGTTTCCAGCCCAGGGACACAGACCCACAAAAAGACAGATTTGATAATAATATTATAGAACTCTTCTCCACCCCCTCCGCCACCCCACCTCATGAAAACGTTTCAAAAGAAATTAAGGCTGGAGAATGCCTACTTTACCTCTCTCCAATCACACACACACATACACACTCATCCTGGTGGTTCTGTTTCTCTGACTGAAACCTGAATGATACAGAATTTAGAACTATCACCAAAAAAAAAAAAAAAAAAAAAAAAAAAAGTGAAGTAATGCATATGTTAATTAGCTCAATTTAGGCATTCCACCATGTACACATATTCCAAAATGACACGTACACAATAAATACATATGCTTTTCATTTCTCAATTAAAAAATAAAAGTTTGAAATTAAAAAATAATATTGAAAGCAGTTTCTAAGAAACACAGGCTTAAATATTAGTTGCTAAACTGCCTCTGGGTTTTCTCAGTACTCTGATCTGCTCGGCTTTAAAGGCATTGATGACTGTTTCCAGTGGTATAGGCAGCATTAATAGTCTATTAAATGCAGTGGCAAAACAGTTACTCAAATTATCACCTGGAAATACCTATAATAATATGTCTATAGAAAGAGAAAGCAAAGATTGTGGGTGACAAAATATTTTCTGCTATAGAGCATTTAAATAAAAAGTGTGCTGGAGCATTTAGGAAAACAAAATTATGAATGAAGGGCTTTAAGTTCCCAGCTCACAGTACTACTTCAATGACTACTCCTAAGGAAACTTTTCTCCTGGAGCTGCAAGGCTGAGATTTCTGAAAACCAAATGCAAAGTCTAATACCATGTGTACCTCAATTACAGAATAAGTGTCTTTGGCAGTAGAAGCAGCCCTCCACTCCTGTCTGAAGAGCTGTCCCCCTTGCATGAAGAACTGGAGGAGGCTCTGATTCTCCTCAGAACATTTCCCTACCACCTATCATTGCTTCTGCTACTGTAACTAGATACAAGTCTCAGTGTCCCACAATCCTTTGCACGTCACTTCACCAACCTCTGTTGCCAGCAGTGCCTCTGCTTGAGTTTTGCTCCTGCCTGCTGGGCTTGTCCCGCCCACTCAACCTGTCAGATGTGCTTGGCTTGCGCTACAGACCTGGATCCCACACCCACTGAGGGCGAGGCAGGAGTGAAGAGGTGAGGGGTATGTGAGGGAGAAAGTGCAGGGTCCAGCCACTGCACACAGCCAGGTACACTGGCTGCTGCGGTGGGGCAGGCAGCTCCAGGCACTGGTTCTGTGTGAGGCTGTGGCTAGACCAGGCGTACCACAAGCAGCTTCTGCTGTGGACACTGCCATCTGGATGAGGAGAATGCAGTGGTGCCTGAAAACTTGGAGGCATCAGCAACAGTGGAACCCCAAGGGGTGGGGGTGGGCATGTTACAGCTCTCTTGTTCCCACCACCTGCAGCACGGTGAATGACGAGGTGGGTGTGTTTTAGCCAGTTTGTGTTACAGCTCGTTCAGTCCCACTGACTCACTCTGGCCCATGGTTCCTGGGCTGGGCCCGGTTTTGCTGCTGCTTCCCATCACATGGGGCAGCTTCCCAACACCAGTGAAAGGTGGGAGGGCTATAGTATTACAGCACTGGCTCAGGAAGTCCCAAGGTCTGGACCCCTAGAAGGGTCGCAACACTTCACTCCCACAGTCCCACAAATGGGAGCATGTTACTGCCTGCAGCTCAGCAAACCGGCCAGGAAAGTGTTACAGACATTTTAATGCCTGCCATTTGGCAGGTCCCGAGTTCTTGCCCCATGTTCAGGAAGAATGAGGTTACAGAGACAACTGGAGGGTGAGCAAGGCAGAGAAGTGCTTTACTGAGTGACAGAACAGCTCTCAGCAGAGAGGAGACCTGAAGTGAGTAGCTCCTATACACAGGCAGATAGGTAGTCCTACATGTGGCTGAGTCTGGGCTCAGAAAGGGCTCAGAATCGAGGAAGTGCATGCTCATTGGTCCATGGGTGGGCCCAGGAAAAGCACTATCTGACTGACCGAAAGGCATCAAGGAAGTTATCACACTGGGCCATGGAATCCACCCAGAATTGGCAGCCCAGCTCCCAGGCTTCAGGCCATCTCTGGCTTCAGGTTTGGGCCTCACCGGGGACCCACTCCTTCCTGCCTAGGAACCTGTCTGCCTCCTGCTACCTTTGTCAGCAAGTCTAAGGATGAGATACAGAGGATGATCTGAGAGGAGCCATAATATACACCAAAAAGTATTGCATGATTTTGCCAATTTCTATCAATAGAAACCTGGAGAATGTGTGTAGGAATGGATCTTAAGGTTATCCTAGTCACTTTGTGCTGCTACAACAGAATACCACAGAAATGATAATACATGAAGAAGTTTAGAGTCTGGCAGAAAGTATGGTGAGAAGTCAAGCAGGGAAGCTCCCTCATAGGCAGGTAAGCTAGGGACCTGGCACAGGCACAGCCTCTGCCCTGCAGACACCTGGAGCTCTCGCTGTGACACCTACTGGCCAAGCCCAGGCCTTGAAGCAGCTGCGAACCTCTCTCCACCCCACTTTGGTGATCTGATGGCGCCAGTGGCCTCTCTGAGCCTGGCCCCGCCAGTGGCCAGTGTCTCCTTGTCCAACCCTGCTGTGCTTGGACGCAGCACCTTTGGGTGGCAGCGAGTGTGGCAGGGTGGGAAGGTGCCCCACATGCGCTGAGGGCCATCATGGCGTGGGACAGAAGGAGGCAGGTGTTTGCACCAAGCTCGGCCACCTCCTCGGGCCTGGAGCCATGTAGTTTTGGGTCCTGGCATGACCGCTGTGTCCTAAGAGCAAATCCAACCTGGTCCTGACAATGAGGGACAAAGGGCTGAACACCTGAAAGGTAAATGGAGCCCTACATGACAATGAGTGGAACAGTTAACAGTTTGCAGTCATCCAGTGACTGCGGTTGGTCTTCATTCCACCAGATCTTAATGTGGGAAGTAAGAAATGGTAGGATGACATGCCACAGTTGGTCCATTGGAAAGGCCCACCACCCTTTGGGAAGATTGGCCATTCATAGACAGCCTGTGTATATAATATGAAAAAGATGCTCTCAACAATCCTGCCAACCATTTAAAAGAAAAATTTGGTACATCTAGCCTTTCTAGGTGAAAAGAGGTTGCTGACATATTACAGAGTTAGAAAATTACATATCCTGTAAAAGCCCACTTGTTTACAAAATCATAGAAATTAAATGTAGTCTGAAAGTGACTTTTTGAAATAGAGTTGTTAGACCACCTCTGGAAGGGACACAAGGAACCACACATGTCCATGTTGGTTCAGTGGGTTAGAGGATGTGGAGCAGAAGACTTCATGCCAGACTAGTCACATTTAGAAGATATTTTTGTATTATAACCATTGTTTTGTGTTTTACTCCCCACTACCATATGTATAATTGACAGTGATAAGAACTTTTTGAAGTATCTTCATAGATGTTCAGGAGTGCCTGATATATGTTAAAAGTAGAGGAGATAAAAGAACACATTTTATAAATATCTTTAAAAAATTCATATAAAATGCTTTTTGCCAGTGGGGGCAGGGATGGCCAAACCTTTTGAGTAATACACATTGTGTTTGTGCACTGGTTCAAGGGAGAAGGGAGGAAAAATGCAATGAGCTCTGTGCCAGTGCACCTGTAGCGAGGCACGATTAACCATTGTCTCTTATGTCTATGCATTTTGTTTTACTTATCTGTGTATGTAGTGTATATAAAGGACAAACAAGTCCTAATTTACAATATTTAGTCTTTCTAGATGTTAAAGAGGTTGCTAGTGTATAAAAAGAGTTAGTAAACTAATACATTGAATATATTTTGTCTTAAAATTTATAGAAAAGACTTCTCTTAAAAACACTTAGGAAATGAAATGTTAAAATCCCTCCTAAACATTACAGATGTTTATGACTGGCCACGGGGTTGAGAGAGGTGGAAGCGGGGGAGGGCTGTTGGCCAAATGTTCCTATTTAGAAGACACTTTCAAATTATATTCTTTGTTATGTATGTGCATCATTTATTTAATGCTGACTCAGCTTATAGTGGAAAACTGAAGTCCTGTTTGAAACATCCAGTGTTTATAGATGTTTTAAAGTGCGTTAAAAGTAAAGGGCTGAAGTCACATCCTTCACTAATTTTTTTGTCATTTCATAGGAATGGTTGCATGTGGGGAGTGGCTGCATTTAGAAATGGGATTGTTAAACTTGATGTTTTGGAAAGTGTGCTGACTGTTCACTGGGGGGTGGCAGGTGGAGGGAGGAGGAAGTATGAGGAGAGGATTATGTGCCCATGAGTTAGATTAGTCCAGAGGGTCGAACCATTGTTTTTGATGTGCATTTTAGTTAATACTGCTGTGTTTAAAGGAAAAACAAGTCCTAAGGCTCAAAGTATGTTATAAGTAGAGGTAGTAAAATAATGCCTTTATAAATGTATCTTTGTTAGTTTTTAGGAAGCACTGTCTTCTGGGAGTGACTTTTGTTAATCCATCTCTTAGAGCTAGGTGTAGCTCTTTACTTAGTCACTGGAATGCTGGAAGATAGAGAAGAGGAAGGGTGAATGGAAGGGATCTTTGCTAGTTATCTCCATATCTGGAATGTGGTTTTAGATTATAACCGTAGGTCTATATGTACATATTTAGTAAGTGCCTGTGTTTACTGGGAACAAAGTTCATTATCATTTTACAACATCTAGACTTTATAGATGTCTTGAGGTGACAGTACATGACAAAAAGTAGAGTTAGAGAATTAGCCAGTTTGTAAACATCTTTTTGTTATAATTGGTAGAAAAGATGCATCTTGGACATGGGATTGTTAAACCACTTCTGAGCAGTGTATGCCAGAACTTGTGGATTAGGTTGGCAGTAGAGGGGCAAAAGGAAGCACACAGGGAGAGAAGTATGAGATATGTTCTTATTTACATTCTGACAAAAGCTTAATACATTAAGTAATCAATGAAAGAATACCTTCTTGCTAATATTTTAAGGGTAAGGTCTCATAATAAATTTTCTTAAAAACATTATATGTAGTGTATCCTGTTGCTTTGTGTTTCATTTTAAATTGAGCTTTAAGGGAATGCAGTATTTTAATCAGAACTCTGCCAATGCTTTTATCTAGAGGCCTGTTGCCATTTTGTCTTCTATGAAGTCTTTGTTTCAAGAAAGGTAGGATTACATTTTTTTTCTAACAGATTGAGTTAGTGTAGTATATTCTTGATTATCAAAATGCACATGTAGCTTTGGGATTTTGAATTGGTAAGTATTTATGACGTATGAAAAAAACATGATAGATTTTGTATTATGTTAATCCCAAAAAACTGGATGTTTTGTCTAAACACATACAGGACCTAGAAGGACATTTGAAAACTGTAAACACCTTCTGATTGTGGATGAGTTTGTTCTTTGCTTCTTGTGTTTTTCAGTTTTCTATAGTGCATGCGTTAACGTTAAAAAGTAAATATTAAGTTTTAAAAACCAAAAAAGGAAGTTTACACGGTTCTAGAGGCTGGGAAGTTCAAGAGCATGGCACTGGTATCTGACGAGAATCTTCATGCTGTGTTATCCCTTCTTTTCTCTTCTTTATCCTTCTCTTGTAGAAGGACAAGAGAGGGTAAAAGTGAGAGATAATGAGGGCTGGGCGCACTTTTATAACAACCCACTTTTGTGAAAACAAACCCACTCCTGTGATAAAAACATTAACCCATTGATGAGGGTGGAATCTTCATGGCCTTATCATCTCTTAATGGTCCCACTTATTAATACAACCACAATGGTGATTAGATTTCAACTTTAGTTTGGAGAGGACATTTAAATCATGGAATCAAGGTGGAAGAAATGTAGAATTGCATAAAGACAATTCTACTGATATGGGTTCATTGGGAGAGATTCCAGTTTCAAGGTGTTAGTTCAAAGGGCTGTAAATGGCTCTACAAGTTTGCTTGTTTGCTTGAATAAAACATGGCCACAAAGTAACCTAGAATAATGAAGTTGGAATGCCAAAACAAGTAGTGCAAGTAGAGAGAAGAGACTGATAAATGGTAGAGAAAAGAGATTGGAGTGCTAGAGTGGATTATTGCAAGTCCTGCCCACCTACCCCTTCCTGTGTCCTCCAAGAGAGTCAACAGAATGTGCCCTTTATCAAAGATGTGCAAATAAATTCATGAAGGAAGCACTCAGCATCCTTGAAGCATTCCATGGTGGTTCTTTATTGCTCAACAGTTAGGGTGAAAACTGCTATCATCAAATTGGGATTCCTCAATTCAATGCAGATGTGGCACTCTGGGATGGTAGTGGTGGCATTTGTTTGCCAGAGACAGGGTGAATTTGGTTACTGTAATGAAGTAAAGCCAAAGCAGTAATCAGAACAGTCTGACTTGCAGAGATCTTTAGCATTGGCTAGTTGATAATGGCATTCCTAAAACTGAATAGATAGATACACTACTAAACTCTTACTTACCCTGTATAAGCAGAAAAGTTCTATGTCTAGTGAAGAGAGGTCTGATTTGAATCATTTAAACAGAAAGTTAGGTCTCAATCAATTCCAAGTTATGAACCTTTCACAGACTTAGAGCCACTTTAATGTTGGTGAGCCTTAGTTCCCTTGAAGAACTTGCAAGGTTCTTTTGAAGGGCTCTTCCATACTGCCAAAAATCTATATGGTTAATCTTCCTCCCAGCCTTCCCTGCAGCTGTGCACTGAGGAAGTTAAAATAATCAGAATTACTGGAGGATCACTGGACATTGGCTCTGAACTGATACTAATTCCCAGAGACCCGAGCATCACTGTGGCCTACCAGTCAGAGCAGGGGCTTATGGAGAATCAGGGGACCAGTGAAATTTTGGCTCAGGTCTATTGCAGTGTGCCCAGTGGTCCCTGAATTGATCTTGTGGTTATTTCCCAAGTTCTGGAATGAATAATAGGAAAGCATTACTCCACAGTTGGTAGAATCCTTATATTAGTTCCCTGACTCATGAAGTGAGGGCCATTATTACAGAAAAGGTCAAATGCAGGCCACCAGGACTGCCTCTATCTCCAGAAATAGTAAGCCAAAAGCAATACTGCTTCCTGAAAGATTGCAGAGATTAGTACCCACCACATCTCTATTGAACTTAACTAGCTGACATGTCCAGAATACAGATGGATCTTAATAATGAAAGAGAATATATAATTACCTTAAACTTAATCAGACAATGACTCGAATTGCAGCAAAGAAAATTGCCATTAGGTAACCCAGTATTATCAAAATTCAGATATCATCTGGTTGGCAGCTGCTCTAGCTCCCTCTCAAGACCCCATTCTCAAATGACTAAAAGTTCTTATCTTCTCAGGTCAAGGGACATGGAGTGGAAGGATAAACATGTGTATGGCAGAAAGCCCTATCTAAAGATACAGAGAAAGCAAAGTGAGTTCCTATGTCCTAATATTTCTCCTGGGCCAATATTCTCAGATCTGGCTAATAAAACAGGTACCAAATAAGAGATTTAGAATCACTGCTGCTATGCTGTAAGTTCCAACCAGCCGCCAGGTCCAAAATGGTCCCCATTGATATGTAAATGAGAATGGTTGGCATGAAGACTTGGGATACATTTGGATTTTACAAGTGGACATTAGAACTCCTATATATAGACTTGGGCCAGATAGTTCATTAACCTTTCAATAATATAATCCCACATTGTATGGAGTTAAAATTTTTGAAACCATTTATCATGTTGTGGCAGAGTTTAACTATAATACTATAATTCAGGAAAATTTGTCATTTATAAAATTAATCCAAAATTAATAGTTCTGTATTTTAACACTAACAGAAAATATACTGGAAATACACCCTTCACAATCGCAACTATAAGAGACAAAATACCCAGTAATAAATTTCTTCTATCAGAAGAAAACTTTATAACACTTCTGTTTTCTTCCTCAATGAATAAAAGCGTTTCCACCACGGAATGCTTCAAGGATGCTGGGTGCTTCCTTCATGAATTTATTTCTGACATCTTTGATAAAAGGCTCATTCTGTTGACCCTCCTGGAGGACACAGGAAGGGAGTAGGTTGGGAGGACTTGCAATATCCTTCACAATATTTCTTCACAATGTTTCTTCACAATACTAAGAAAGAAAAGTCTTAATATTGTGAAGATGTCAATTCATATAAAATCATCTATCAGTTGAATGTATCTAGTTAAATACTGCTAAATAACTTTAGTTTTATATTTTGTACATGGTAAGGGGTGGAATTTGACTAAATGATTTGAAACCTAGATATCAGTTGTAGCTTTCTATACCTTTTGGCTATGTTTAGAATTGCCTCAATCTTTAATTTTATAATCTAAGAAAACACTAAACCCTTTCCAAGATTTCTGTAAATTCCTTGGGTCTATACTCCCATGACATTATTGTTTTTGGGCCTTATATGTTTCATTAATGTCTTCTTTTTCTACAGCACATTGATCTCACTTTGATACTCAGCTCCTCTTTAGTTTCTACAACTAAAATCAGTCACATGAAGAATTTGTATGGATATTCTTAAAAAAATAAAAATAGAACTATTATAAGATACAACAATCTCACTGGTGGGTATATATCTAAAAGAAATAAAATCAGTATATCCAAGAGATATCTGCACTCCAATATATTTACAGCATTATTCACAATAGCCAAGATATGGAGCACATCTAAGTGTCCACCCACATAAAGAAAATGTGGTGTGTGTGGGCATATAGATATATACACACAATGGAATACTGTTTAGACATTAACAAATGAGATTCTGCCATTTGCAGCAGCATAGATAGAACTGGATGACATTTTGCTTAGTGAAATAAGCTAGGCACACAAAGACAAAGATTGTACGTTCTCACTCACATGTGGGAACTAAAAAAGTGGATCTCACAGAGGTAGAGAGTAGGATTGTGGTTACCAGAGGCTGGGAAGGCAGAGCGGGGGATGAAGGCAAGTTGGTTAATGTAGCGGTCCCCAACCTTTTTGGCACCAGGGACCAGTTTCATGGAAGACAATTTTTCCATGGATGGGGTGGTGAGGGGAAGGGGGATGGTTTCGGGATGACACTGTTCCACCTCAGATTATCAGGCGTTAGTTCGATTCTCATAAAGAGTGCTCAACCTAGATCCCTCATATGTGCAGTTCACAATAGGGTTCATGATCCTATGAGAATCTAATGCCACCACTGATCTGACAGGAGGTGAGGCTCAGGCAGTGATGCTTGCTCACCAGGTGCTCACCTCCTGCTGTGCAGCCCAGTTTCTAACAGGCCACGGACCAGTACCAGACTGCAACCTGGAGGGTGGGGTCCCCTGGGTTAATGGGTACAAAAATGCAGTCAGATAAAAGGAATAAGTTCTAGTATTTGATAGTACAGCAGGAAAATTATAATTAATAGTAATTTATTATATATTTCAAAATAGTCAAGAAGAAAAGAATTGTAATGTTTCTGACACAAAAAAAGATAAAAGTTTGAGGTGACAGATATTCCAAATACCCTGATTTGATTTTTACACATTGTGTACATGGATCAGAATGACACATGTACCTCAAAAATATGTACAATTATGATGTCTCAATAAAAAGACAGCAACAACAACAACAATTTGTATATTCAGCTGACTTTAAAAATCAGAATAGCATGCAGAAGGGCTTTTATCACATCAATGTAATGCTTCTTATTCAATCCCTTCAGATTGCTTCCCCATTCCAAAGTCCCAAATTGGAGACGCAAAGTCAACAAGATGGCTGTTTAGACCCTCCTAGTGTCCCTTCCTTACCACAAAAAGCCCCAAACAATGAATATACAACCACATTGTGACAAAAAAATAAATAAATAAAGGAGAGCACTGGAGAACAACAAAGAAACAGCCAAAATCGGGCAAAGCACAGAAACTCAGGATGATCACATAGAGAAAGGAAGGAGACACCTCGCCTCTGCCACACCCCTGCCGCCCACAATCAAACCCCACAATCCCCTAGGAGCTAGGAGGGACTTCTTCCTGTGAAGAAACGCAAGGAGGAGGACCCAGAAGCCCCTTCATGGCTGTGGACAACTTCAGTCTTCACTGCTGGACACTGCTGTCATCCTCGCAGGTTCTGAGCCCAATTGAGGGAGCTCCTTGGAGTCTAAATCCTGGGCTACACCCAGAGAAAAAGCAGACACCATGCCCCACCCCTCTGTGGCCTGTGCTGCTACTACTCTGTGCCCTCTCAGAACCTGAGCCACTGCTAGAGTGTGGCTTGCTCTGGGAGTGAGTAGCCACTGAATCTGTCCATCCTGGAGGTTTAGCCAGCACTGTACCACACTAAGGAGCGAGCCATCATGGGGGCAAAGCTGCTGCCATAACCTGACCACTAGGGCCAAGCTACCACAGAACCACTTTGTCCCCTATCCTAGTCACTGGTTTACCCTCTCCTTAGGGTTAAGCAGAAGTGGTGTCCCACCTCCGGTGACTTGAAGCCTAGAAATATCAGAGCATTCGTACCCCTGGTGCCACAGCTGAGGCAGCATCCCACCCCCAGGACAATCCAGCCTCCTTCACGTTGGAGCAGTCACACCCCCTTGGTGCCACAGCTGAGGCAGCACTTTGCTCCTAGGTACCCCAGGTCTCCTGCACACCACAGCAGTTGTGCCCCTTAGCACCACAGCTAAGGCAGTGACCCACTCCCTGTGATCCAGGGACTCCACTGACTCATGTAGCCAGGCTTTCCAGGGCCAAGCAGACATGGTGACTCACGTCCTAGGAAATCAGAGCCTTGGCTGAACTGTGGCACTCCACAGTCCAGGACAAACAGTCATAGTCTCCTGCCCACCTGGAGCTGGACCCATAGCCTGAACTGCTGAACACCCTGCCTCTACGGGAAGTGGAGTCATTGCTGCACTGCTCCCCATCACCCCCCTTCCCCCTTGGGCACAGCCACAGTGACATCTTCACATTCCTGGGTACTTACTGCTGTTGCACTTGACCTTACAGAGCCTGGGCTACTGTCGGGTCCCATCATCTTAGGGCCCAGAGTCACCACAGCATGGTACTTTATCACCCAGAGTCTGAGCTGACACTGCTCTCTTGGGTCCTCAGTACCGAACTGCAGCTGTGCCTTGCTACTGGGGATCAAATCCTGCTACAGTGTGTACTGCTCTGAGAGTGAGTAGCCACTGCACCTCTCTGTCCTGGAGGTTTAGCCAGTACTGTACCACAGTAGCGAGCCATCTTGGGGCCCTCCAGAGCACCCATTCTTTCCCAGAGCTATGCCAGTATTGTGCCCCTCCCCACCAGGCTCAGAACCACAGAACCACAGCTAAATCACAGCCCCTTGAGCCCAAGCTCCTGGGGTATGCCTCAGAGCAGCAGACCCCAGGTTAGTGGGAGAACAGCATTCACTCATGCTTTGGAGGGTAAACTGGCACCTCAAGTCCCTGGTGCTACATTAGTTTTATAAGACGTCAAGCCCAGGAAACCAGCTTTGCAGCTGCTCTGAACATCTATGACCTGGATTCTAGTGCCACTGTCATCCGTATGGCTACAATAGCTGCCTGTGACCCATGTCAGTCCCAATACTAAGAGAGATCCTCTTATGGCTGTGATTCCCCACTGAGAAAGATAAGAATAGGAGGATCCCTAAAGCCCTTGCCCTAATAACCTAAGCAGCCACCATCACTGCCATAATCCCTGCAGCCTAGACCACTGAGACACCTACAGTCATCACTAACATTGATGACAAATGAAGAAGCTGCATGGTAATTATACCACTGCACCCATATGGAATCAGAACCATTGCACTCTGTTGAGCTGGCACCCTCAGGCCCATATGCTGGTGAAAGTCTTTTATAAAAGCCACTCTGTAAAGTTTGGAAGAAATGACTATACCACCAGATGCAGAACATCAATGCTGGTACAGAAGAAACAGACAAAGGCAATGTGACACCACCTGGGGAACACAATAATTCTCCAGTAACTGACCCTAAAGAAACAAAAATTTACATCAAGTAGAAGAAAGAATTTATAAACTTGAAGATAGTTCTTTTGAAATGACTCTTAGAGAAAAAAATGAAAACAGAATGAAAAGAGTGAAGACAGTCTTCAGGACTTATGGGACATCATTAAGTGAACAAATTTTCACATTATGGGAGTTCCAGAAAGAGAAAAGAAAGAGAAAGGGATAAAAAGCATATTTAATGACATAATTGCTGAAAAATCTTCAAATCTTAGGATAAATATGGACATTCAGATCCAGAAAACTCAAAAGTTTCCAAATAGATTCAACCCAAAGAGGTTCTCTCTGAGGCACAATATAATCAAACTGTCGAGAGTCAAAGACAAAGAAAGCAGCAAGAGAAAAGCATCCAATCACATATAAGGAAATTCCCATTAGACTATCAGTCGATTTCTCAACAGAAATCTTGCAGGCCAGGAGAGAATGGGATAATATATTCACAGTGCCAAAAGAAAAATATTTCAAGCCTAGAACACTGTACGCAAAGAAATTGTCCCCCAGAAATGAAGGAGGAATAAAGTCCTTCACAGATAAGCAAAAGCTGAGAGAATTCATTATTCCTAGACCTGTCTTACAAGAAATGCTTAACAGAGTTCTTTAAATGCAAATGAAAGGATGATAATTGCTACAATGAATAGCTATAAAAGTGTAAAACTCACTGGTGAAGGCAAATACATAGTCCAGAATACTCTAATACTGTAATGGTAGTGTGTAAATTATTTGTATCTTTAGTATAAAGGTTAAAAGTCAAAATAATAAAAAATAACTAAAACTAAAATAAGTTGTTAAGTGATATTCAATATAAAAAGATGTAAATTGTGACATCAAAAACATTAATTTCGGCAGAGGATAACAGTTGAAAGTTTTTCTTTGCAACAGACAGTACGTTGTTATCAGCTTTAAAAAGTAGATTCTAAATATAAGATGTTTGATGTAAGTCTCATGGTAAACACAAAATGCAAAACTACACCAGTTATACAAGTGATAAAGAGAAAGGAATGAAAGCTTTACACTACAGAAAATTATCAAATCACAAAGTTAGACAACAAGAGAGGAAGAAATGAACAAAGGAGCTACAAGAAAACAAGTAAAATGGCAGTAGTAAGTCCTTAGCTCTCAAGAATAATCATAAATGTAAACAGATTAAATTCTAAAATAAAAAATACATGCTGTGGCTGAATGGCTAAAAAAAAAACCCCAATATCCAACTATGTCTTACCCACAAGAGACCCATTTAAACTTTAAGATACACATAGGTTGAAAGTGAAGGAATTAAAGAAGATAGTCCACACAAATTTCAACCAAAAAAGAACAGGGGTGCCTATACTCACAACCTGTCACAAGAGAAAAGGAAGGTCTCTATTTAATGATAAAGGGGTCAATTAATTAAGAGGATATAGCCATTATAAACATATATGCACCCAATATTGGAAGACTTAAATAAATAAACAAATATTAATAGATCTGAAGGAAGAGATAGATACCAATACAATAATAGTAGGAGATATCAACAACCCATGTTCAACACTGGATATATCAACCAGGCAGAAAATTAATAAGGAAATATTGGATTTCAATTGCAGTTTTGAACAAAATGACCTAACAGATATACACAGAACTCTCCATCCAACAGCAGGAGGACACACATTTTTGTCCTGCATGCATGGAACATACTCCAGGATAGATCATATACTAGGCCACAAAACAAGTCTTAACAAATTTAAGAAGATCGGAATCATATCTAGTGTAATTTTTGGACCACAATGGTATAAAACTAGAAATCAATAACAAGAGGAATCTAAGAAAATTTAAAAATATGTGGAAATTTAACAATATGCTCCTGAACAACTAGTGAATCAAAGAAAACAAAAGGGATATTAAAAATATCCTGAGACAAATGACAATGAAAATATAACATAGGAAAACTTATGAGATTCAGAAAAGCAGTTATAACAGGGAAATTTCTAGCAATAAATGCTTTATGCTAAAAAAGAAAAAAAAAGGTCTCAAATAAACAGTCTAACAATATGCCTAAAGGATCTAGAAAAAGAAGAACAAACTCAACCTAATATTAACAGAAGGAAGGAAATAACAAAAATTGGAGCATAATTAAATCAAATAGAAAACAGAAAAGCCATAAAAAAGAATCAATAAAACTAACAGTTGGTTTAAAAAAGCAAACAAAATTGGTAAACCTTTAGCTTCTCTAACTAAGGAAAAAGAGAGAAGACATGACATAAATAAATACAATCAAAACTTAAAAGTGAAGAAATGACAACAGATGTCTCAGAAATAAAAAGAATCATAAGGGACTATCATGTACAATTATGTGCCAACAAATTGGACAACCTAAAGGAAAGGGATAAATTCCTAGAAAAATACAACTTACCAAGATAAGAAAGGACTACAAAGTTTAAAGAGAAAAATAACAAATAAAGATATTGAAGAAATAATAAAAAACCTCCCAACAAAGAATAGCCCAGGACCAGATGGCTTCACAGCTGAATTCTACCAAATGTTCAAAGAAGAAAAACAATACTTTTTTAACTCTTCCAAAAATAGAACTGGAGGGAGTACTTCCAAACACATTTTATGAGGCCAGCATCACCTTGATACCTAACCCAGACAGAGAGATCACAAGAAAAAAAAAAAAAAAAGCCAATCTCTGATGAACATTAATGCAAAAATCCTCAATAAAACATTATTAGACTGAATCTGACAACACATAAAAAAGATTACACATCATGACCAAGTAAGATTTATCCCTGGCATGCAAGGCTGGTTTAACATATGCAAATTAATCAATATGATACATCACATTAACAGAATGAAGGACAAAAGCTACATGATCATCTCAATTGACAAGAGAAAAGCATTTGATAAAGTCCAACATCCTTTCTTGTTAAAAATCCTCAACAGTTTAGGCATAGAAGAAAACTTTCTCAATGTAACAAAGACTGTGTATGAAAAACGCACAGCTAACATAATTAACTGGAAAAAACTGAAAGCTTTTCCAGTAAGATCAAGGCAAAGATTTCTACTCTCAACACTTCTGTTAAACATAGTACTGGATGTACCAACAAAAGCAATCAGAAAAGAAAAAGAAATAAAAGACATAGAAATCAGAAAGGAAAAAATAAAATTATCTTGATTTTCAGGTGACATGATTCTGTATGTAAAAAAAAATAACACAGGTTCCACAAAAATCTGTTAAAACTAATAAATGAATTCAGTAAAGTTGCAGGATATGAAATCAACACACAAAACTCAATATCATCATCACACACAAAACAATAGCCTATCTGAAAAAGAAGTCAAGAAAACAATCTCACTTATGGTACCATAAAAATAACTAGGAATAAATTTAACCACAGAAGTGAAAGATCTGCACATTGAAAATCATAAAAACATTGATGAAAAAATTTGATGAAGACTCAAATAAATGAAAAGCTATCCTGTGCTCAAGAATTATAAAAATTAATTTTGCTAAAATGTCTGTACTATCCAAAGCAATATACATATTCAATGCACCCCTATCAAAATTCCCAATTAGCCAAAACAAGTCTATAAAAGAAAAACAAAGTTGGAGGCTTTACACATCTTGATATTAAATTATATTACAAAGCTATAGTAATCAAAACAGTATGTTACTGGCATAAAAACAGACCAGTGGAAAATAATTGAGTCTAGAAATAAATCAAAACATATATGATCCCCTAATTTTTGACAAGGGCATGAAGAGGACACAATGAGGAAAGGGTAATCTCTTCAATAAATGGTGTCGGGAAAACTAGATTTCCACATGCAAAATAATAAAATTGGTTCCATTCTGTGAAAAAGGCCTTCCCTATGTCAACTCTCAGGCACTTCTGGCTCTCTATGCTTGTGGCTTAGGAACAAAGTGGCTCTTCTTGAGGGCAGTCCTTCAAGAAAGAATCAGAGGAACAGACTCTTGCAAGCAAAAGCACTCCAACACTGAGGAGGGGCAGTATGGTATTTTTAAAACATCTCTATAAATTCTTCAATGCTTTTCCCACAAAAGGTGACCTAATTCTCTTTCCCTTAAATATGGACATGTCTTAGTGATCACTTCTAATGAATACAATGCAGCAGAAGAGACACTGCATGAATTCCAAAGGCTCAAAAAGTATCCTACTGCCTAATTCTGACTCTCTCTCAGACAGTTCTTGCCCTTAGAACTCAGGTACCATGTAATGAGGAAGCCTTATCCACATGCAGATGTCTAGCTAGCAACTCCAACTAAGGTCTCTAAGCCCATAGCCAGTATCAACTACAGACATGGGAACGAGTTAGTCTTCCAATGATACCATCTCTCAGCTTCCTGGATGATGCCCCAGAAATCATAGGCTAGGGCCATTCTGCCCATGCTGTTCCTGGTCCAAACTCTACCTACAAAATCCATAAGCATAATGAATGGTTGTTTCACGCCACTGAGTTGTGAGATACTTTTTTACAAGCCATAGAATCTAGAACAGGCACTGAAATTATAAGAATTTCTTTGGCAAGTTTCTGAAGGAATATTGGGGAAGCACTGGCATTTGTGACAGTCCCTAATGATATCTGTTGGCCAAGGGATTGTGAATACCATTCCTGCCCCAGAGATGACTGGATAGACTTACGAGATATAATAATTTATTAGAAAGAACACTGGCCATGGAGTCATGACCTGGGTTCAAATTCTAGCGTGGCTATAAATCCTTTAATCTCTTGTAATCAAAATTTTCCTGGACATCCAAAGATAACTACACCTATCTGATAGGGCTGTTTTTGAGGACCGAATAAGATAATATATCCAAAAGTATCTGAGACTGTGTGGAGTTTCAACGAGGGCTCTACTTTCTCCATTAAGTGTGTGTCCACTTCACATAGACCAATGTCATTTCATACAATTGTTGGTCAAGTAAACACTTCTCTTTGTTAATAGGGGAGAGATTCAGACTTTTTCTTTCAAATTAGAGCATTTTCTCTGTTAGAAAACCTTTTTCTACCCTGTTAATCTCAGAGGACACTTGTATGAACTTAAAGGATTTTTCCAATACTAAATAGATGGTCTGTGCAGTTAAAGTCTTAAAGTGCACTTACGGTTCTTTGTTAGGGTGCCATTATTACTAAATAATGTGGCTTTCTCCATTATAGAAACCATCTTGACTATTGGAAATACTGTGAAAACCATATTTGGTAAACCAGGAATGAAATGCATCCTTATTAAGTTATTCAACAATTTTGTAGTTCGCATTTGGAACCATTCACAAAGTTCTTTTTAAGTTATTAATTTCACATGAGGGAAGGAAGAGATGTCTGGACAAATATTCCTTAAAAGAAGTATTTTGAAATAAAACCATTTCTGAAATGAATATACAGTATTGTACCCTAACATTTTACTTTGAACTTACTGTGATATTTGCTTTCTTGAAAACAAGAAAATGTTCTGTGAGTTAACCAGACTTGAAAGTTTTGAGTTTTACAAAGAATATATTTTTAGGAATATGAAAAAACTAGTTTTGTTCACAGAAAGGCTTTAATTTTTTTTTTACAAAACATTTTAATGAAGACCTTTTTTCAGTGGGATTTATGAGCCTATAGACATAAAAATAACAAGGAGACCATATTCTGGTCTTAAGAAGAGTTCAATATGAATACATTGAAAAGCTCAAATAAGAACCCCTGTGATTTGTAGTGCCATATCATTTGATTATCGGCAAAATGACCTATCAAAACCATGGAATTTTAAAATCTTACTTGGCTCTTCCACCTACTGACCTTGTCGATGAGCTGTGTTTGGCCATGTCAGTATGATACAATGAATTGTTGATGACAATTAGCAATTAATTAATTCAGTTGAATTCAAGATGATTGTGAATCTTATGTATGACTACTTTTTCTCACCTGAGAAGGGTTTTCTAGGCAAAAGCACTGGGGTCAGATTCAGGTCTACATTCTGCCGATTCTTCCATCTTTCCCAGCACCATCTCCAGAGAAGAAACTGGGAGAACTGCCTTAATAAATCACTGCCACACAAATTCTCATATTATAATCTGAAAGATGACTTGAGAATATGCCTCACTGCTGTTATCCCACAGGTGAGATGAAGGATAGTAACATTCAGGAATTTTGGAGAAATGAAGAGTTATTCACTTCCTTATAACTTTTCTGACTCTCATTCATTTATTCAACAAATGTTTACTGAGGGCCTACTATGTGCCAGGCACAATTCTAAGCACCGAGAATATAGTGAACAATGCAGATAAAGATCCCTGTGTGTGTTTATAGAACACATGTGCAAGAATGGAGAGGCAGATGATAAGGAAAATAAAATCCATAATATACGCAATTGTGTTAAGTAGTGTAAAGAAACGTGAAGTAAGAAAATGAGCATGGAGGTAGAAATTACTATTTTACATGAGGCGATCTGGGAAATTCTCACCTGTAAGTCCATGCTTGACAAAGACTTGAAGGAGACAAGAAAACAAGCCATTCAAATACTTCGGGAAGAACAGTCTGAGCACAGAGGGCATCCATTGGAAAAGTTCTGAAGTGAGAGTAGACTTGGCAAATACAAGGAATGGCAAAAGGACCAGTGTGGCTAAATCAGAGGGCGCAAGGGAGCAGAGAGTGGGGATGGAGATCACAAGAGGTAGTGGACTAAATCTTAGAGTTAACTTCATACAATGAACGCAAGAACAAGAGTCCTTTGAAGAGAAAGAAAACGAGATGTCAAGAACAGAATCTATGGAAGTACCTTCATTTAGGTAGTGGAAAAGGATAAAGAGAAAAAGGATATTAAAGGAAGATGACAAGGAGAACCCAATTAGAGGAGAGCCTCCATAAGAAAAGATAATAAAAGAGGGGCTGTTCAACAGGCTTAACTACTGCCTAGTGTCAACTGTTTTGTATTTTGCATGAAAATAAGGACTGAGTAAAAGCCATTCAATCTGGTAATTAGAATTACAGGAGATCCTTCAGAGGAGTTTCCCTTGAGTAGTAGGGGTGGATGTCAAGTAAGAGGGGTAGGTAGTACATGTAGACTGCCCTGGTTTTTTGTTTGTGTTTTGGATCAATTTGGCCAAAAAAGAAAAAGAGCAGGTAAAAGGATACTCTGAACGTGTAAGAATTATTTGTGAGAACAGCTATTGGCTTTTCCTCTTTGTGAATACATGACCAGTGAATCACTGCAGAACTCAAAATCAACTGGATGCTCACAGTAGGTTTCAGCTAGGGAACGTATAGTAACCTGCAATTACTCATGCCAAAGGACTTATTGGGATGAGACATAATCTTTCCTTCAGTTAGATCTTAAGATAAAATTTGGTTTTGCTGCCTTAGAACCAACCCAAATGCCCATCAATGATAGACTAGATAAAGAAAATGTGGCACATATATACCATGGAATACTGTGCAGCCATAAAAAAGAATTAGTTCATGTCCTTTGCAGAGACATGGATGAAGCTAGAAGCCATCATTCTTAGCAAGTTAACACAGGAACAGAAAACCAAACACCACCTGTTCTCACTCATAAGTGGGAGTTGAACAATGAGAACACATAGACACAGGGAGGGGAACATGACACACTGGGGCCTGTTGGGGGATGGGGGAAATGGGAGGGAGAGCATTAGGACAAATACTTAATGTATGTAGGGCTTAAAATCTAGATGACAGGTTGAGAGTTGCAGCAAACCACCATGGCACATGTATCTCTATGTAACAAACCTGCACGTTCTGCACATGTATCCCAGAACTTAAAGTAAAAAAAAAAAAAAAAAAATTGGTTTTGCTAAGGTTATTTATCCAGCTCCCCGCAAATTTCCCATTGCTAATTTGACAGGAAGATTGAATTATTCCAGTATATGTTGACACACTTGTGAAGACAGTGTAAATAGTATTTTCAAAAAGATACAAGTAAAACAGATCAATGATAAGGGATTTGGGGGAAAGGGATCGACCAAATGTTTTAGTTAGGTTTTATTCTGCAGTGGTTATAAAGGCACATTCTGCTTTTTTTTTTTTAAATAACAGATTAAAAATTTGGCTGATGTGTGCTAAGCTAACTGGCAGGCACTAATTTTGTGCTTTGTTCAATTCCTTGGGCTGTGCTGACATTCAATAAATGTTATATATTGATATTAATATTTTCCATGTTGCCTTCATTAAGTTTTTAATACCTTAATTAAATGATTATACTGGAAGCAAACCAGGTGATCTGATGATTGTAAAATATCTCAACCCCCAAAGTCAAAGACCAACATGTTAAAATCCAATGCACACTCTTCATAATTGACCAAAGAAAGCACATTTATGGCATCACATATAAGGTGTGATTTGCTTTTCTCTCTTTAAACTAGGGAACAAAATGAACATCCAATGATGTTTTTGGCTGGCTGGCCTTCCCAGGATGTGCTATTAGAATACTTTGGGTCAGACACATTTTGCCCTCACACAAACAGTAAGAGGCTAAGCATGAAACCCCCAATAGAAAAAGAAATTTTACAGTGGAAAGTAGGATCTGGCTCACGGGCGCTACAGTTCTCTCAGGCACTGCTCCATCATAACCTAGATCACAGAACAGAAAAAGGGAAGATTAATGCCAAATGAATCAATCATGTTAGTAAAGTTCTTGGCAGGGGATGCTGAGAACCATATAGTATCTCTTACCGATTAAGATGGGAGTCCAGTGAAACTTCTGTAGTAGAAAGATCTGTTTAGAGATACCGGAGAATTTCCATTTCAAGTCATCAAAACCAATGCCAAGTGTGAGGGAACGTGTGGGTGAGTGGAGGAAGGAGTTTACAAAATATACACTATAAAAACTAGAGGAAGACCAAAGGCCAATCTTAAACACCAGCCATTAAAAATATTCTCCCAAGTTTCCAACTCTTTTAGAGAAAATGATGTCTTTACTGGCTTGCATTTTGCTTTGTGACTCATCAGTCATAGCATTAATTGTGTTTTGTCAAAAACTATGGTTTTCAAAATATTGCTTGTATTAAAATGTTAAGCTGGGTATTCTTAACTTAAACCTACTTAGAATAACCCTCTCAGATTCAGGTGTTTTCCCATTTCACGGGGATAAAACAGGATCTTTTTGATCCAACAGAGTTTCATTACAAAATGTATAATACTTTTAATGTAAATGGATTAATGCTCCAGGATTTGATTGACTACAGAAAATTAGAAGTAGCCAAGAATAGAGAAGATGTATGTATTCAAAACTCTAAAGTTAAGGTGAGAGAAAAGAATAGGAGAGATTTGTTCTGAGAATACAAATATGTTTGCACATTAGGAATGTCTGACTGATGACAATTGTGAAGAAGAAGAAATGGGTCTTTACAGAGGTACTGATGTCAGAGGTGAGAAATAGTAGTGTTCATTGATTTTCCTTCTTTATTTAATAGGTTCTTCTGTCCTCAGGTGAGATCATACACCAGTAACTGTTGATTGAAGAATAATTCTGGATTTCAAATACATCCAAATTCAAAGTATTGATTGGTATCTGTGATGTGGAAGCTTCAGATTCCTTTATTCCTTTTTCAATATCCCCCACTCTGTAAACTACTTCAAAATTAATGATATTTGTGGATAATCAGTATTACTTTCAGATCTAAAGGATTTATGTTCCTTAAATTAGCTTTAAGATTCAGAATTAAATGTACTTTTCTCCCATTTAAAAATTAACAGTTTAACCTAGCTATATGGGAAAATACTCATATATACTCAGGGTTGATATGGATTAGGGCTCAGATCTCTCTGGCATTGAAAAAGCATCTTCAGCACTGCTTCTATACCCAGTCACATTGCTCAGTTAGGCATAATTTTAATAAAATTAATAATATACATAGGAAGAAAGTTAGTCATTCCCTCTATAGGAAACCAACATGTAGAAAAGGAGAAAGCTGCCATCTATATCCTACTACTTTTCTGCTTCCACCTACTATTTTACATAGCTTTGTTTTCGTGAGTTTTGTGGAAGTTGTGGTGATTGATTAAGATATTATATTTGTTAAGATAATTGACTCAATAAAATGATGTAAACCCATCTATAGTCCCTTTGTTAGTTCATTTTCACACTGCTCTAAAGATGTACCTGAGACTGGGTAATTTATAAAGAAAGATGTTTAATTGACTCTCAGTTTTGCATGGCTAGGGAGGCCTCAGGAAACTTATAATCATGGCATAAGTGGAAGAGGCATGTCTTATATGGCGTCAGGCAAGAGAGAGTGAGTGTGCCAGTGCAGAAAAAACTGCCATTTGTAAAACCTTCGAATCTCATGAGAATTCACTCACTATCACGAGAACAGCATGGGGGAAACAATCATAATCTAATCATTTCCCACCAGGTCTCTCTCTAAATACCTGGGAGTTACAATTCAAGATGAGATTTGGGTGGGGACACAAAGCCTAACCATATCAATCCCTAATCTCAGCTAGCCATTTGTATAGGTTCTACATGACCATAAATTTAGTAGAGCAAGGCAAAGCTACATACTTTATTCTATTTCATTACTTCTTTAGAAAACACATTATCTGCTTTCAAAGACGATTTGCAGAAACCCTTTCTACCCTTAGCTCAGGTTTTCCCCTATTAGTTTAGGATGCTTGAGGGATTCAGCTCTGTGGAGGCTTCAGCTACAAGTGAAATCTAGGGCAGTTTGGTTAGTATAGTCAATTGATAGTTAAAAGGACTATATCCTTTTAATTAACTAGTTTCCGCCTCAAATTATTGATAAAAATAGGGGCTAAAGTAAAAAGCAATCAGGTCAGAAGTTTCAGTGGGCAAGAATGGTTGCCATGAGGTTAAAACCCTTCCTTCTCTAAGTTGTCTTCTGTAAGCACACTGTGGATAGCAAATGTTCTTCTGATCAATCACCTCTCAAAGGAAAGTCCACATATTTAGGTTCCCAATTCCAGACATTCTTTCTTCAATGTCTTCAGAAGTTGATTCTGGTACCAAACCAAAAAGATTGTGGGTTCAAACTACTAGGAAGTAATTAGGCGTTGATGGACTGTACCGTCTGCTGGCTTTATGGAGGATGAAGGCCTTGGAGCTGAGATCTTAGATCCAAAATTCAGTATGGCAGACCACCCACAAAATCAGTCTTCTGACAACCCTCAGGAAAATGCCTACTGCAAGAGACCATGAGCCAAGGAGCATAGTTTTCTTTAACAGAAACTCTTTTTTCTCTCTCTCCAAACACATCCACACACACAGACAAATACACACACCCCACATGTATATATAATTTATAATCCCTGTCTTTAATAATCTCCCAAATATAACCAAACAAATACAACACAATTTGTTTATAACATTGGCTTCAGGAAAAATAAGCCGCATCATGGAGAAAAAGGCACCAGTCTAAGAGAAAGATACCAGAGAGAGTAAGAAAGATCTTCTGTTCTCAAGAAGCTTACTGTGCACTGATGAAGGTAATACTTTTCATGCAGTGATAAAGGTAATATGTATACAGTCCAAGATGAAATTAAAATAATCACCCTAAAGGAAGTACAAAGTGTTAAAAAGACTCAAAGGATGAGATATGTCTATTTGGCTTTGTCATCTTTAGAAATACAACATATATAATTTAACCCTCAAGCACATCAAGGCACTTAAAATACAATTTTATTAAGTTAATAACAACATTTATTTTCTATATCTATATAATGTCATTCATAAATTCTTTTATTAACATACAATATTACTATACTTTCTATGTATTGCATGTCCTGGGGTATGTGGCATATGTTAGGCATTTTGTTTTTTATTAGGTGTTAAACTATATTTGAACAAATGAATGAAGTGCTGAAAATAGAATGGACAACCCAAGAATTGGCTGATTCCACAGCCCTTGCTCTTTTTATCGGAACATTTTACCTTTCTAAATTAGTAGTTTCAACCCTGGCTGCACACTGGAATTATCGACGGAGCTAGAACAAGTACGAATCCTTGGGTACCATATTCTAAAATTCCGATTTAAGTGATCTGGTGTATGGCCTGGGCATTAGAATTTTTAAAAATTTCTCAAGTGATTTTAATGTGCAGTCAAAGTTGAAATACCATTGATCTAAATATATTCTCTCTCTCTCTTTTTTTTTTTTTTTTTTTTTTTTTGAGACAGGGTCTCACTCTGTTGCTCAGGCTGGAGTGCAATGTGCAGTGGTGTGATCACAGCTCATTGCAGCCTTATCCTCCCTGGGCTCAGACAATCCTCCCACCTCAGTCTCCTGAGTAGAAGGGACCAGAGGTGAGCTCCACCACACCCAGCTATTTTTTAATTTTTTTGTAGAGACAGGCTTTTACCATGTTGTCAGACTGGTCTCAAACTCCTGACCTCAAGTGATCTGCCCACCTCAGCCTCCCAAAGTGCTGGGACTACAGGTGTGAGCCAGCATGCCTGGTCTAAATATATTCTTTCGAGATAAAAATACAGAAGCTCTTGTTTTCTAGATAAGAGCTTTAACAACTGGTTGAGCACAGTGGCTCAAGCCTATAATCCTAGCATTTTGGGAGGCCGAGGTGAGCAAATCACTTGAGGTCAGGGGTTTGAAACCAACCTGGCCAACATGGTG
Source organism: Piliocolobus tephrosceles (assembly GCF_002776525.5). Classification (NCBI taxonomy): domain Eukaryota; kingdom Metazoa; phylum Chordata; class Mammalia; order Primates; family Cercopithecidae; genus Piliocolobus; species Piliocolobus tephrosceles. The sequence continues at coordinate 32,456,490 of NC_045437.1, forward strand.
AAACCCCGAGTCTACTAAAAATACAAAAACTAGCCAGGTGTGGTGACACGTGCCTGTAATCCCAGCTACTTGGGAGTCTGAGGTAGGAGAATTGCTTGAACCCAGGAGGAGGAGGTTGCAGCGAGCTGAGATGGTACCACTGCACTACAGTATGGGTGACAGAGAGACTCCATCTCAAAAGAAAAAAAAATGAGCTTTAACAATTGAAACAAGAAACACACATTTTTAGCAGTGTTTTATGATGAATCTATACCACCCATGTATAATTAAACAATTTTAAGCATCAGGGCTTTGTAAAACAAGGGGTAAGTGGTACAGCTAGAATGTTAAGAAGGTAATGCTTCACCCAAGGTAGAGATATATTCTGGTGAATAGAATCTGCATTCATTAATTACAATTATATGGCTTTCTGTATGAAAATGCATGTGGTAATTAGGCACAAGGAGGACTTTCTATTATTTGTTTTAAGAACCTTCCAAATTATCTTAAACACTGCATTTGTTGGATTGGAAAAAGTCTCATCTATATTTAAGGGTCCTCTGTGCATGCCTGAGTCTGATCTAGAAGTTTCTGGTAGACCTATCCATAGTTACTCTCTTTTATCCACTGCAGCACATTCGGATAAAATGTGTAGTAGAAGATTTATTGTCCAGCCTACAAAAAAGCCACATGAAAGGAGAGAAAATCTGAGATCTGTAATGTGGTTACTGCCAACTCAGCCAAAACTAACTCTTTGATATCTTTATGTTCTTAACATCTGCATTTTGCTCAGTCTCCAGTGTAGTAGGAGAGGTAATAGGGGAGACAGATGAGGAAAAATGGAGGAAAAACAGCCCTCCAAAAACACTATTATAAATTATTATAATGTATCTTCATTAATCATGTTCAGCTATGGTTTCAATTATTTATTTTTCAGTGGAGGTTTCAGTGTGAGTGAGTGGGGCTTTCTTTCAAGCTGCTTTATGATTCTTTAAAAATCTGGGGTGGAAAAAATTCTTAGACCTTAGTACTGAGATCCTAATTGAAGCCTGATTCCTACTGAAGCCAAGAAAAGGAGGAAGCATAGAGGGAATCTCATCTTGGAACCTACACATTCCTTTTAACTGATAAATAGAAACAGGTCATTGGATTCCCTCAACAAACTAACTCAGCTCTGTTTTTTTTCTCACATTTTAGAAATGACAATTATTCTATTATATACAAATGGCTTAAAACAAACTCTTCAGTAGAATTCTACTTCAGTGATAGAAATATCATCTTCCTAGATTGTCTAAACCAGAGTTCTTATACAGTAAGCTGCTTATTCTAGCATCAGTGCAAATGATCTCTTCAGTTTTCATGATTTTGCACCAGACTTCAACTTCTAGTCACAACATGACTTAAATAGTTTGAAAATGAGCCCTCTCTCCTATGCCAGCTGAGGGTGGCCTTTTCTGGAAGCCCACAAAAGATGGAATGTCTGAGATCCTGAAGGTTTCTCTCTGGAGTTTTAAGACAGTCCACACTCCTCAAAGATGGTGCCAAATTCACCAAACTTTTCATAAGTCTGACTCAAATTATATACCCTGCACAGGGCCAATCACCAAGCCAAACTCATCTGGTTCAAAAGTATAATTTCATTTGCAAAGCTGGCTGCATCTGGCAGAGGAAACAGTGGAACTGGGCACTGATGCTCAGCATGTGAGAACAGAAGCTGGGACAGGCACAAGATTTGCAGGAAAGGAGCTTGAACTGGGCCTGGAGGTCTAGAAAGGCTAACAGGAGGGAGGCCAAGTAATACGCGGTGAAGGTGACACAAGTTTTTAATAAAATTGTTTGTTTTCTTCAAGTTTGAGAAAGCCGAACAGTCAAATAATAACTAATGCTATGAGCACCCAAATACCTCACCATTATTGTAAAATGAAGTTCTATTTTAAGCAGTGAGCCTAAAAAAGAAAAAAAACATGGCCATGACTCGGGAGACATGGCCTTGGAAATGAGGTGTGTGTGTGAATGTGTGTGTGAGTGTGTGTACGTGTGTGTGTGTGTGTGTGTGTGTTGGGGGGATGGTCTCTGTTCAATCTCTGGGTGGTAGCATTTAAAAGAGACCTAGTGGGTTTGGGACAGTGGGGTCCTGACATTCTATCACATCTGGTGACCATATGTTCCTTTCATATCTTGGGATATGAATAAGAGCGACAGTTTTTTCTATCTCTACTTATTGAATATGCTGTATTTATACAATTCACATGGCTTATAACATTGTCCACATATATATACACACACAGACATACACACACACAGACACACACACACCTCAAACCCTTGTACCTTGAGGCATGCTAGCATTTAGGCTAACGCCTCCTTTTCTTTTTTCTTCTCGTCATCATAATCTTAGCCATTGGCTTAGTGCAGAGGAAGGCGATGGAATTGGGAAGTTAAAAAGCAAGGGCTACATTTTTTTAAAGGCCATCAATCATGAAGGCAGAAAATCAGGAATCAGTGGAAAATAATAACATAGGAAATGGTCAGAATAAGCAAAAATACCCATAAAACTTGGACAAGACTAAAATCATGTATGTTAAATAAGGATATCATTACATTGTCATACTAGGTGTGAGAAAAAAATGAAAAAAATCACAATAGTCCTGATCAATGATGGAAGGGGTAATAAAAGCATTTATTCAACAAATACTTTTGAGACTGTAGTCCCTATTCTTGAGGCATTTGAATTAGTCATATAATGAGATCTGCATAAGTTAAAATTTCACCAATATTAGAGATAATTAGCCATAAACAAAAAAATAATGCTGAACACAGCGATCAGTCAAGTGCTGTGATAGCTGGGTGAAAGTGATTTATACTGAGAGAATGGTCAGTGGAAATTTTATGGAGGTTTAGATTTAGATTTAACCATGAAGGATTACTGAGATAGTGAGATGGTACAAGATAGAAAGGAGAAAGATCATTTGACCCTAGGATAATTTGAACATTAAAAAGGAAGTGAAATTCACATGGAGGATTTGAAGAATACAAAATAGATCACCCTGGTTAACAGGTAAAAGATGTTTATGGAAAAACCAAGAGTGATGTTGGGAAGATATATGAGGAAACAGGTTGTAAGGAACTCAAGCACCATGTCAAGGAGTTTGAACATTACCCTACAGGTGAGGAGAGTCCCTTGAAAAGTTGAAAATGGAAAATAACTCTACATAATTACAGCATTATTTTAGGAAAGCTAATTTAATGGTATAAAATAGAATAAAGGAAGAAGAAGAGGGACCAGACATAAGAACATCATTCAATGAACATGTTTTTGGATGCCTTCTCAGTGCAAATAATTGTGAAAGATATTATGGATATGTAGATGAATAAAAGATCACCAATCCCAGGAAAGCCTTGTAGTGCCATGGAGGAAATATACACATAAATTTTAAAAATGTACACATAAAAAAATCTATGGAGCACTTTGGGAGGCTGATGCGGATTACCTGAGGTCAGGAGTTCAAGATAAGCCTGGCCAACATGGCAAAACCCCATCTCTACTAAAAATACAAAAATTAGTCGGTGGTGGCATGCACCTGGAGTCCCAGCTACTCGGAAGGCTGAGGCAGAAGAATCACTTGAACCTGGGAGGTGGAGGTTGCACTGAGCTGAGATTGTGCCACTGTACTTCAGCCTGGGGCGACAGAGCAAGACTTCGTCTCAAAAAAAAAAAAAAAGAAACCATGGTGGGGAAATCACTTGATCTGAGTTTGAAAGATCAACGGATATTCCCTAGGATGAAGAAGATCAATGCAATAGCATGAACAATCATTCACAGATAGAAAGAAAAGGAATATTGAGGCAATTCAACTTTAAAGACTATAGCATGTAATCTATGTTGAAGGGCCAAAGGTAATAAATAAGGCTAGAGAAACAAATAAAATGTAAGATGTAGTGAAAAGTTCAAACTGTATTGAAGGCAATGAAGATCCAGCAAATAAAGTAAGGGAGTAATATAAGATAAGCAATTTAAAAACTCTCTCAAGCAGTGTGAAGTGGTTTAATTACAAACATGTAATTTGATAGAGTCCAGTCAGCAGATTATTGAAATAGTTCAGAAATTATAAGGAATAAAATTAAGACTGTCACATGGGAATGGAAATACAGGAATGGACTCAATTGGTATTTAGGAGATAGAAACAACAGAATTTAGTGACTGATTAGGTGTGGTTAGAAGAGGGAAAGCAAAAGGAGATGACTTAAAGATTCCTGGCCTAAGCAACTGGGTGGATGATGGAGAGGAAGGACAGCCTTGGGAAATGGGGTGGGGAGCTGAAAAGGGAGTTCAATTTGGGACATGTTATGTTTCAGGTATCTGTGAGTCAACCAAGAAGAAGAAGGCAGTTGTAAATATTGTCTGGAGCCCAGGAGAGAGGGTTGGACAGGCTCTGTGAGTCATCAGCATATAGGTGATCATTGAAGCTAGGGAGTAAATGAGATCATCTATGGAAAGAATAAAGTATGAGAATAAAATAACAGCTTAATCATAGGGACATTGGACATAAAGACCTAAAGTTAGAAAGAAATCAGAAGAATAATTTTTTTAAAAAGAAAAGAAAAATAAGTAAGAGGAAAAGAAAAATAAGTAAGAGGAAAACCAAAAGAGGGAGTATTAGAAAAACAACAGAAATTCCGCTAGAGGTAGGTGGGGGTAGGGGTGCATTAACAGTAACAGATATTGAAGAAAATTCACGTATGGTCACGCCTAGGACTGCTCAAAAGCATTGGAAATTTGACCTTCTCTGGGGACCTTGGCAAGAGCAGCTTCAGTGATGTTGTAGAGAGAGTACCTGTTCTTCAGTGAATAGACAAGTAGATTGGAAATGAAACAGTAGAAATATCTATTCTTTGACTTGCTCTCTTAAGAATACTACTTGGGAAGAAATGGGAAGCAATTACTGAAGGAGAATAAAGGGTAGAGGGAGGGAAAACAACAACAACAACAAAAACACTTTGGGAGGCCAAGCTGATCACCTAAGCCAGGCGTTTGAGACCAGCCTGACCAATGTGGTGAAACCCCATCTCTACTAAAAATACAAAAAAAGTAGCTGGGCGTGGTGGTGGGTGCCTATAATTCCAGCTGCTCTGGAGGGTGAGACAGGAGAATCACTTGAACCCAGGAGGTAGAGGTTGCAGTGAGCCAAGATCGCACCACTGCATTCCAGCCTGGGCAACAAGAGCGAAACTCCGTCTCAAAACAAACAAAAAGAATGTATTTACCAGGTTGTTTAAGGACTTCTCTGCATTGGTTATTCTAGTTAGCCATTCGCCAAATCTTTCTTCAAGGGTTTTAGTTTCTTTGCGCTGGGTTCGTAATTCCTCCTTTACCTCAGAGAAGTTTGATTGTCTGAAGTCCTCTTCTCTCAACTCGTCAAAGTCATTCTCCGTCCAGCTTTGTTCTGTTGCTGGCGAGGAGCTGCGTTCCTTTGGAGGGGGAGAGGCGCTCTGATTTACAGAATTTCCAGTTTCTGTACTGCTTTTTCCCTATCTTTGTGGTTTTATCTACCTTTGGTCTTTGATGATGGTGATGTACAGATGGGGTTTTGGTGAGGATGTCCTTTCTGTTTGCTAGTTTTCCTTCTAACAGTCAGGACCATCAGCTGCAGGTCTATGGGAGTTTGCTCGAGGTCCACTCCAGACCTTGCTTGCCTGGGTATCAGCAGCGGAGGCTACAGAAGTGTGAATATTGCTTATGCACAGCAAAAGAAACGACCATCAGAGTGAACAGGAAACCTACAGAATGGGAGAAAATTTTGCAATCTACTCCTCTGACAAAGGGCTAATATCCAGAACCTACAAAGAACACAAACAAATTTACAAGAAAAAAACAAACAACCCCATCAAAAAATGGGCAAAGGATATGAACAGACATTTTCTCAAAAGAAGACATGTATGCAGCCAACAGACACATGAAAAAATGCTCATCATCACTAGCCATCTGAGAAATGCCAATCAAAACCACAATGAGTTACCATCTCACACCAGTTAGAATGGTGATCATTAAAAAATCAGGAAACAACAGGTGCTGGAGAGGATGTGGAGAAATAGGAACACTTTTACACTTTTGGTGGGACTGTAAACTAGTTCAACCATTGTGGAAGACTGTGGTGATTCCTCAAGGATCTAGAATTAGAAATACCATTTGACCCAGCCATCCCATTACTGGGTATATACGCAAAGGATTATAAATCATGCTGCTATAAAGACACACGCACACGTATGTTTATTGCAGTACTATTCACAATAGCAAAGACTTGGAACCAACCCAAATGTCCATCAATGACAGACTGGATTAAGAAAATGTGGCACATATACACCATGGAATATTATGCAGCCATAAAAAAGGATGAGTTCATGTCCTTTGTAGGGACATGGATGCAGCTGGAAACCATCATTCTCAGCAAACTATTGCAAGAACAGAAAATCAAACACTACATGTTCTCACTCATAGGTGGGAATTGAACAATGAGAACACTTGGACACAGGAAGGGGAACATCACACACCGGGGCCTGTTATGGGGTGGGGGGAGGGGGGAGGGATAGCATTAGGAGATATCTAATGTAAATGATGAGTTAATGGGTGCAGCACACCAACATGGCACATGTATACATATGTAACAAACCTGCACGTTGTGCACATGTACCCTAGAACTTAAAGGACAATAAAAAAGAAAACAAAAGATTTAAAAAAAGAATGTATTTACTGGCTGGGGTAATAAATAAGTAGAGAGGCAGCAGGAATAAGCGGTATATGGTAGGGTTACACATGAATAGTAAAAGGGGGCTCCTGATTCGAGATCATCTGAGAATTTTATGTACGAACTTTGAAGGTAAAAATAAACTAAAAATTGAGGGAATCATTATGTAATGAGATCTTTCTCTAAGAGGTAGGAAAGCAAGTCACTTCCTGAGAGTGAGAGTGGTGAGAGGAGGAAGGGAAGTTTGTGAATACGGCTCAGCCAGTGGAATGGCCAGTGTTGGAAATGGGGGCACAGTGAGTTGTAAGTAAAAGGATTTCTGAGTAGTATAGATTTGTATTTCAGAAAATATAAATTTGTAATAGGGCCAGGATACATGCGTTTCCCCACCAATACTTGGCAGTCTAGGTATAGCAATGAAGAAGGCAGGTGTTTTGTTTGATCCAGATTTGAGGGTTGATGAAGCAAGCAGGCTAAAAAGATGAAGGGATTCAGAGTACTGGGAAGAAACTGGAAATGAGATGTACTGTAGTGTCTGAATAGTCTCAGCTAATGAATCCATTTGACAGAGGCAGGAATATGAGAGACACAGAGCTAAGCTAAGGTATACAACCTCTAATCATTTCTGAACTTTTACTCAATAAATACCTTTTCACCTCTGCCCCATCTTTAACATAGCAATTCTGCTTCCAGCAATTTACCCAGCAATTTAAATATTCCCATACATATGCAAAGCATATTCCCTGCAGCATTGTCTATATTGGCAAAATATTGGAAACGACATGAATTTTCATCAACAGAAATCCGGTAAATAAATTACAGCACAATGAAATAATTGAATACTAAGAAGCAATGAAATGAAATGAGGCAGATTTACGTAAACAAATAAGCAGTAACTCCAAGATACGTTAGGTGAAAAAGCAAGATGCAAAGGGGTGTATATTGTGTGCCACCATTTGTATAAAATTAAAGTACATATATATCATATACATATATATATATGCATACTATCTCTGGAAGGATAGATCAAGTTTGGGTATGGTAATTGCCTCTGGAGAAGGGGCTAGATGGCTGGAGGTAGTGGTGAAGAAGAAAAATTTACTTTTACCTTTATATATATATATATCTCAATAAAATTTACTTTTACCTTTATATATATACACACACACACATATATATACATAAATATATATTTATTTCAGTTTTTTACTATGGAAACGTGATTACCTGGACAAAAAAGAGAAAAGAAATGTATCTGCTATCATTATATGACGTACCCAATGGTGGTGGGTGCCAGTGAGGCAGCCTCAATCAATGACACACATAAATGCACTTGTGCTTGCTTTTATCTGAGTCCTGAACTAGTTAATTTTTAGTTATATTAGATAAAATGAGGCATTTTAGTATATGCAATATTTTTTATGTCCTGAACCAGCAAAACCTTTAGCTAGGTTTCAGAAAAACATGGGACTGCTTCTGATAACAATGGCATGTAGAAAAGACATTCAAGTTGTAAGCTGAAAGAGCTTTCTTGAGAAACACACATCCACCTTCTTCAGAGCTTAAGGAATAGAATGAGTTTATAAATGTTTGGGAGTAATTCTACTGAAACTTAAATACAATGTTTTAAGTGATTTCTTGTTTATTAGGATTTCATATGGCTTAAGAAAAAACTTTTGATTTAAACATTTTTGAGAGTATACTTAGCTATGGGGAAATGCACCTTGTAAGCAGCAGAAACTATTAGTACTTTTCTCTATTTACAGCCAGCCAGAGACAGTCTTTGGCTGCTCTGGGTATAGATAGCACCTAGGTGTCAACCTTATTTCTGAAGAGACATATGCAAGACTCTGTAACCTATGTGTTGTCGAAGCAGTCTGTACAAAATCTGGAGTCATATTAGTTGGTGGGATGACACAAAAAGTCTGTGCAAAGCTGTATGATACAGGCCATAAGATCGAGACAACATAATTATACTTGATGATATCCTGAGAAAAAGTGTAACGTACCACACAAGCAGCTTTTGTAATGCAAATGTCTGGTATGTAGTCAGCACTCAAAACTAACAGTAATTACTGCCAAAGCCCACATTGTATTTTGGGCTGATTTATATTGTGGTTGGGGTGGGGGCGCAAGGAGGAGAAAGAGAGAGAAAAAACTAGAGAGCAAGAGAGAGGATAAATTTTTATACCAAATATTGGTCTCCAGCGTTCTCTTCTCTGGCTTATTGGAAATGAGATCATTTTGAACTATTTCAGCAGGATCTATAGCCAAGCTTGCCATGAGTGCACCTGTGCTTGGGTTGCCAGCTCAGAAGGTGAGTCGTGGGTTCAAAGAGAAACACAAACGGCACTACTTTTCCTGTTTACAGTTAGTACTCCTATGAGTCTATCACTACACCTAAGATTCCTACTGACTAAGATGTCATGTCCCCCACCTTTATTACCTGGAGAGCCATACATCCTTCCAAGTTTTGTTTACAGTGATTCTCCTGATTGCCCAGCCTTCATTCTTTGTGTTGCTTCAACTCTTTGTTCACATAGCTATGATAGCACTTCTTGCAGAATGCTATAGTGATCATTCTATGACTATGTGTATAAGATGACGACCACCTGCTTTGCCACTGTACTATTGAATTTTATGAGGGCAGGCATCTGGTCTTTCCATCTTTGAATCCCCAACAGATGACAGTGACTCGGGGGCTCACAATCTCTCCCAGCCTTAGTTTCCTCATGTGTATTGCAGAAGGAATAATTTCAGTCTTTAAGGATTGTCATAAGGATTAAAAATAATACACACACAATGTCAAGAAGAGATGAAAACCAACAGGGACTCAAGACCAAGAAAACACTGAGTAGCCATATTCTAATTGGAATTGTTATATGTTGTCAGCCAGGTTTTGGAGCAGAGACAGAAGTTCTGCAGAGAGAAGAATGAATCAGACATGCAGTAAGAAGCAGAGATGGGAGATGGAGTGAGGTCATGTGTGGGTCTCCCTACAGCTTTGCAATTCCAAGTTCCAGCTTTCCTGAGGCCCAGCTGCATTCTTTGGCTTTAAAATACATGGGCTTAAAGTATACAATGCTCAAGAAAGAACAGCTTTGGAAGAGGAGAATGGAGAAGTAGCAAACTGGGAAGAACTGATATCAGTAATATTTATGTTGCACCTTTTGGATGCTTTGGGATGATTTGCTATGAGATCCCCAAAGTTTCCTTGAAACATTTCCAGGAGCATAAAACATGCTGATCCTGTCCACAGTCTATATGGTACTTGGTATATAAATATATGCAGCCTTGCCAACCAGATTGCAGGCTCTTGCAGAGGAGAAATTATATTCTCTTCCTTTCCATTTGCCATAGAGCCTAGTCTACTGTTAAGCACATAATTGATACCCAGTAACTAATCAATATTTGTTAAATGAATGAATCCAACTTTTTTGAGACAGGGTATTGCTCTGTTGCCCAGGCTGGAATGCAGTGGTGTGATCTTGGCTCACTACATTTTCTTTCTGCCTCCCGGTCTCAAGCAATCCTCCCACCTTAGCTTCCCTAATAGCTGAGACTATAGGTACATGCCACCACACTCAGCTAGGCTTTTTGTTTGTTTGTTTGTTTGTTTGTTTTTAGATATGAGTTCTCCCTGTATTGCCAAGGCTGCTTTCAGACTCTTGGACTCAAGTGGTCCTCCTACTTCGGTCTCCCAAAGTGCTGGGATAACTGGCGTGAGCCACTGTGCCTGGCTAGATTCGTTTATAAGGTACACAAAAAGGGATCCAGAAAGCAATAAATCAATAATAGATGCTTAAGCCTCTTCTCAATCTATATACTCTTTTGGTATGATTCAGTAATACTCAGAGTTTCAGCCACTAGGTAGGTACTGATGGTGTTCACATCCTCATTTCCAGCCCAGGCCTATACTATGGACTCTGGACTCTCATTCCCAACCGCCTGCAGTAGCTGGATATAATGACCTATAGGCATTTCTGTCTCAGGGTCATCAAAGACTGACCTTCAGACACCTCCAAATATCATGTTCTCCAAACCTACCCCTCTGCCTACATTCTTAGTCTCAGAATATGGGCACCAGCACTTGCCATGCAGTCTGCCTAGCTGGAAAACTGTGGGTCATTCTTCTTTCCTTCATTTCCTTCCCTCTGCAGACTGAGGACAGCAACGTGGTGCATATGAAAAGCATAGGCTTAAAAGTCTCACAGGCCTGGAATTTGGCTCAGTCACTTAGTTTTGACCTTGAAAACATTACTGCCTTGTGGCTCATTATCTTTGTTTGTAAAATGAGATTATTAATGCCTATCTTAGAGGGATGTTTAATAACTAGACATAATGTATATAGCACTGCAGACTCCAACTGTCATTTAGTGTCCTGGATATGACTTTACTGTTTCCCAGAATGCACAATGGTTGGTTTATTTTTAAGTCCACACCAATCTCTAAGCAAGTTGAAGAGACGGTATTACTTTTATCTAATACTTTGAATTTAACGAAATGGCATTGTTTATCCTAAAAGCTCTGAATCTACATGTCAAAGAAATAGAATAAAAGACATAAGAAACAGTGGCATGGATAAATAAGAATCTATCTTATTAGATTTCATCTATATAGTTTATATATATTTTGGATGCTTATTTTTCAAAAGCATTTGCAAAAAGGTAAAAGATATTATAAGAAGAGAAGAATATGCTACACTTCTTGGAGTAGAAGAAGACTATAAAATACCGTGATGAACAATCTAAAAGAAATCCTTTAGACAATCAAAAACACAGTTAATATGGAATGTTTGGTCTGGCTAGCTGGGGGGACAGGATGGTGGGGCAAGGCACAGCCAAGAATTGCATTTCAGTGACTCACTGCTCCTACAAAAACGGTGGCTTCTGAGAAATACAATTTAGAAGAAAATATCTACAATAAAATGTGAGGTGCCATACCAAAAATAACATAACATTCACTTAGAGTGGGAAACCCTCAATTAATTGCCCTTAGAAAACAGAACCTTCTCAGAAATCACTGAGAATCTACCTGAAGATCTCAGGAAGTTTATGTGAGCTCATTTGTTCATTATTGGTTCATTCATTCACTCATTCAACAAGTATTTTTTAAGTGTCTGCTATAAGCCAAGGTTGGGATATGTATGGTGGGGAACAAAGCAGGCACAGTTCCTGTACTCGGGGTGGGGCGGGGCGGGGGGGATGGGGAGGTTACAGTGTAACAGGAAAGGCAGGCAATTAACTAAGCAAAAACAATAAAATGTGATGTATTCTCTACTGAGCATTATTCTAGTGCTGTGGGAACAGGAAGAATACTTAACCAATCTGGGGTTATAAGTGAAGAAGAAGTAAAAAGATGATCAGGTAATAGGAACATTATATCCCAAAACTTGAAGGTAAGAAATGGAGAAACATCCCAAAAAGGAAAACCTTAAAGTTCAAGTTGAAACACCTATAGATTTGGCTGCCGAGAAGGGTGGAAGTCAGGTTATGAAAGATTTAATTTTTTAAAAATGGACTGAATTGAGGTGTAATTTATGTTCAATAATGCACACCCTTAAGGTCAAATAAATTTTGAAAAATGTTTCCATATGTAACTTACAACCCAATCAAAGTATGGAACATTTCCACCTCCTGATGAAATTTGTTAGTGCCTCTTTGTGGTCATCTCCCCTCCATCCCCCGCACCCCCTGAGACAGGTAGAAATTGCTCTGCTTCCTTTCACTATAGATTGGTTTTACTTGTTCTAGAATTTAATATAAACAGATTCTTCTAAGTATAACATCTATGTGATTCCTCCATGCTGTTGTGTATCTCAGTAGCTTATTCTTTTTATTGCTGAGTAGGATTTGATTATATGATATACTCTAATTTGTTTATCCAATCATTCATTTACTAGAACCCACCCTTATTTGGGTTGATTTTAGCTGCTATCAATAAAGCTCCTACAAACATTCATGTACAAGCCTTTTTTATAGACATAAGTTGTTAGTTCTCTGGAGTAAACACCTAAGAGTGGAATCACTGGGTCACATGATAAGTACGTTTAACTTTATAAGGAACTGGCAAACTGTTTTTGAAATGTGGTCACTATATTTTACACCTTACTATAAATGTATGAGAGCTCCTGTTTCTCCACATTCTTGTCAACATTTTATATTTCTGGTCATTTTAATTTTAGTCATTCCAGTAGGTGTGTGGTGGTATTTCATTATGATCTTAATTTGTCCTTTTGTGATGATCAGTGATGTTGAACATCATTTTTACATGATTATTGGCCATTTCTATTTTGCCTTTTGTAAAATGTGTTTACATTGTTTGCCATTAATTGTGAAAGAGTTCTTTATATATTGTTGATTCAAGTACTTTGTCAGTTACATTGTGGTAAATATTTCCTTCTAGTACATAGCCTGCCCTTTTATTTTCTTAAGTGTCTTCTTTGAAAAGTGATTATTTTAATTTTTGTAGAAGCCCAATTTATCAATATTTTCTTTTCTGGTTACTGATTTTTTTCCTACTTTTGCTTATAGAAGCTTTATAGTCATAATCTTTGCATTTAGATCTATAATCCATTTAAATTTGATTTTTGTTTATGGTGTAAAGTAATGGTTGAAGCTAATTGTTTTGTATATGGAGATTAGATTCCAATTGCTTTAGCACCATATATGGAAAAGACTATCATTTCTCTTTGCATTATCTTACAGAAAATCAATTCCATTTTTACAGGTACTGACTTTTTTTCTTTGCTGGAGTATGTATAGGAGGAGCATCCTTACTCCAAATATCAAAAATCTAAAATGCTCCAAATTCTAAAAGTTTTTGTGTACCAACATGACCTCACAAAGGGAAAATTCCACACCTGACCTCATGTGACAGGTTACAGTGAAAACTTTGTTTTATGCCCCAAATTATAAAAACTGTTGTATAAAATTATGTTTAGACTAAGTGCATAAAGTGTATATGAAACATAAATGAATTTCATGTTTAGACTTGGGTCCCATCTCCAAGATACCTTGTTATCTATATGCAAATATTCTAGAGTCTGGCAGAAATACAAAATCTAAAACACTTCTGGTCCCAAGCATTTTGGATGAGGGATATATATTACATTTCTGTTTCTCTTGTGATTGAATACTAGATGCTTTGGATACTATATTTTAGAGAATTAGGATTCTATCTTCCTTGCTTCCTATTTAGCAACAAATTCAATTTCTGGCTGCCCCCTAGAATTTGTCTAGGATTGATTTTGTGCTTCATTAATTAGTGATATGGTTTGGCTGTGTCCCTACCCAAATCTCACCTTGAATTGTAATAATCCTCCTGTGTCAGGGGTTTGGCCAGGTGGAGATCATGGAATCATGGGGGTGGTTTCCCCCATACTGTTCTCATGGTAGTGAGTAAGTCACACAAGACCTGATGGTTTTATAAATGGGAGTTCCCCTGCACAAGCTCTCCTGCCTGCACCATGTAAGACATGCCTTTGCTTCTCGTTTGCCTTCTGCCACGATTGTGAGGCCTCCCCAACCATGTGGAACTGTGAGCCCATTAAAACTCTCTCCTTTACAAATTACCCGGTCTTGGGTATGTCTTTATTAGCAGCGTGAAAACGAACTAAAACAGTTAGGAACTGTGAAAAGCCAAAAGTATTTTGCAAGCCCCTCTAAGTTGGTAAGACTCAGCCTCCAAACTGTCTCTCTATGGATCTTGGTAGAGGTTGGTTTTAGGCTTTCTTCAGATAATCCTACATTAGATTTTTCTCTAGGGCATGATCTTTACTCTTAAGACATGGTCTTTCTGCCATCTCAAGTGAATTCCAGAGGTGTTAAAGAGGCTTGAAGGGCATTTCTCCACTCTGGCAAGGCTGGAACTCCAGTATCTGCAGGTACTGCTTAACCTCCAATATGTTTGTTCACCTTTCAGCCCTATAGTAATTGCTACCTGTTAAGCCTTGGGTAATTTGCCCTGAACCTATACAACCCCCTCTCAGTCATGAACCTGAAGTGTTCCATCACACAAATTTCTGAGACACTTCCTTCTTCTATGATGTTTTACCTATTATATTTCTGCTGCTTCAGCTACCCAGAACTCTGATCTCTGCTCCTATGCTCAGTGGGACCTCCGTACTCTGCTTAACTCCACCTTTCTATTCTGCAATCAGAAAAGTGTTCTCAGGCAGAGAACTGGCAATTGTGGACCCCACTTAATGAGTTTCCCTCCTTTCTAATATCGCAAGCTTAAAACCGTCAGTTGCTTGAGATGTTTATGCAAGAAGTCTAGTTTGGCACCATTTCATTCATGAATGCCGAAAGCTGAAATTCCCTTCTATTAGTTTTTAAGCAGAGAAGTAAAATAATCTATTTGTACTTTAGAAGGGTCACTCAAGTTTCAATGGAAAGTGAATTGGTAGGGGACAAGACTGGTGCACACAGACAACACATGGCAATAGGAGTAATCCTGGAAAAAATTACCTATTTAATAAATACATATTTAGTGATCATTCTATTCAAGGTACTGTTCTCATTCTAGTATTAACTCACTTAACCATCACCAATTCCATGGTATAATAGTAGTATTATCTCCATTTTTTTTTTTTTTTTGAGACAGAGTCTCGCTCTGTCGCCCGGGCTGGAGTGCAGTGGCCAGATCTAAGCTCACTGCAAGCTCCGCCTCCCGGGTTTACGCCATTCTCCTGCCTCAGCCTCCCGAGTAGCTGGGACTACAGGCGCCAGCCACCTCGCCCGGCTAGCTTTTTGTATTTTTTAGTAGAGACGGGGTTTCACCGTGTTAGCCGGGATGGTCTCGAACTCCTGACCTCGTGATCCGCCCATCTCGGCCTCCCAAAGTGCTGGGATTACAGGCTTGAGCCACAGCGCCCAGCCTATTATCTCCATTTTATAGGTTGGAAAACTGAGGCACAGATAGGCCAAGTAATCTGACCAAAAAGTAGAGTTGGCATTGAAAACAGGTGGCCTGAGTTTGGAGTCCATTATCTTTAAAACCATGCAGTGCTGTGGTAATGGTAGCCTAATGTAGTGGAAATGAGCAAGCTTTGCTTCCTGTTCCCTGGGAGATAATTCTCAGCCTATAATCAACATAAAGACTCTAAAAAAACATAAAATCATGAAGAAAGTAATTATTAAACAACTTAATATACTCAGAGCAATTGCTAGAATGCTAAGCAGATGCTAGGGGGTGTGACAATTGCAAGAATAAAAAAGACTATCACACCTGTAATCCTAGCACTTTGGGAGGTCAAGGCAGGCAGATCACCTAAGGTCAGGAGTTCAAGACCAACCTGGCTAACAAGGCGAAACCCTGTCTCTACTAAAAATACAAAAATTAGCTGGGCACAGTAGTAGGCACCTGTAATCTCAGCTACTCGGGAGGCTGAGGCAGGAGAATCACTTGAACCCGGGAGATGGAGGTTGCAGTGAGCTGAGATTGTGCCATTGTACTCTAGCCCGGGTGACAGAGGGGGACTCCATCTCAACAACAAAAAAAAAAGTTTAGAGTATATTTTTATACGGGTTATATTCAACAAGAGAAAGTCAACAATGGTCCTCAGAGCAATGGCCAGGAAATCTCTGAGAATGTGCCTTTAACTTATGAAGTCATTTGCCTCTCAACCCACTTCCCTAGCTATAAAATTGGACTAAAGTAATATCAGTCAAAAGCATACATCACTGAATTAATTTTCATCTTTTACAAAAGTCCTGATGTTTTTTGTTACAATGCAATTTGGTGCAGTTGCTCAGGTAAAGAACTGAAATGAACTAGAGAGGAGAAAATAAACCCAGAATACAAAAAAAAAGATGAAATTTTGCCATTCTTGGAACAATAAATGAAACAAAATATCTGGTATTATGAAAGAACCCCATTAGAGAGGTCAGGGAAAATGGCAGCTGAGGCTAAAATCAGAATACTTAGATAGGTTGTGTGCTGACATCCGGGTCTAGGTCAACATGTCATATGTACCAAGTTAAGAGTGTCTTCTGAATTTTAGTGATAAACAACTACTCAGATTAAAACATGCCATAAAAATTATGTTTTTAAAAAAGCACTGTTTACATTTATCTGTGGAAATTTCTGTCCTGCTGATAACCCAAATGCATGAGTTAAACCATCTGCCTGTTTTTCTGATGTGAAAGAGAATGATGTAAATGCTGTTTACAGCAGTGAGCTGGTTTGCTGGGAGGCTGCTGTTCTTTATCAGCATTTTAACATTGGATAACTGAGATAACTGTACTTCAGGCATATTCCCAAGAAGAGTCCATAGGCATCTCTCCTGGTGAGGGTAGGTTTATCACGTTTACAAATTTCCAACTCTACTCAAGACATACATGCAATCCAGAGAGTGTCACATAAGAGACAGTGTGATAGAAATGGCACACATTTTGATGGGAGATTAATCCAGATTCAAATTCTGCCTTTCTAATTTTGGCCAAATTATGGAAATTTTCTAGATCTTGGTTTCCTCAGCCATAAAATAAGCTTACCATAGGGGGTTCAGTGGTGGACCCCATTTGTCCATGTCATAACCCCCAAAACCTATGAATGTGACCTTATTTGGAAAAAAAAGTCTTTGCAGGTATAATTTTGAGAAGTGATCATTCTGGATTTCCTGGTGGGTCCTAAGTCCAATGACAAGTGGCCTTCTGAAAGATGCACAGGGTTGAGTTGCATGGGAAGAAGCGGAGAAGAAGGCCATGTGAAGACGAAGGAAGAGATTGGACTTATTTAGTCACAAGCCAAGGAATACTTGGAGCCACAAGAAGCTGGAAGAGGAAAGGAAAAATCCTCTTCTAGAGCCTTTACAGATAATGCTGCCCTTAGAATACCTCAATTTCTGACCTCTGACCTCCAGAACTGTGAGAAAATATATTTTTGTTGTTTTAAACCACCCAGTTTGTGGTAATTTTTAACAGGAGACCCAAGAAGTGAATACAATGACATTATAGGGTTTTTGTGGGGAATATAGACAGATCTGTGCATAGCCAAAGTAAACATTTATTTAGTGTTAGCTCCTATGGTAATAGTACATGATACTTCAAACACACGGCCACAAGACACTCATGGAATCAAGGACCAAGTGTCTTCTACTTCAATATAAAATGTATAAGGTCAGGTAGTCCCAGTTACCTCTAAGGATATTTGAAAGAAGCTAAGAAATCTGAAAAAAAAAAAAATTATTGGCTACTAATAGGAAGCTCACTTGTAAGCAGAGGGCTCACTTTTCTTGAAGATAAGATATCTAAAGCCTGTTTCAGAGGAGAGGCTGAGCCTCTAGGTCCTAGATATGAATAAATGTACTTCATATAAGACAAGAGGAAAAATGTATTGGCGACTCCAGGAAAATGAAGGAGGAAACAAAGGCAGAAAAGGCTCCACGCTCTAAGCTATAACCTGCTCACTATGACCATCTTCAAGAAAGCCACACCATCACAAAACATGACTTGAGGTGAATGATTCTCTCCCTCCCTGCCTCCCTTCCTTTCTTCCTTCCTTGCTTTTTTCATTGAAAGTGTAGAGAAACGAGGTTTCAAACCCAAAATAATATAGAAAACTGAGAATGAATGGAAAGGCAAAATGATACAGGTGTTATTAGTCTTTGCTTAGATCCAGGCACCACCTCAAAGTCAAGTTAGGATACAAGGGGACTATGTATGCAAAGAATGACCAAAGATTAGGCTGAAATCTTGATGTTCATTCTCCTTTAGAAAAACTTCACTCACCAAACACATAGTTCAACTGAAGATATTTTATTCATAAATGGCAAGAATTCTGGAATGGAAATATTTTTCTGAGATGGAAAATTAACTTCCAGGATGTAAATGTTTTTTACTTTCAAAAATCTGTCGCAGCATGTATCTTTTAGAGAAACATATATGATTTGAAGTCAAGTATTCTTACCTAAGATTACTCCAAATGCAGTTACAACTGGTACAATCATTTGCAATAAAACTAATTCATCTAATTTATATGTCTAATGAAGAACTGAATTACCAGCCAAATTACATTCTCTATGTAATATGCCATCTTTGAAAACTGTTTTTCATAATCTAGGGGGATTGATCACATCAAATACATGTCATATTATTAGAGAAAAAATACAAGCTAAAGTATCTGAACTTGTAAGTAAAATACAAATTCAGATGATGTGATATCAAATATAGACAAGAATAATTGGGAAAAGTTTCATGGCAGAACAGTGGACCTGAATTAAACACCGAGGAAGAATCAGAAGGTGATCACCAGAATAAAATTTCATAAAGGCAAGCCAGCTAAACTCCCAGGATTCCAGGGATGAAGGTAGAGGGAGAATGGGATACTATCACTCTTTGACTTCACTGAAGAGGAAATATGAATGAGAACTAAAGTGTCTGAAAATGAAAATTATATTTGGCATCCATTTATCACATGGGGAAAATAGTAAATGGGAACAAAATAATAAGAGGTATAGTCTCTGATGCACTTAGGCTCATGAGCCTAACTATAGAGCTAAACTGAAAATTACAAAACATTTTGAAATTAAAATACAGTCTCCTCTTAGGTCAAAATGTTCGCCTGAGTGGGTAGATCGGTTACTCTGGACCCTTTGGACACTTTTAAGCATTCCAGAATGCCTCCAATGAATTTAGAATGCCAAGAATGTGCACAAATTTGCTATTTAAAATTCTAGAATTGCATTTGCTAATCCAATTAAGTCTAACTTTGCCAGACACAGGGGCTGAACTCCACTTCAAATCATGTAGTTGAAATATACTCAAAAAATTTATGTGAAGAGAAACCCATTCTAAGTCCACAATACCTGTTTCTAAAATGACTGCAAATACTCAAGTTATTAACATTTCCTTGGAAATGATTATTGCTATACCTTCAATCCCTCCTTTACACACACACACACACACCCCCACACACACACAAAAGATGACATGAAATGAACAAAATAGGTAAGAAATTGTTAGTGTTGCAAACGTATTTTATTTACCAAACCATTTTAGGTATAAACTTGTATTCATACCTTGACTCGTACATTCTCATTCATAAGCACATACCTTATCTATTTAATTTCATTAAATCATCTGATTTTCTGTTTAAGTCCATGTCTAATATTTTGTATGCTTCTGATGAAGTCTTTCACTCTCTCACATGAATAGTGGGTACATTTTATCATCCCAAGAAGTTGGCAAGCTCCTTGAAAAGACAGACGGTATCATATGTTTATTTTATATCCCCTTGATGCCAACTACTGTCATGGTAAACCCTCAATGTGTTGATTCGATTTTCATTAATACAATTCCAATCTAGCACCTTTTTTTTTGAGACAGAGTTTCACTCTTGTTGCCCAGGCTGGAATGCAATGGTGCAATCTTGGCTCACTGCAACTTTCGCCTCCCGGGTTCAAGGATTTCTCCTGCCTCAGCCTCTGGAGTAGCTGGGATTAAAGGCACCCGCAACCATGCTCAGCTAATTTTTGGTATCATTAGTAGAGATGGGGTTTCACCATTTTGGTCAGGGTGGTCTTGAACTCCTGACCTCAGGTGATCCACCCACCTCGGCTTCCCAAAGTGCTGAGATTACAGGCTTGAGCCACCACACCCTGCCCAATCTAGCATTTTTATATTAGCAAATGTTACTTTGTACTGTTATAGAATTACATACAAAAATTGGGACTGTTTACCCTGTTTGCAGATGACGTGATTCTATATTTAGAAAACCCCATCGTCTCAGCCCAAATCCTCCCTAAGCTGATAAGCAACTTCAGCAAAGTCTCAGCATACAAAATCAATGTGCAAAAATCACAAGCATTCCTATACACCAATAACAGACAAACAGAGAGCCAAATCATGAGTGAACTCCCATTCACAATTGCTTCAAAGAGAATAAAATACCTAGGAATCCAACTTATAAGTGATGAGAAGGACCTCTTCAAGGAGAACTACAAACCACTGCTCAACGAAATAAAAGAGGACACAAACAAATGGAAGAACATTCCATGCTCATGGATAGCAAGAAGCAATATTGTGAAAAATACCCATACTGCCCAAGGTAATTTATAGATTCAATGCCATCACCATCAAGCTACCAATGACTTTCTTCACAGAATTGGAAAAAACTACTTTAAAGTTCACATGGAACCAAAAAAGAGCCCACATTGCCAAGACAATCCTAAGCAAAAAGAACAAAGCTGGAGGCATCATGCTACCTTACTTCAAAGTATACTACAAGGCTACAGTAACCAAAACAGCATGGTACTGGTACCAAAACAGAGACATAGACCAATGGAACAGAACAGAGGCCTCAGAAATAATACCACACATCTACAACCATCTGATCTTTGACAAATCTGACAAAAACAAGAAATGGGAGAGGATTCCCTATTTAATAAATGGTGCTGGGAAAACTGGCTAGGCAAATGTAGAAAACTGAAACTAGATCCCTTCCTTATACCTTGTACAAAAATTAATTCAAGATGGATTAAAGATTTAAATGTTAGACCTAAAATCATAAAAACCCTAGAAGAAAACGTAGGCAATATCATTCAGGACATAGGCATGGACAAGGACTTCATGAATAAACACCAAAAGCAATGGCAACAAAAGCCAAAATAGACCAATGGGATATAATTAAACTAAAGAGCTTCTGCACAGCAAAAGAAACTACCAGCAGAGGGAACAGGCAACCTACAGAATGGGAGAAAATTTTTGCAATCTACTCATCTGACAAAGGGCTAATATCCAGAACCTACAAAGAACTCAAACAAATTTAGAAGAAAAAAACAAACAACCCCATCAAAAAGTGGGCAAAGAATATGAACAGACATTTCGCAAAAGAAGACATTTATGCAGCCAACAGACACATGAAAAAATGCTCATCATCACTGGTCATCAGAGAAATGCAAATCAAAACCACAATGAGATACCATCTCATACCAGTTAGAATGGCAATCATTAAAAAGTCAGGAAACAACAGGTGCTGGAGAGGATGTGGAGAAACAGGAATACTTTTACCCTGTTGGTGGGAGTGTAAACTAGTTCAACCATTTTGGAAGACAGTGTGGCAATTCCTCAAGTATCTAGCACTAGAAATACTATTTGACCCTGTGATCTCATTACTGGGTATATACCCAAAGGATTATAAATCATGCTACTATAAAGACACATGAACATGTATGTTTATTGTGGCACTATTCACAGTAGCAAAGACTTGGAACCAACTCAAATGTCCACCAATGATAGACTGGATTAAGAAAATGTGGCACATATACACCATGGAATACTATGCAACCATAAACAAAGATGAGTTCACATCCTTTGTAGGGACATGGATAAAGCTGGAAACCATCATTCTGAGCAAACTATCACAAGGACAGAAAACCAAACACCGCATGTTCTCACTCATAGGTGGGCATTCAACAATGGGAACACTTGGACACAGGAAAGGAAACATCAGACACCGGGGCCTGTCATGGGGTTGGGGGAGGGGGGTGGGATAGCATTAGGAGAAATACCTAATGTAAATGATGAGTTAATGGGTGCAGCCACACCAACATGGCACATGTATACATATGCAACAAACCTGCACGTTGTGCACATACCTGAGACCGGGTAATTTATGAAGGAAAGAGGTTAAGTTGACTCACAGTTCCACATAGTTGGGGAGGTCTCAGGAAACTTAAAATCATGAAGGAAGGTGAAGGAGAAGCAGGCACCTTCCTCACAAGGCAGTAGGAGTAGAGGGAACTGCCAAATACTTTGACCATCAGATCTTTTGAGAGTTCACTATATATAAGGAGAACAGCAAGGGGGAAACTGCACCAATGATCCAATCACTTCCCACCAGGTCCCTCCCTCAACCCATGGGGTTTACAATCTGAGATGAGATTTGGGTGGGGACACAGAGCCAAACCACATCAGAGAGTTCCCATCTCTCACTTCATGCAGCAGAATAAACACAACGACATGATAAATGATTGAGAAATATATCAGACTATTCAAAACAACATAAAAAGTTAGATGACAGTAGAGAAATGTCTTCTAAACTAAGGGGAAAAAAAGATCTGTAACCCAGAATTCAGCATGAAATTATCAATTAAAAAAAGATGAAATAAACATATTTCCAGATATGTAAAATCAAAACATTACCTCTATGACCTCTTTCTTATGAATCTACTAGAAGAGATGGTGCACGCTGTAAATAAAGGATGGGGTGTCAAAAAATGGAAAAGAAAAAGTACAAGAAGTAAGGGATCTAGTACAGAAGAAAGCTACACAGCATTCCTGGAATCATGGTTTAGTGAAGTGCCAGGATGTGAGGAATCTGCAGGATAACAGGCAACAGACTGAGAGAACAACGCATCCAGACTGGAGCAAAAGGACCAAGGGATCTGGAAGGGATAGCTTTTCAAGAAAAAAAAAAAAAATAGAATTGACAGTTTGCCTAATGCATTTGACATTATTTTTTAAAATGTAAGACTGATTTTATAGTGTTTCTGGAGAGTTCAGGCAGAACTAATTGATAGGCATACAAATAACTATGAAAACCACCAAACAGGAATTCTTACCAAAAAAATAAGAAAGGTTATATAAGCAAGGAAAAAATCATCATATGCAACATGGTTCAATGGCTATAATAATATAAACACTGAATATTGACCCATCCAAAAACTGTGGGAAAAAAACTACATAGGAAAGAGATGGAGGGGAAATCAGAACATATATATTTTTGGTAAAGGAGATACATGACAGAGCTGTAGCCTTACATTCTCCAATAATAAATAGATAATATCTAAAACTAAAAAAGAATCCAGAAATGGTAGCGTAAGTTTGTTTACTGAAGAATATCATAGGAAAAAAATAAGAGTTGAAAGCAATTGCTACTACGGAACAGGATTCAGAAGTAGAAAAGGAAGATGAGAGAAATGCCATTTCTTTTAGAAACTTACAGCAATATATGACTTTATGTATATGAATTACTTTGAAGAATAGAAATAATATTACACATGAATAAACTCAAAGCAAAAACAAAACAGAACAAAATTAAGAAAGAAACACAGGCCAGGCATGGTGGCCCATGCCAGTAATTCTAGTCCTTTGGGAGGCCAAGGCAGGTGCCTCATCTGAGACTAGGAGTCACCAGCCTGGGTGACACAGCAAGACTCTGTCTCTAAAAAAAAAAAGAAAGGAAAGAAAGGAAAGAAAGGAAAGAAAGGAAGGAAGGAAGGAAGGAAG
>NC_045437.1:32480845-32540054 GCF_002776525.5 Piliocolobus tephrosceles
AAAGAAAGAAAGAAAGAAAGAAAGAAAGAAAGAAAGAAAGAAAGAAAGAAAGAAAGAAAGAAAGAAAGAAAGAAAGAAAGAAAGAAAGCCAGACGTAGTCCCAGCTACTTGGGAGGTTGATGCTAGAGGATCACTTGAGCCCAGGAGTTCGAGACTGCAGTGAATTATGATCGCTCCACTGGACTCCAGCCTGGGTGACAGAGCAAGACCATGACCTATGACCTGAGTAGCACAGGTGCATGCCACCACACCTGGCTAAATTTTATTTTTTAATTTTTTGTAGAGATGGCATCTTGCTGTGTTGCCCAGACTGGTGTTAAACTTCTGGTCTCAAGCAATGCACCTGCCTTGACCTCCCAAAGTGCTTAGATTACAGACATGAGCCAACAAGCCCAGCCTGTTTGTTCTTTTTTCTTTTTCAAATTTTTAGTAAGGTTTAATTAATTAATTTATTATTTGTAAAAATGTATGGAATACATGTGAAATTTTGTTACATGTATGTAATATGTAGTGATCAAACCAGGGCATTTAGGGTATCCAGCACCCATGTACAATACATTTTTGTTAAGTAGAGTCACCCTACTATACTAGCAAATATTTAACTTATCTCATCTTATTGTATCTTTGTACCCTTTAATCTACTTCTGTTTATCCTCCCTCCTTCCCCTCACTCACCCTTCTCAGTCTCTGTTATCTATCTTCTCACTCTCCACTTCCATGTCATCAAATTTTTAGCTCCAACATGTAAGTGAGAACATGTGATATTTGTCTTTTCATTCCGGGACTTATTTTACTTAAGATAATGACCACCAGTTCCATTCATGTTGTGGCCAATGACATTATTTCATTCTGTTTTATGGACAAATAGTATTCCATTGTATATATATACCACATGTCTATTATTTATTCATTTATTGATGGACATTTAGGTTGATTCCGTATCTTCGCCTTTGTGAATAGTGCTGCAATAAACATGCCAGGGCAGATATCCCTTTGATATATTGATATATTGATGAGATGATTTTTCCTTTGGGTAGAGGCCCAGTAGTGTGATTATTGGATCAAGTGGTAATTCTATTTTTAGTTTGTTGAGTAATCTCCGTACTGTTTTTCATAGTGGCTGTACATCTTCTCTCGAGAAATATTTACTCACGTCCTTTGCCCACTTTTAAAGAGGATTATTTGTTTTATTTCCTGTTGAATTGTTTAAGTTCCTTGTATATTCTGGATGTCAGTCTCTTGACAGATTCATAGTTTCCAAATATTTTCTCCCACTCTGCATGTTGTCTGTTCACTCTGTTAATTATTTCTTTTGCTGTACAAAAGCTTTTTAGTTTAATTAAGTCCCATTTGTCTATTTTTGGTTTTGGTGCCTATGCTTTTAAGGTTTTAGTCATATATTTTTGACTCCTGGAGAGTTTTCCATAGGTTTTCTTCTAGTACGTTTAGGGATTCAGGTCTTACATTCAATACCTTAATCCACATAGAGTTGGTTTTTGTATATGATGAGAGACAGGGGTTCAGTTTTTTTTTCTGCATGTGGCTATCCAATTTCCCCAGAACTGCTTTTTGAAGAGGGTGTCCTTTCTCAAATGTAGGTTTTTGTCAACTTTGTCAAAGATCAGTTGGATGTAAGCATGTGGCTTCATTTCTGGGTTCCTTATTCTGTTTATTGGTCTATGTGTCTATGTTTATACCAATACCATGCTGATTTGGTAAATGTAGACTTGCAATATTTTGTTTTGGGTGTTGTTTTTATGGAGTATAATTTTATTTAATTATTAATTTTTAAATTTCAATTTTTATTTTAAGGTTCAGAGAGCACATGTGCATGTTTGTAACATATGCACATTGTGTGTCACAGGTATAGGGTGTACAGACTTTTTCATCATCCAGTGATGAGCATAGTACCCAATAGGCAGTTTTTGGATCCTGACTCTCCTCCTACCCTCCACCTTGAAGTAGTGCATAGTGTCTATTGTTCTCATTTTTATGTCCATGACATTCACTATTTGGTTTTCTGTTCCTGTATTAATTCACTTAGGATAATGGCCCTCAGCTCCATCCATGTTGCTACAAAGAACATGATTTCATTTGTTTTTATGGCTGCGAGTATTTCATAGTGTATATGTATCACATTTTCTTTATCCAATCCACAGTTGATGGCCATCTAGGTTGATTTTTTGCTTTGCAGTGAATAGTGTTGCAATAACATACAAATGCATGTGTCTTTTTGGTGTAACAATTTATATTCCTCAGTATAGCCACTAACAGGATTGCTAGGTTAAATAGTAGTTCTGTTTTAAGTTCTTTGATAAATCCCCAAACAGTTTTCCACAATGGCTTTCAATAAAAATTTTAAAAGCTTTCAACAAAATTCTTTATTTATTAAGAGATAAATAAATAATATTAATAAAATAAATAAGATTTATTAACTAATAAATGGCTGAAGTAATTTATATTTCCATCAACAGTGTATAAACATTCCCTTTCTCCATAACCTTGCCAGCACCTGTTATTTTTTTATTTTTTAATAACAGCCATTCTAACTGTTGTGAAATGGTATCTTATTGTGGTTTTAATTTGCATTTCTTTAATGATTAGACATGTGAAGCATTTTTTCATATGCTTGTTGGCTACATGTATGTCTTCTTTTGAGGTGTCTGTTCATGTCCTTTGCTCATTGTTTTTTGAACTGGTGAAATTTTTTTTAAATCCACAGAAGTAAAAACCATATCGTGAAGAACTGGGGGATGGGACCAGAAGGGAGTGGGAGTCAGGCCACCAGGGGAGTGGGGATGGGGCGACAGGACAGAGAACAAAGCTAGGCTGGGCTGGCCATGTGGACTCCGGCCTCAGGGGCCATCACCAGGGCCACCCAACAGTTCCTGGGAATTCAGGCAAGCACCAGGCAGGCTCATCGGTGGGGGCTCCACCAGTACAGCAGAGAACTGTGAGGTACTGAAGGCCTCATTCATGCACATCTCGAAGAAGCACTGCAGGCCAATGATGGACTGCACATCTGCCTTGCCCTCAGTTAACCTAATGAATTGCTTGAACACGTGGTCCACATCCTGACTTTGCCCATTTTTTCATGGAGTTGTTTGCTTTTTGCTTGTTGAACTTTTAAGTTACTTACAGATGCCGGATATTAGACCTTTGTCAGATGTATAGTTTGTAAATATTTTCTTCTTTCCTTAAGCTGTCTGTTTACTCTGTTGATAGTTTCTGTTGCTTTGCAGAAGCCCTTTAGTTTACTTAGGTCCCTCTCATGTCAACTTTTTGTTTTTGTTGCGATTGCTTTTGGAAGCTGACTGATTTTTTTTTACATTCATTTTGTATCATGAAACTTTGCTGAAGCTGTTTGTTAGATCTAGGAGCTTTTGGGCATAGACTGTAAGATTTCCTTGGTATCGAATCATATAATCTGTGAAAAGAGATAGTTTGACTTCCTGTCTTCATATTTGGATGCATTTTGTTTCTTTCTCCTGCCTGATTGTTCCGGCTAGGATTTCCAGTACTAATGTTGAATAGAAATGGTGAGAGTGGGCCTCCTTGTCTTGTTCTGGTTCTCAAGGGAAATGCTTCCAGCTTTTGCCCACTGAGTATGATGTTGACTCTGGATTTGTCATAGATGGCTCTTATTATTTTGAGGTGTGTTCCTTTGATGCTTCGTCTGTTGAGAGTTTTTAACATGAAGAGACATTACATTTTATTGAAAGCTTTTCTGCATCTATTGAGATGAACATGTGGTTTGCATTTTTAGCTCTGTTTATGAATCACATTTATTGATTTGTGTATGTTGAATCAATCTTGCATCCCAGGAATAAAGCCTACTTTATTGTGGTGGATTAGCTTTTGGATGTATTCCTGGATTCAGTTTGCTAGTGTTTGGTTGAGAATTTCTGCATCTATGCTCATCAGGTATATCTGCCCTGAAGTTTTCTTTTCTTTTTTTTTTTTTTTTTGAGACGGAGTCTCACTCTGTCGCCCGGGCTGGAGTGCAGTGGCCGGATCTCAGCTCACTGCAAGCTCCACCTCCCGGGTTTATGCCATTCTCCTGCCTCAGCCTCCCCAGTAGCTGGGACTACAGGCGCCCGCCACCTCGCCCGGCTAGCTTTTTGTATTTTTTAGTAGAGACGGGGTTTCACCACGTTAGCCAGGATGGTCTCGAACTCCTGACCTCGTGATCCCCCCGTCTCGGCCTCGAAGTGCTGGGATTACAGGCTTGAGCCACCGCGCCCGGCCTGAGGTTTTCTTTTTATGTTATGTCTCTGCCAAGTCTTGATATCAGAATAATGCTGGCCTCATAGAATGAGTTAGGAAGGAGTCCCTTCTTCTCAATATTTTGGAATAGTTTCAGTAGGATTAGCACCCGATATTTGTTATACATGTGGCAGAATTTGGCTGTGAGTCGATCTGTTCCAGGGTTTTTTCTGGTTCATAGGTTTTATTTACTCATTCAATTTCAGAACTCATTATTGGTCTATTTAGGGTTTAAGTTTATTCCTGGTTCGACCTTTGGGGAATATATTTTCCAGGAATTATCCATTTCTTCTAGGTTTTCAAGTTTGTGTGCATAGAGGTGTTTGTAATAGTCTCTGAGGGTTTTTTTTTTTTTTAATTATTTCTGTGGAGTCCATGGTAATATCCCCTTTGCTGTTTCTATTTATGTTTATTTGGTTCCCTTTGTGGGTGACCTGCCCCTTCCCTCTAGCTGCGTTTAATATTTTTCTTCCACATTGACCTTGGAGCATTTGATGACTATATATCTTTAGAATGGTAACCTTGTGTAATATCTCATGGGGGTCCTCTGAATTTCCTGAATTTGAATGTCAAGTTCACTAGTGAGGCTGGGAAAATTTTCTTTGACAGTATACCCAACTATGTTTTCCAAATTGTTTGTTTTCTCTCTCTCTTTTTCAGGGATGCCAATGAGTCATATGTTTGGTCTCCTTAAATAATACAGTAAGTCTTGAAGGTTTTGTTCACCCTTTTTTACAGTTTTGTTGTTTTTGTGTGACTGAGTTGATTCAAAAAAACAGTCTTCAAGCTCTGAGATTCTTTCCTCAGTTTGGTGTGTTATGCTGTTAATACTTCCAATTGTATTATGAGATTCTTGTAGTGAGTTTTTCAACTCTATCAGATCAGTTTGGTTCTTCCTTAAAGTAGCTATTTAGTCTTTCAGCTCTTGTATTTTTTCACTGGGTTCCTTAGATTCCTTGAATTGGGTTTCAACTTTCTCCTGAATCTCCATCTTCATCCAGATTCTGAATTCTATGCCTGTCATTCTAGTCATTTCAGTATGTTTTAGAACTATTGCTGGGGAGCTAATGCAGGCATTTGGAGGTTGGAAAACACTCTAGCTTCTTGAGTTGCCAGAGTTCTTCACTCATTCTTTCTCATCTGTGTGGCTGATGTTCCTTTTATCTTTGAAGTTGCTGTCCTTTGGATGGGGATTTTTCATTTTATATTCTTGGATGCTTTTGAAGTTTGACTACGGCATAAGTTGGCTTCAGCAAACTGGTTTTGTTTCTGGATGATTTCAGGGTGCCATGTCTCAGCTCACCACTCCTGGGCTATGTGGTGTAACCCTGCGGGGGTGGGGGAGGGGGGCGGGACCAGGCCCATGGCTTTGTTCTTGATCCCTTGAGGTTGAGTACCTGTAGTGCTGGGAGAGCTGAGGTGATCCCAGGATGCTGGCCACAACACTCAGATGTGGAGGGCTGGCAAAAGTACTCTGACAGGACTTTGGCAGTGTGGTGTGTCTTTGCACATGTGCATGCCAGCAGCATCATGGTGGCAGTGCTGTGAGGTCTGTGCATGCATGCCTGCTGGTTAGGCACTGACATGATGGTGTTTGCATCTGCACAGGTGTGTGTGCCAGTGGTGGCAGTGTGGTGGGGTCTGCATGTGCACCAGGTTGGGCAGGACTGTAAGGTCCATGGATTCATACATGTCAGCAAAACGGTGATGGAAGGCCATGCATAAGTGTATGCTGGCAAAGACATGCAGGCAGGCTATGGGTGGGTATGCGCCCACAGTGGCCCATCTGCAGAAGTTCTGTGATACTTAGGCATGGTCTACCTGTGAAGGAGCTACAGTAGTAGCTGCTGGGAAGTGCCTTAGTTGGTTATCTCTGGCCGTGCTGCAAGTAGGTGCAACCAGGCAGGGATCCTGTGTCAGAGATCCTGGGAAAGACTGGCAGACAGCAGGGTGCTCAGGTCAGACTGGCCCCTCTCACTGGCAGGACAGCCCTGTTCTGTCCAGGTCTGACAGTCAACAAAGGCCAAAGCCACCTAGAGGAGCACGGTGGGCCTTGGGAGATGGGCATCCTTGGCTGTGCTCCACTGCAACTATTTCCATGCCAAACCCTCTGGGCTCCACACAGCCTAGAGTTCTGTCCCTGCCAACTCTCCAAGAAACTCTCCCTGTCAGCTCAAATGTCTGTGGTGGTTGCTGGGGGTCCTGCAGCTAGGATTCAGGAGGTCCATGGTGAGAGTGGGCTGTTCCACACTTATTTAACTCATCCCTTTCCTAGGAGCTGCTTGGAGCCAGGAATGAGTCCTGGTGCTCAGCAACCTTGTGCAGGGTTCCCAGCTTCCTCCTGCTTCAGTTCACAGTCGGTGTCCTCACTCCATACACTGTCAATGTCTTCCTTCCAAAGATTGTTCAGATTGTGCCAGTCTTCTTAATGATCTGGTCTCTAAGTGGGAGAAGTGCTTCCTGGCTGCATTTAGTTGGCCATCTTGGCTCTTCTCTCTTAAACAATATATTTTGAAGTTAGGCAATGAGATGCCTCCAGCTTTGTTCTTTTAACTCAGGATTACTTTGGCTATTCAGGCTTTCTTTTGGTTTTATATAAATTCTAATGCTTTTCCCTAATTCTATGAAAAATGACATTGGGAGCTTGATAAGGATAGTGTTGAATTTGTAGATTGCTTTGGGCAGTATGGCCATTTAAACAATATTGATTCTTCCAATCCATAAGCATGGAATGTTTTTCTATTTGTTTATGTTAGCTATGATTTCTTTCAGCAGTGTTTGGCAGTTTTATTTGTAGAGTTTTTTTTTATCTCCTTTGTTACATGTATTCCTAGATATTTTATTTGCTTCTGCAATTGTAAACAAGATTATGTTCTTGATTTGGCTCTCACTTTGAACGCTATTAATGTATGGAAATGCTGCTGATTTTTGAATATTGATTTTGGATCCTGAAACTTTACTGAAGTCTTTTTTCAGTTCTCTGAGCCTTTAGGCAGAATCTTTGGGGTTTTCTAGATGTGGAATAATATCCTCAGAGAAGGGAGACAGTTTGGTTTCTTCTTTTTCTATTTGGATGCTTTTGATCTCTTTCTCTTACCTGACAGGTCTGGCGAGGACTTCCAGCACTATGTCGAATAGACGTGGTGATAGTTGGCACTTTGTCTTGCTGCAGTTCTCAAGGGCAATACTTCTAGCTTTTGCCCATTCCATATGATGTTGACTCTAGTTTGTCATAGATGGCTCTTACTATTTTGAGATATGTTCCCTTTTTTTTTTTCTGAGATGGAGTCTCACTCTGTCACCCAGTGCAGTGACCCATGCCACTGGAGTGCAGTTGCATGATCTCAGCTCACTACCACCTCTCCCTCCCAGGTCCAAGCAATTCTCCTGTCTCAGCCTCCCAAGTAGCTAGAATTACAGCATGTACCACCACGTCCGGCTAATTTTTGTATTTTTAGTATAGACGAAGTTTCACCATGTTGGCCAGGCTGGCCTCAAACTCCTGACCTCAAGTGATCTGCCTGCCTTGGCGTCCCCAAATGGTAGGATTACAGGTGTGAGCCACTGCGCCCAGCCTGTTTCTTTATTGACTGGTTTAATGAGGGGTTTTTTTTTTAACATGAAAGAATGTTGTGTTGAAGGCTTTTTTTCTGTATCTATTGAGATGACCATATGGCTTTTGTTTATGATTATGTTTATATGGTGAATCATATTTATTGATTTGCATACATTGAACCAGCCTTGCATCCCAGGAATGAAGCTTAATTGATCACGGTGAATTTGCTTTTTGATATGTTGCTGGATTCCACTTGCTAGTATTTCGTTGAAGATTTTTGCATCTATATTCATCAGAGATATTGGCCTGCAGTTTTCTTCCTTTTTTTCTGAGACAGGGTCTCATTCTATCACCCAGGCTGAAGTACAGTGATGCAATCATAGCTCACTGAGGTCCCTACTTCCCAGGCTCGAGTGATCCTCTCACCTCAGCCTCCCAAGTAGCTGCAACCACAAGCATGTGCCACCATGCATGGTTAATTTTTTTTTTTTTTTTTTTTTTTTGAGACAGAGTCTCGCTCTGTCGCCCAGGCTGGAGTGCAGTGGCCGGATTTCAGCTCACTGCAAGCTCCGCCTCCCAGGTTCACGCCAGTCTCCTGCCTCAGCCTCCCGAGTAGCTGGGACTACAGGCGCCCGCCACCTCGCCCAGCTAGTTTTTTGTATTTTTTAGTAGAGACGGGGTTTCACCGTGTTAGCCAGGATGGTCTCGATCTCCTGACCTCGTGATCCGCCCATCTCGGCCTCCCAAAGTGCTGGGATTACAGGCTTGAGCCACCGCGCCTGGCCTGATTTAGAAGTTTCTTTGTGTTGACTTTCAGCCTTGTCTTGGATCTCACTAAGCTTTTTTTAAATCCATGTTTTGAATTCCTGATTTATAATTTCTGAATTTCCATTTTGGTTAGGAACCATTGCTGGAGACCTATTGTGATCCTTTGGTGGTGTCACTGCATTAGATTTTTCATGGTTTCAGAATTCTTGTGCTGGTTCCTTCTCATCTGGAGATGCTAGAAATTCTAACTTTTGTAATTATTTACATGTGGGAAGGATTTTTTTCTTTCTCTTTTATTCCCTATAATATTATTGTTTTCTTTTTTTTTTTCTTTTCCTTTCCCTTCCCCCTGCCTCTATAGTGTGTGACTGTGAAGAATGTCGGGAAGAATATTCTGGGTTTTTTTTTTTTTCTATAGCTCTAAGAAATCATTTCATCAGGCTTTATACTGTGCAGCGCTGTTTGACCTACAAGCCAGTAAATGGCTCTTATGGGTAAAAAGCCAGCTGCAGCCAATGTGACTGGGTATATACTTTATCGTTGTTTCTAGGAGAAGCTCTCTGTTGCTTTAAGCAATGGGCTGATCTGTGGAGTACACAGTGTTCTGAACTCTCTGCTCAGTGCTGGGGAGGTATGGGACAAGATGGGTGGGGCCAGACCATGCATGCCCACCTACAATGTCCCCAATAACTGGCACAAGCACCAGCATTGAATGAGAATCAAGTGGGTGGCCAGCAAGTGCCCCAAGGAGTGCCTTGGTAGGGAGCTGGGAAACATACTCTAAACTAATCCAGGAGAGTGGGTACTTAGACGCCTAGAGATCTACCTGGGCACGGAGCGTACAGGGCTCTGCTGAACCATAATCTCTGCACAGGGAGAGTAGGGTGGCTCAGACTGCTGTGATTTAGGTGAGTGAGTGTTCAGAATGCCTGGAGATCTGCCTGGCTGAGGAGTGTATAGGGCCCAAGTGCACCACAATCTATGCACAGAGAGGGTTAGGTGGCTTTGGCTTCTAATACAGGGAAATGGGTAATCTGATTGCCTGGAGGTCTGCCTGGATGTGGAGCAGGGACAGCCCACTGCATTATGATCTATGCACGAGAAGGGTGGGGTGGCTCAGAGTGCTAGTTCATGTGAGCAGGTGCTTCAAATGCCTGGAGATCTTTCTAGGGGTGGAGCAGAGAAGGCCCCACTGCACCATGATCTCAAGGTAGCAGGCTGGGGCACCCAACAATAACACACACAGACTGGTTCACCAAGCTGGCCCTGGCTACAAGTCTCATCACTCAGGAGAAACTGTAGCTGTAGAAGCTGTCCTCCTGCCCCAGGCTTGCAATGGCAGAGAGCACAATTCCAATGCCTACTGCTGAGGCACTTTCCAGAATTCTGGCTGTGAAAGCCACTACCCTTCTCCAGAGCAAGCACTCTAATCTTTGGCCTGAGACTCAAAGGCCTGTGCAGACCCACTGCCAAGTTGCCAAGGAATGACTGACTTTGTAATCATCCAGATGAAAAATCTCATCCTGCTCTTGGTCCCAGATTTGGGAAAATGCCTGTAGCATTTCCCAGTATCTTTCCCTCTCAGTGCCTCCAAATCTCTCCTTATCTTGGCTCCAAAGCTTAGGAGAAACAAAATGATTTCCTTCTGGCCCAAATTGCTCAGATTTCCCGTGGAAAGATGAGTCACAGGAGGAGGCTCTCTGTACCCTCTCATGTACTGTAGCTTCACTCTTACCAAACAGATGCCATCATGGGAGCTGTTTGCTCATGTTCTTCTCCCCAGGATCTGGGGTGTCCTTCATGAGTCTGGTGGATTCCCATTTACCTTCTGAATTAAATTTCATAGAGTTAATCTTTATTCATTGTCTTGCAATTTCCAAGTGGCTGAGGCACCCTGAAAACCTCTAATCCACAATCTTGGAACAAATTGTTTTTGAAACTTTTGAATTATTTTTTAGTCTCTAATTCATTTATTTCTGCACTGAGCTTTATTATTTCCTTCCTTCTAGCAATTTTTGGTTTAGTTTGTTCTTGTTTTTCTAGTTCCTTGTGGTAAATCATTAGATCGTTTTAAATATTTCTCTTTCTTGATGTAGGTATTTATTGTTACAAACATTCCTCTTAGAGCTGTCTTTCTTGTGTTGTATATGTTTTGTCATAATAAGTTTTCATTCTTGTTAGTTTCAAAAAATTTTAAAGTATTTTTCCGTATTAGTCCATTCTCACATTGCTATAAAGAACTACCCAACTACCCAAGACTGGATAATTTATAAAGAAAAGAGTTTTAATTGACTCACAGTTTCACAGGGTGTACAGGAAGCATGACTGGGAAGGCCTCACGAAACTTACAATCATGGCAGAATGTGAAGAGGGAGCAGTCATGTCTTACACGGTCAGAGAAGAAGAAAGAGAGAGCAAAGAAGGAAGTGCTACACACGTTTAAATAACCAGATCTCATGATAACTCACTGTCACAAGAACAGCAAGATAGAAGTCTGCCTCCACGGTTTAATCACCTCTCACCAGGCCCCTCGTCCAACACTAGGGATTGGATTACAATATGACATGAGATTTGGGTGGCAACAAAGAGTAAAACCTTAATTCTCTTAATTTCTTCATTGACCCATTAGTTATTTAGGAGCATGCCATATAATTTTCATGTATTTGGAATGTTTTCAAAGCTTTTCTTATTGTTGATTTCAAGTTTTATAGAATTGTCAAAAAATATTTGATATGATTTCTATCTTCCTATATTTGTTAAGACTTGTTTTGTGGTCTAATATATAATATATCCAAGAGAATGTTCCATTTGCCATTGAGGGCAATGTGCTTTCTGCAGCTGTTGGATGGAATGTTCTGTAAATGTCTGCACATTCCATTTGGTCAATCATGTAGTTTAAGCCCAATGTTTCTTTGTTGAATTCTGTCTAGATGATCTATCCATTGTTGAAAGTGGGGTGGTGATGTACCCTACTTTTATTTTATTGCCATCTATGTCTCCCTTTAGATCTAATAATATTTGCTTTATGCATTTGGGTGCTGATATGGTTTGGGTCTGTGTCCCCACCGAAATCTCATTTCAAATTGTAATCCCCAGTGTTGGAGGTGGGGGCTGGTGGGAGATGATTGGATCATGGGAGCAGATTTCTCACGAACAGTTTAACACCATTCTTTTGGTGCTGTTCTCGTGACAGTGAGTTCTTGTGAGAGCTGATTGTTTAAACATGTGTAGCACCTCTCCCCTTGTTTGCTCTCTCTTGCTCCTGCTCCTGCCTTATAAGAAGGCCTGCTCCCACTTTCCCTTCTGCCATGAATATAAGCTTCCTGAGGCCTCCCCAGAAGTAGATGCCACCATGTTTCCTGTAGAGCCTGCAGAACCATAAGTCAATTAAACCTCTTTTCTTATAAATTACCCAGTTTCAGGTATTTCTTTATAGCAATGTGAGAATGGCCTACTATAGAAAATTGGTGCCAGGAGTTGGGTATTGCTATAAATATACCTGAAAATGTGGAAACAGCTTTGGAATTGGGTAACAGGCAAAGGTCAGGAGAGTGTGGAGGGCTCATAACTAAAAAGGAAGATGGAGAAAAGTTTAAAATTTTCTAGAGACTAGTTAAATGATTGTGACCAAAATGCTGATAGTGAGATGGACAATGAAATCCAGGCTGAGGAGGTCTCAGATGAAAATGAGAAACTTATTGGGAAGTGGCGCAAAGGTCACTGTGGTTATGCCTTAGCAAAAAATGTGGCTACATTGTATCCCTGAACTAGGGATCTGTGGAACTTTGAACTTGAGAGTGATGATATAGGGCATGTGGCAGAAGAAATTTCTAAGCAGCTGGGTGGTCAAGATATTGCCTGACTCCTTAGAACAGGCTATGCTCGTATGCATGAGCAAATAAATTACCTAAAGTTGGAATTTATATTTAAGGAGGAAGCAGAGCATAAAAGTTGGAAAGATTGCAGCCTGGCCACATTGTAGAATATAAAAGCCCATTTTCAGGAAAGGAATTCAAGCCAGCTGAAGATATCTGCATAACTACAAAGCAGGCAAGTGCTGACAGCCAAGAAAATGGGGAAAAAACCTCAAAGGCTTTTCAGAGAACTCTGCAGCAGCCCCTCCCATTACAGTCCTGGAGGCCTAGGAGGACAGAATGATTTCATTGACCAGGTCCAGGGCCCTGTGGCCCCGCACAGCCTTGGAGCACTGCTTCCTTCATCCCAGCCACTCCAGCTCCAGCCATGGCTCAACGGGGCCCAGATACCTCAGGCCATAGCTCCAGAGGGTGGATGCCATCAGCCTTGATAGCTTCCATGTGTTGTTAAGCCTGTAGGTGTGCAGAGTGCAACAGTTGAGGCTTGGGAGCCTCAACCTAGATTTCATAGAATGTATAGAAAAGCTGGATGTCCGGTCAGAAAGTTGTTGCAGGTGCAGAGCCCTCTGGAGAACCTCTACAAGGGTGGTACAAAGGGGGAAATGTAAGGCTGGAGTCCCCACACAGAGTCCCCACTGAGGCACTGGCCTAGTAAAGCTATGAGAAGAAGGTCACCATCCTGCAGATCCCAGAATGGTAGATCCACTGACAGCTTGCTCCCTGTGCCTAGAAAAGCCACAGGCACTCAATGCCAGCCCATGAGAGCAGTCACAGGGGCTGAATCCTGCAATACTGCAGGGGTGGAGCTGTTCAAGGCATTTAGAGCTCACTCCATGCATCAGTGTGCCCTGAATGTGGGACATGGAATCAAAGGAGATTATTTTGAAGCATTAAGATTCCAAGGTCTATATCCTCATTGTATCTTGAAAGCAACTAACTTGTTTTTGATAGGCTCATAGGTAAAAGGGAGTAGCCTGGCCTCAGATGAGTCTTGAGACTTTTGAGTAATGCTGGAAGGAGTTAAACATTGGCGGACTGTTGAGAAGTCATTATTGTATTTTGAAATGTGAGAAGAACATGAGATTTGGGAGGGGTCAGGGGCAGGATCATATGGTTTGGATCTGCATCCCCACCCAAATCTCATGTCAAATTATAATCTTCAATGCTGGAGGTGGGGCCTGGTGGGAGATTATTGGATCGTAGAAATGAATTTCTCTTGAATGGTTTAACACCATCCCTTTCGTGCTGTTCTTGTGATAGTGAGTGAGTTCCCACAGGATCTGTTTACTGAAATGTGTGTAGCACCTCCCTCTCATTGTCTCTCTCTTGCTCCTGCTCCCACCATGTAAGATGACCTGTTCCCACTTTGCCTTCTACCATGAGTATAAGCTCCCTGAGGCCTCCCCAGAAGCAAATGTCACCAGGCCTCCTGTAAAGCCTACAGAACCATAGCCAAATAAGCCTCTTTTCTTATAAATTACCCAGTCTCAGGTATTTATAGCTATGCAAGAACAGCTTAATACAGGTGCTCTGACGTTTGGTGCATATATAATTTTTATATATCCTTTGTTGAATTAATCTCTTTATCATTTTATAATGACCTTCTTTGTATCTTTTCAGTTTTTGACTTAAAGTCTATTTTATCTGACATAGGTATGGCTACTCCTGCTCGCTTCTGATGTCTGTTTGAAATAAATATCTTTTTCATCCCATCATTTTAGCGTGTTTGTCTTTAATAGTGAGTTGAGTCTCCTGTAGGCAGCATGTAGTTTGTTTTTTCCCATTTAGCCATTCTATATCTTGTAATTGAATAATTTAATGCATTTATTTTTGAGGTTAATATTGATAGGTAAAGACTTGACTTACTACTGCCATTTTGTTAACTGTTTTCTAGATATTTTGCAGAATTTTTGTTCCTTTCTTTCTCACTCGTTTATCTCTTTGGTTTGGTGGTTTCCTGTGGTGCTAAATTTTGTTTTCTTTGTGTTACAGTTATAATTTTTTTCTTTTTCTTTTAAGTTACAGGGTACCTATGCAGTATGTTCAGATTTGTTACCCAGGTAAACATGTGCTATGGTGGTTTGCTGTACCTATCAATCCATCACCTAGATATTAAGCCCAGCATGCACTATTTTTCCTGATACTGTCCCTCCCCTGACCCTATACAACAGGCCTCAGTGTGTGTCATTCTTCTCCTTGTGTCCATGTGTTTTCATTGTTCAGCTCCCACTTGTAAGTGAGAACATACAGTGGTTGGTTTTCTGTTCCTGCACTAGTTTGCTGAGGATAATGGCTTCCAGCTCCATCCATGTCCCTGAAAAGGACAAGATCTCATTCCTTTTTATGGCTACATAGTATTCCATGGTGAACACATACCACATTTTCTTTATCCAGTCTATCACTGATGGGCATTTGGGTTGAGTCCATGTCTTTGCTATTGTGAATAGTGCTGCAATGAACATGGATGTGCATGTATCTTTGTAACAGAATGATTTATATTCCTCTGGGCATGTACCCAGTAATGGGATTGCTGAGTCAACTGGTATTCCTGGTTCTAGGTCTTTGAGAAATTGCCACACTGTCTTCCACAATGGTTGAATTCATTTACATTTGTACCAACAATGTAAAAGCATTCTTATTTCTCTACAGCCTTTCCAGCATCTGTTGTTTCCTGACTTTTCAATAATTGCCATTCTGACTGGTGTGAGATGGTATCATTGTGGTTTTGGTTTGCATTTCTCTAATGATCAGTAATTTTGAGCTTTTTTTTCCATATGTTTGTTGGTCACATAAATGTCTTCTTTTGAGAAGTGTCTGTTAATGTCCATTGCCCAGTTTTTAATGTTTTTTTTTTTCTTGTAAATTTGTTTAAGTTCCTTGTAGGCCCTGGATATTAGACCTTTGTCAGATGGATAGATGCAAAAATGTTCTTCCATTCTGTAGGTTGTCTGTTGACTCTGATGATAGTTTCTCTTGCTGTGCAGAAGCTCTTCAGCTTAATTAGATCCCATTTGTCAATTTTTGTTTTTATTACAATTGCTTTTGCTGTCTTTGTTATGAAATATTTGCCCATTCCTATGTACTGAATGATATTGCCCAGGTTTTTTTAACAGCGTTTTTATAGTTTTGGGTTTTACATTTAAGTCTTTAATCCATATTGAGTTGATTTTTTATATGGTGTAAGGATAGGTCCAGTTTCAATTTTCTGCATATAGCTAGCCAGTTATCTCAGCACCATTTATTAAATAAGGGGTGTGTGTATGTGTGTGCGCACCCGTGCATGCTTGGTGGGCTTGGTGAGCTGGCCAACTGTGTGGCATGGGTGCATGCAGGTGCAGTGGATGGTTGGCTATTAGGTGGCTTCTCTGCTGTGCAAGTTGGCCTGTTGCTGGGTAGGGAGTGATGGGTATGCTATGTAGTTTTAGACATTGGGGTTTTGGTTGTACAATCAGTCTTAGCCTCCAGACAGCCATTATTGCAACACTGCAGGTACCTGTGTGAATGTGGTAAAATAATGGTGGGACCTTAGGGATGGAGAAAGCCAATGGTTACTGGCCCCCAGGATAATCTAGACTCTAGCAGTGGATCTGGATTCAGGGTGGTGTCATGCCACAGCAGCTTAAGTCACATGGGTGAGAGGTGTTCAACACAGGTTCCTACTCTGAGGCAATGTAGCCACACAAACTCCTAGCCACTCTCCAGCTTGGATTTGGAGAGACTGTGAGGACTGG
This sequence comes from Piliocolobus tephrosceles, assembly GCF_002776525.5. Taxonomy (NCBI): domain Eukaryota; kingdom Metazoa; phylum Chordata; class Mammalia; order Primates; family Cercopithecidae; genus Piliocolobus; species Piliocolobus tephrosceles. The sequence continues at coordinate 32,497,042 of NC_045437.1, forward strand.
AGGGCTCTCCTGTGGTGGGACTAATGGTGTCTGTAATGGCACTAGAGACCACTGGGCATCTATCTCTAGCTGACCTTTTCCCTATAATAAGTATCCCAGACTCTGAAAAGATCCTGACAGTGCAGAAGGTTCCTCTAACCCCTCTCTATGTTGCTATCCTGGGCTTCCCTTCTACACAGGGATTTTATCTCTGGTGATCTTCAGCATGTTTCCTCTGTCACTCTACTCAAAATATAGCTGTTTATTCACTGTTTTTGTTTTGTCCTTTTTTTTTTTTAGGGGAGAACAAGCATCAGACATCTCTATTCAACTATCTTGCTAACATAATTTTCCATATTAACTTTAGAATTAGTTTATCAATATCTACATAATAATGTTCTGGGATTTTGTTTGGGATTGCAGTGAATCTACAGATCAAGTTGGAAAGAACTGGCATCTTGACAATATTAAGTTTTCCTACCCATAAACAGAATCTGTCCATTTATTTAGTTATTTGATTTCATTCATCAGTGTTTTGTAGTTTTCCTCACATAGATCTTCTACATAGTTTGTTAGTTTTACACCTAAGTATTTTATTTTGGGAGGATGTTAATGTAAATCATACTGTGTTTTAAATTTCAAATTCCCATTGTTCATTGCTAGTATATAGGAAAGCAATTGACTTTTGTATAGTAGCCTTTCCTTGCAACCCTTCTATAATCATAATCACTATTTAGTTCCAGGAGGTTTTTTGTCAAATTTTTTTTTATTTTGTACATAGACAATCATGTCAAAATAAAACAGTAAGTTTTACTTCTTTCTTCCTAACTAGTATAACTTTTGTTTTCTTTTCTTGTCTTATTTTATTAGCTAGGAGTTCCAGTACAATGTTCAAGAAAGATGGCAAGAGAGGACATCCTTATCTTTCTCCTAATCTTAAAATGCTTCTAGTTTCTCATCAATAAGTATGATGTTAGCTGTAGATTATATATATTTATAGATTATATATAAAATATATATAATATTTATGTACTTGTGGATTACATATATATTATTTATCAAATTGAAGAAGTTCCCCTCTATTCTGAATTTATTGAGAGTTTTTATCATAAGTGGGTATTGGATTTTGTCAAATGCTTTTTCTATGTATTGATATAATTGTAGTGATATTTTTTCCTTGGTCTGTACATTTTATGGATTACACAAATTGATTTTCTTTTTCTTTTTTTTTTTTTTTTGAAACGGAGTCTCGCTCTGCCACCCAGGCTGGAGTGCAGTGGCTGGACCTCAGCTCACTGCAAGCTCCACCTCCCGGGTTTACTCCATTCTCCTGGCTCAGCCTCCCGAGTGGCTGGGACTACAGGCGCCTGCCACCTCGCCCGGCTAGTTTTTTGTATTTTTTTAGTAGAGACGGGGTTTCACCGTGTTAGCCAGGATGGTCTCGATCTCCTGACCTCGTGATCCGCCCGTCTCGGCCTCCCAAAGGGCTGGGATTACAGGCTTGAGCCACCACGCCGGGCCACAAATTGATTTTCTAATGTTGAACTAGCCTTGCATATCTGTGACAAATCTCACTTGGTCCTGTTGTATACTTCTTTTAATATGTTGTTGGATTCAATTTGCTAAAATAGTCATGTGTTCCTTAACAATGGGGATACATTCTGGGAAATGGACTGTTAGGCAATTGTGTCACTGCACAAACATTATAGAGGATACCTACACAAACCTAGATAATGTAGCCTACTACACACGAAGGCTCTATGGTACAGTCTATTGCTCTTAGGCTACAAACTGTTATGACATGTAACTGCCCTATTATAGGCAATAGAAACACAATCGTAAGTATTTATGTATTTAAACATAGAAAAGGTACAGTAAAGCTTAGCACGGTGGCTCACTCCTGTAATCCCAGCACTTTGGGAGGCCAAGGCAGAGAAATCACTTGAGGTCAGGAGTTCAAGAACAGCCTGGCCAACATGGTGAAATCCCATCTCTACTAAAAATACAGAAAATTAGTCAGGTGCTGTGGTGCATGCCTGTAATCCCAGCTACTCAGGAGGCTGAGGCAGGAGAACTGCTTAAACCCAGGAGGCTGAGTCTGCAGTGAGCTGAGATCACGCCCCTGCACTCCAGCCTGGGTGACAGAGTGAGAATCCATCTCTAAATAAATAAATAAATAAATAAAAAGGTACAGTAAAAACACAATACAAAAGATTTTTTAAAATAGTATACCAGTATAGTGCACTAACTATAAATGAAACTTGCAGAACTGGAAGTTGCTTTGGCTGAGTTAGTGAGTGACTGGTGAGTGAATACAAAGGCCTAGGACACTACTGTAGAATTTAAAAACAATGTATGCTTAGGTTACTTTAAACTTATTACAAAATAGTTTTCTTTTTCCATCAATAAATTAACCTTAACTTACTATAACTGTCACTTTATAAATTTTTTAATTATTGACTTTAATCATTTGATTTTTTTGACTCATAACACCTAGCTTAAAAAGCAAACACATTGTATAGCTGTATAAAAATATTTCTTTCATTATATCCCTATTCTGTGCATTTTATTTTATTAAAATTCTTTTTTTGCTTTTTAGTCTTTTTTTGTTAACAACTGACACATCAACACACACATTAGCCTAGGCCTACCTAGGGTCAGGATCATCAATATCACTGTCTTCCACCTCCACATCTTGTCCCACTGGAAGGTCTTCATGGATAATAACATGCATGGAGTTGTCATCTCATATAACAACAATGCTGTCTTCTGGAATAGTTCCTGAAGGATGTGTCTGAAGCTGTTTTACAGTTAATGTTTTTAATATATAAGTAGAAGAACTTCACTCTAAATAATGATAAAAGTATGTAATAAAATACATAAACCAGTAATATATCAAGTATTATGTACTGCATATAATTGTACATGGTATGTTTTTATACAACTGGCAGTGCAGCAGGTTAACACCAGGATTACCACAAAGACATGAGTAATGTGTTTTGCTATGATGTTACAATGTCACTAGGCAATAGGAGTTTTTCAGCTCCATTATAATCTTATGGTACCGCATCATGTATATGGTCTATTGTTGACCAAAACATCACTATGCAGCATGTGACTGTATTTTGTTGAGGATTTTGCATCTATGTTTATAAGAGATATTGGTCTATAGTTTTCTTTTCTTGTAATGTCTTTGACTGGTTTTGGTATTAGGGTGATACTAGCCTCATAGAATGAGTTAGGAACTGTTCCCTCTGCTTCCATCTTCTGAAAGAGATTGTAGAGCTTTGATATAATTTCTTTCTTAAATGCTTCGTAGAATTCACCAATGAACTGACCTTGGCCTGGTACTTTCTGTTTTGGAAGGTTATTAATTATTGAATCTATTTCTTTAGCTGATATAGACCTAGTCAGATTGCCTATTTCTTCTTGTGTGAGTTTTGGCAAACAGTCTCTTTCAAAAAATTTGTCTATTTCATCTAGGTTATCAAATCTGTAGGCAAAGAGTTGTTCATAGTATTCCTTTATCATTCTTCTAAAATCTATAAGATCTGCAGTGATGTTCCTTGTTTCATTTCTGATATTAGTAATTTGTTTCTTCTCTTTTTTACAGTTAGCCTGGTTAGAGATTGATCAATATTATTGGTCTTTGCAAAGAAGCAGCTTTTAGCTTTATTGATTTTCTCTACATATGTCTTATTTTCAATTTGATTAATTTATGCTTTAATGTTTAACTTTTTTCTTCAGCTTACTTTGGATTTGCTCTTCTTTCTCTAGTATCCTAAAGTAGAAGCTTAGATGATTTTATGTATTTTTTCTGATATATGCATTCAATGCTATAAATTTTCCTCTAAACTGTGTTCTCTCTCTTCCCACAAACTATGATTAGTTGTGTTTTCATTTTCATTTAGTTCTAACTATTTTGAGATTTCTCTTGAGGTTTATTATTTACTTCTGTGTTATTTAGAAATGTGTTGTTTAATCTCCACATATTTGGAAGTTTTCCACTTATCTGTGCTACTGACTTGTAGTTTTATTCTGCTGTGGTCAGAGACCAGACATAGCATGATATCTATTCTTTTAACTTTGTGAAGGTATGTTTAATGGCCCAGAATGTGGCCTATCTTGGTGAACATTCCATGTTAGCTTGCGAATATTGTGTGTTCTGCCGTTGCTGGATGAAATAGTCTATAGATGTCAAATTATATCCAGTTGACTCATAATGTTGGTTTCAACTAAGTCGTTACAATTTTATGCTTGCTGGATTTGTCCATTTCTGAAAGAGGAGCATTGAAGTCTCCAATTTGAATTCATCTATTTCTCCTTGCAGTTCTTCCAGTTTATGCCTTGCAAATTTTGATGCTCTGTTGTTAGGTATATACTCATTAAGAATTGTTATGTCTTTTTGGAGGATTGACCTTTTATCATCATGTAATGCACTTCTTTATCCCTGATAACTTTCCTTGCTTTGAAGTCTGTTCTGTCTGAAATTAATATGGTGATTCCCGCTTTTACAAATTAGTGTTAGCAAGGTATCTCTTTCTCTATAGATACACCAAAATCTCACAAATCACCACTGAAGAACTTATGCATATAACCAAATATCACATGTTCCCTAAAAAGCTACAGAATAAAAAAAAATAATATTTACCTTTAATCTATATATTTTTACTTAAGGTGGGTTCCTTGAAAGGATCATATAGTTAAGTCTTGTTTTTAAATCTACTCTGGCAATCTCTGTCTTTTAATTGGTTCATTTTGACCATTGATGTTTAAAGTGATTATTGACATCGTTGAATTAATATCTACCATATTTGTTACCGTTTGCTGGTTTTTGTTCTTTTCCTTTTTCTTATTTTTGTCTTCCCCTCTTTTTCTGCCTTTTGTGGTTTTCACTGAGCATTTTATATTTTACCTTCACTTATTCCTTCTTCAATGCTCTTTCTTTCTTTACGTAGATCTGAGCTTCAAATCTACATATTTTTCACTTTAAAGAACTTAACATTTTTTGTAAGTCATGTCTACTGTCAACACATTTCCTCAATTTTTGTTTGTCTGAGAAAGCTTTTATGTCTTCTTCATTTTTGAAGAATAATTTCACAGGATACAGCATTCTAGGTTGGTGGGTTTTTTTGTCTTAAGCTTTAAATATTTCACTCTATTTTCTTTTTGCTTGCATGGTTTCCAAAGAGAAGTCAAATGAAATTGCTATCTTTGTATCTTTATAGGTCAAATGTTTCTTTCCCCCTCTGGCTTCTTTCAGGATTTTCATTTATCTTTGAGTTTCTGTAGTTTGAATATGATATACCTAAATGTTGTTTTTTGACATTTATCTTATTTGTTATTATTTGAACTTTCTGGATTTAAGGTTTGATGTCTGATGTTAATTGGGGTAAGTTATTAATGACTATTATCTCAAATATTCCTTTTGTTCTTTTTTCTCTTTCTTCCCCTTTTCCTATTCCTGTTATGCATACATTACACCATTTGTAGTTGTTCCACAGTTCTTAGATGTTCTGTTCTGTTCTACCAATCACTGTTTTTGTTTTGTTTTGTTTTGCTTTTCCGTTTTGGAAGTTTCTGTTGATACATCCTCAAGTCATGTCCAGCCTACTAATAAGCTCATCAAAGGCATTCTTCATTTCTCTTACAGTGGTTTTGATCATTAGCATTTCTTTTTTTGCTGTCTTTTTAGGATTACCATCTCTCTGCTTAAATTACCCATCTGTTCTTGCATTATGTCTACTTTACCCATTAGGACCTTTAGGATATTAATCTTAGTTGATTTAAATTCTCTGTCTGATATTTCTAACATCCCTACCAGGTATGGTTCTTGTGCTTGCTCTGTCTCTTCAAATTATAGAATTTTTTTTTATTTTTATTTTTATTTATTTTTGCCTTTTAGTATTCTTTGTAATTTTTCTCTTGATAGCTGACATGAAGTATTGGGTAAAAGGTCTGCTGGGAATAGTCCTTCAGTAATGTGGTGGTAAGTTGCAGGAGGAGAGGAAGCATCCTATAGTTCTAAGATTAGGTCTTTGTCTTTTAGTGAGCCTGTTTCTGGACTTCGAATGTCACAGTGTTTCACATTTGTTTTTTTCTACCCCTTAGCTGAGACAGAATGGCTAAAGTGGGCTAGACTTGTATGTATATTTTCCTTCTCTCTTTCCCCAAGTCAGGTAGGATGTGATAAAACCCCAGAAAGCTAGGCTGTGATTATCTAGTTTCTCCTGAGGGCAGGACTTATTAAGAACAGAGTGCTCTGGCATGTTTCAAAATGGTTCCTTTATCCTCTTTCATTGCTGAAAGAATGAGGGAATTTTTCTCCAATATTTACTGTGAGAATCTGGTCAAGCTCCTAGAGGTAAAACAGAAAAGTGTGGGGGAATCCATATGATTGGACCCACCTGGAGATTTTAATTCTCAGATTTGTCCACTCCCAGCCTCCAACAATTTATTACAGTTCATGTTTTCCCACCCTCGCACTGGTTCATGAAGAGGTTTCTGCTTTGGTATGTCATGATTTTCTGTATCCACCTGCCTGTCCCTCCAATTTGAGGACAGCAATTTGCCTTGGGACCTCACTTCTCTTAAAGATCTAAGAAGAGTTGGTTTTTCAGGTTGTTCAGCCTTTCACTCATTAGGACTGAGTAGTGACTTGTAAGTTCCTGACATGTGGAATTGGAAACTTGACCGTCCGGTTAGCTCAGAATGTTGAAGATGTTCTGATGCAAAGCATATTTTGTGATAACATTAAAGCTTTTAAGAGTAAATAATTAGCTGGCAAATACAAATGCAGGAAAAATATCAAGGCTATAAATACAGCCATGGGGGAATTCATCTGTTAAGAAATCACACGTGTACTGAGAGAGGAAGACTTCTGAGAGTCTGTGAAAAGAATAGATACTTCAGATTCCATCTTGGGAAATGCTTACATTTAGAAGTTGGGAGGAGGACAAAGTAGGAGAAAAAAATTGTTGAAGTAAAAGAGAGGCATAGACCATTGCAATATTATGGAAGCTGGAAAAATAAAAAGCCTTACTTAAAGAAAGTGATGCTATGTGGATTCAAGTACTGCGTCAAAGTCAAAGGGAATGAAAATGCAAAATGACCTGGAAGTTCTTATTATGCCAGAAAGTAAGCAAATTCTTAAAGAAAAATGCAGGTATGTCAAAGTAACACAGAATCCAGTTGAAAGTGACTGTCAGCAATCCAAACTGGGACAATTTGAGAATTAAAATAATGATGGTCATGGTTATAAACCACCAAATAAAACAAGCATCTTTCACTGCATACTGATATAAATTTTGACTGAATGAAAGAGAAGGGGTGTGATGATTAATTTATGTGCCAACTTGACTAAACCATGAGATGCCCAGATATTTGTTTAACATTATTCTGGGTGTGTCTGTGAGGGTATATCTGGATAAGACTACCATTTCAATCGGTAGAATGGGTCAAGAAGATTGACTTCTCCAGTGTGGGTAGGCCTCATTCAATTTGTTGGAGGCCTGAATAGAATGGAAAAAGCAGAGTAATTCACTTTCTCTGCCTGATTGTCTTTGAGCTGGGACACAGATTTTCTGCCTTCAGACTTGAATTTAGACTGGAACTTATATTGTCACTTCTCTTGGTCTTAGGCATTTGGACTCTGACTAAAACTTACCCCATCAGCTCTCCAGATTCTCAGGCCTTCTGGTTTAGACTGGAAGTATACTATGAGCTCTCCTTGTTCTCCAGCTTGCCAACTGCACACTACAGGACTTCTCAGCTTCCATAACTGAATGGGCAAATTCCTTATAGTGAATCTCTTTCTATGTATCTATATCTACATCATTATCTTTGTCTATCTATCTAAATCGATCTAGATAGATTCTATCTATCTAGATTGGTTCTGTTTCTCTGGAGAACTCAGACTAACTCATGGGGAAGCTTTTTCTTACTATAGAATGCAAATAATAAATATAGATTTGGCAAAAGCCATATTGGTGGTTTATATGAATGAATGCTAAGTCTGCTCAGTGAATGCTAAATGAATGCTCAGTGAATGCTAAGGCTGCTGGGTGGAACTTTGCCACAAAAAAAGTATATTAACATGATCTTGGAAAAAAAGTATATTAACATGACTTTACAGTAGAGAATTCTGGTAGGCACTAATTTGCCTTGTGATCAGGATTAGCCTCACTGGTAGTGGGACAAATAGATGTGGTGCATACCCATAATCCTGAATTAGGAAAAACACAGCATCACATCTGTAGTCTGACTGCTAGGAAATCATACCCTGAGACTGGTTCCAATGAAATATGAATATCAGATGAACCCAGGTTGTAGAACACCCTTCAAAATGAAAGGCCTTACTATTTAAAATTGTGCAGAGCATGAAAGCCAGGGGAACAATTAAGGAGCTGTTCTGGGTTGAGGAACCTAAAGAATCCATATGATTGGACCCACTAAAAGTGACACATAATCTCTATTGGATGCTAGATCAGAGACACAAGTGGTACCGTTGGAAAAATCTGAATGAGTCTGTGAATTGGATAGTATTATAGTATGACTATTGGTTTCATTATATGGATGCATTTGGTTATGTTGGAGTGTGTTCTTGTTTTTGGAAAACACACTGAAGGATTTAGGGAAGACTGAACAAACGCGGTCTAATGTTAACAGGTGGAGAACCTGAGCAAGGAAGACTGCTTTGCACTGTCATCACATTTTTTCTATCAGAAATTATTTTAAAATGAATTATATAAAGATGATTAGAAATGTCTATCTCCTACCAAAGTTTCCTGATCCATTACCAAATTAATCTATATTCCTATTATTTAAATTCCTTTCTCCTTATTCCATCACTAACCATTCATGCCTTTACCTATGATTTCCATATATCCCTTTCAAAAAATCCTGAGGTTAAGTCAAAACCAGGAAATAAAAAAAGAATCAAACCTGCTTCTTGATAAATTATCTTTACACATATCCTCCCTTTCCCCTTCTTAACTTTGAGTAGTGCCCCATTCTGAACAGAAACTGTAATATATCTGCATCAAATTTCTTATTTTTGTTCAGTGCGTAGCCAGATTCATTATGCACATTTAATTCAGGGTGCTCACAAATATTAGAGGCTGATTACAGATGACCATGTACATCTGTAAGCATAAGAAGCAAGCAAGAAAACAAAAAAAATCAACTATTCCAGTATAGGAGCATGTCACTGAATCAAGGAACCTAGCTTTGAACAAGAAAGTAAAATATGAAAAAATATCACATTCTTCTCAGATGCCCCTAAGTCTAACACTTGTGATGTCCAGTGGCATTCACTGTGACCACAAAAAATGCTTCTTGCTTCCAAAAATGCACATTCATTTGATCTGCATGAAACTGTGACTTTCTAATCCAAATTGCAACCCAGATCATGGGTTTACGAGACTGTTTTGATAACAACAAAAAAAATTCAGAATGTTTTACAGACACTATATTGGGAAGGATCCAGTAAAGGAAATAACTTTACTCAACATAAGATCCCCCAGGAGGACCCATATTATGATTCAGTTAATAGTAATTAAGAAGGTGGGTGGTAACAAGTGAGTTTATTTATCCAGAAGTCAATTGTGCTTAAAAATGTTTAAGCACAGATGTTTAAAAAAAAAAAGTTAAAACAGATTAGAAGCTGGACAAATTCACAATTATATTTTGTCACTAGATCATATTCTACCTAAGGCTGCACCAAATATTTTTAATTCCTAATCCTTAAAAAAAGTAAGCAAGTAAAAGAAGAAAGAGACATTGGCACAGAATATGAAGCATTCTTTCTCTAAGCAAATGGTGCACATTTTCTTCATATTTCTCTAACATTTTACAATTGGGAAAACACCCCAACAGGATAACAAGTATTTATGTATAGTCTACCTTCTAATTTCTTCAAGTGTTTTCCTATGACCTGTCTTGCCTGATGCTTCATAGCACATGATGAGTTGGTGGTAACTGCTTGATGAAAGTCATGAACAGTGGCAAGAAAAAATGGATTTGTTCCTTCTTTTCAAAAACTAAGTGCCAAACGTTGTTGGTAGTTTTGAATTAAATGCTACATATATTTCTACCATTCTTATAGCATATTACCACAAGACAGAACAAAGTGGTAATAAAGAATAAAAGAGAATAGCACTATGTCTACCTTTTAGCATATTAGTTGATAATGATGGGAGTACATGACATTTGGCTTTAGATCAACTTACAGGTCTTCCACATATGTTATTTTTCATTCAGCAAGGAACTGGATTTGTGATCCAAATAGGTCACAAGGAACATATTGTTAAGAATTTCAGTCTCAGAAGCAGCATCTCCTATAAACAGTGACAATATCAGGCAGTAAGACATATAGTCCATCCTGGTTCACCCGAAGCATTTATAAAAATGACAGCAAACTACTTTTTGTGCATAGAGCAATTCTGAATCATTAAGCAAAGTGTTAGGTGCACTATAAACGGGGTGTCTAGGGGAAAAGATAAGAAATAAAAGTGAATGTTGAGTATGCTTTTAAGTTATCCTCAATGACTGCCGGAGGTTTCTAGTTTTTACTGGCCTTGTGTCAGCATATGTTGATCTTGCCTATCACTCTTGGTGATGGTTGGAGCAATTGCTGCTCCTGCTGAAAGAAATCTGAATCACTAGGAAGAGTACTATAAAAGCAATCACAGTGTTGCCACAATTGTTGAGCTAGACATCAAATTATAATATCAGGCAGATAAACAGGAACACATTACTAGCTACCCCTAGAAATCTAGGGGTAAAGTGGTAACTTTCCATATTTGTGGAAAAGTGATCTTTACTCAGAGAAGATAATTTTTGTATGTCCAGGGGAAAGATCATTAATGTTAAGTCTGAGAATCCCATTCAGCAGGCCTCACTGAGCTTCACTACTCCCCACAAAACCAGCCACCCTTGATGAGGCACACGAGTGATAAAAAGTTCACACATCTATACAAAATTCGTCAGGGGAATCTGGGTCAACATAAATTTTTCTTAAAAATTATAGAGCAAATTTCTAGGAGTAAGTAATTAACAACTCTCCCTATTGCATTTCTCTATTTATCTTCATAATATCAGTGACATTAAAAGCATCAGCTTTTGAGTTCTTAATTACACAGGGCTCTTGGTTGTATGCAGAGTTATAGAGTCAGTTCTTGCCCTTTAGGAGTTTAAAATCTAAAAACATTTTTTAAAAATGCAAAACATAATCTAAAATGAAAACACCAACTGCAAGAATAAACAGCAGGTCATCTATAATTTCTCTGCAGCTGTCCTCAAGGAGAACCAGAATTTATACTGCCTCGTAAAAGGTATATAGGATTTAAATAGAGGATATTGAGTTTTTGGGATGGTCAAGAAGGAGGGATTAGGGAGGAGAAGTGGGGGAGGAGAAGATGGGGGTGAACAAAAACACACTGGTGAGAAAGTGGAAAGCTGGGCAATGGTGTGTAGGGCTGTTCGATCAGAGCAAGAGGTTCATGTAGGTAAGTAGTAAACAGAAACTAAAAGAAGAGTCATAGAGAACACTGAATACCAGTTTAAAAGTTTGAACTTTATCCTTTGCTGGCGAGTGTCCCTAAAGGAGACATTTCATCAACAATTGAGGAAAACCACATGTCACACTGAAGTTGCTGAAGCTGGTGTAAGAGGGATGACCTTAAGCAATCTTTTATATGGTATAAATAGCACTAGCTTTCCCAATAGTCACAAAATCCTGCCCTGTTTTACACAACTGGATATTGATAGAACTGCCACTTGTGGCAAGGCCTCCTGGGCATGCCTTTTGAGCCCTCAAGTTGGTAATCTCTGAGTAGACATTCCAGACACTTAGAGAAAAACCAAAGCAGTCATAAATAGCATCAATTCAATTTGCATAGCACCTTTCCTCCAAAATACGTTAAGTGCTAAAGGAGCCTGGCTCTTTACAACAGGACCATGCCAAAACTCACTAAACAAACTGCTTGCTTAAGAGGGATAAATTCCTTGAACAAGTGCATCTATAAACTCTCTACCTCCCTCATTATGGCTTGCACAAGGCCACAGATCCAAACAGTGGCCAGAGGCAGAATCTCTCCAACTGATGAGTGGAAGCAGAAAGGCTGTCTGTGCAAGTGCAGCTCTCTCTCTCTTTTTTTTTAGACGGAGTCTTGCTCTGTCGTCCAGGCTGCAGTGCAACGCACAATCTTGGCTCACTGCAACTCTGCCTCCCAGGTTCAAGCAATTCTCCTGCCTCAGGTACCCGAGTCTTAGCTGGGATTACAGGCATGCACCACCACACCCAGCTAATTTTGTATTTTTAGTAGAGGCAGGGTTTCTCCATGTTGGTCAGGCTGGTCTCGAACTCCCGATCTCAGGTGAGATCGCCCACCTTGGCCTCTAGAAGTGCTGGGATTACAGGCGTGAGCCACCATGCCTGGCCGCAAGTGCAGCTCTCAAGGTCAGCATAGCACTGCTCTAAACTCGGAATGCATCCCATTAACTCTTGGCTGGCATCTCTGGCCCAAATAAAACTCCTATTAAAAAAAAAACTTATTATAAGTTACAATTGATAATTTTATATAGTTATAGGGTTCAAAATGATGTTAAGATTTATGAATACAATGTGGAATAAAGCTTATTAACACATCCATCACCTCAAATATTTATTTTCTGTTGTGAGAACATTTGAAATTTACTCAGCAATTTAAAAATGTATAATACATATTCTGGCTAATATGGTGAAACCCCGTCTCTACTAAAAATGTGAAAAATTACCCAGGCGAGGAGGCGGGCACCTGTAGTCCCAGCTACTCGGGAGGCTGAGACAGGAGAATGGTGTGAACCCAGGAGGCAGAGCTTGCAGTGAGCCGAGATGGCGTCACTGCACTCCAGCCTGGGCAACAGAGCAAGATTCCATCTCAAAAAAAAAAAAAAAGTACAATACACTGTTATTAACTGTATTTATTGTGCTACGAATAGATCCCAAAAAAAGCCAAAAGCACTTATTCCTCCTATCTGAGACTGAATCCTCTGACGATCATCTCCATATTCTTTTCAGCCCCAAGCTCTGTAATTGCCATTCTACTCTCTGCTTCTATGAGTTCAGTTGTTTTAGATTCCACATATAAGTTAGAATATACAGTATTTGTCTTTTTGTGTCTGGCTTATTTTGCTTAATATATAACATTTAGCACAATGTTTTCCAGTTCCACTCAAGTTGTTGCAAATGGCAGAATTTCCTTCTTTTCTAAGGCTAAATATACAATATCATGTATATATACAATGGAATACTATACCATTTATATGATTATATATATGTGTGTATGTGTGTATATATGTATATCTGCATCTATATCTAATCTTTGCAGATATCTCTTTGACAAACTGATTTCAAATCTTTTGATAAATACCCTGAAGTAAGATTTCTGGGTCATATAGTAATCATATTTTTAGCTTTTTAGAGAATCTCCATACAATTTTCTACAATGGCTGTGCTATTTTACAGTCCCACCAATAGTATACAAGTGTTCTCTTTCTCAACTTTCTCACCAACATTTATCTTTCATCTTTTTAATTATAGCCATTCTGGAACATGTGAGGTGATATCTTGTTATTTTAATTAGCATTTTCCTAATGATAAGTAATGTTGACCATTTTTTCATGTATTTTTTGGCCATGTATATGTATGTATTTTTTAAAAGAAATATCTATTCAGTTCCCTTGCTTGTTTGTTTTAATTGGGTTATTTGTTTTCTTGCTATTGAGTTGAGATCATTATATATTTTGAGAATTAACCCATTATTGGATATATGACTTGCAAATATTTTGTCCCAATCTATAGGTTGTCTCTTCAGTGTGCTAATTATTTACTTTGCAGACACTCTTTAGTTTGATGTAATCACATTAGTCTTTTTTGCTTTTGTTGCCTGCACTTTTATGGTCAAATTAAGAAAAAAATAATTTCCCAGACCAATGTCATGTAGTTTCCACCCCACCCCACCCCCAACCTGTTTTCAATTGACCATACATGGATGGATTCATTTATGAACTCTATTCTATTCCATTGGTCAGTGTGTCTATTTTTATGCCAGTAACATGCTGTTTTAATTACTATAGCTTTGTAGTACAGTTTGATATCAGGTGGTATGATACCTCCAGTTTTGTTCTTTTTGCTTATGATTACTTTGGCTATTTGGTTTTTTTATACTTTCATATGCATTTTAGAATTTGATATGGTTTGGCTGTGTCCCCACCCAAATCTCATCTTGAATTCCCACATGTTGTGGGAGGTGATTGAATCATGGGAGCAGGTCTTTCCCATGCTGTTCTTGTGATAGTGAATACATGTCACGAGATATGATGGTTGCAAAAACGGGAGTCTCCCTCCACAAGCTCTCTTCTCTCATATGCTGCCATGTGAGATATGCCTTTCACTTTCCACCATGATTGTGAGGCCTCCCCAGCCATACAGAATTTGTAAGTCCAATAAACCTCTTTCTTTTGCAAATTGCCCAGTCTTGAGTATGTCTTTATCAGCAGCGTGAAAACAGACTAATAGAGTAAATTGGTACCAGTAGAGTGGGATGCTGCTGAAAAGATACCTGAAAATGTGGAAGTGACTTTGGAACTAGGTAACAGGAAGAGGTTGGAACAGTTTGGAGGGCTCAGATGAAGAAGGGAAAGTTTGGAACTTCCTAGAGATTTGCTGAATGTCTTTGCCCAAAATGCTAATAGCTATATGGACAATAAAGTCCAGTCTGAGGTGGTCCCATATGGAGATGAGGAACTTGTTGGGAACTGGAGCAAAGATTATTCTTGTTATGTTTTAGCAAAGAGACTGGCAGCATTTTGCCCCTGCCGTAGAGATTTGTGGAACTTTGAACTTCAGGGGGATGATTTAGGTTATCTAGTAGAAGGAAGTTCTAAGCAGCAAAGTATTCAAGAGGTGACTTGGGTGCTGTAAAAGCACTCAGTTTTAAAAGGGAAACAGAGCATAAGAGTTATGAAAATTTGCAGCATGATAATGCAATAGAAAAGAAAATCTCATTTTCTGAGGAGAAATTCAAGCTGGCTACAAGGAGCTGAATGTTAATCACCATGATAATGGGGAAAATGTCTCTAGGGCATGTCAGAGACCTTTGTGACAGCCACTCCCATCATAGGCTCAGAGACCTAGGAAGAAAAAATGGCTCTGTGGGCCGGGCCCAAGGTCCCTGTGCTGTATGCAGCCTAGGGAATTGGTGCTCTGTGTCCCAGTTGCTACAGCCATGTCTGAAAGGGTCCAATGTAGAGGTCAGGCCATAGCTTCAGAGGGTGCAAGCCTCTAGCCTTGGCAGCTTCCATGTGGTATTGAGCCTGCAAGTGTATAAAAGTCAAAAATTGGGGTTTGGGAACCTCTGCCTAGATTTCAGAAGGTGTATGGAAACACCTGGATGCCCAGGCAAAAGTTTGCTGAAGGGGTGGGGCCCTCATGGAGAACCTCTGGTAAGGCAGTATGGAAGGGAAATGTGGGGTTGTACCCCTCGCACAGAGGCCCTACTTGGGCACCATCTAATGGAGCTGTGAGAAGAGGGCCACTGACCTCCATACCCCAGAATGGTAGATCCACCAACAGCTTGCACTCTGTGCCTAGAAAAGCCTCAGACACTCAGTGCCAGCCTGTGAAAGCAGCTGGGAGGCCATACCCTGAAAAGCCATAGGGGTAGAGCTGCCCAAGACCACAGGAACCCACCTCTTACATCAGCATGACCTGGATGTAATACATGGAGTCAAAGGAGATCATTTGGAGCTTAATTTGACTGCCCTGATGAATTCTGGACTTGCATGGGACCTGTAGGCCCTTTGTTTTGGCTCATTTATCCCATTTGGAATGACTGTATTTACCCAATGCCTGTACTCACATTGCATCTAGGAAGTAACTAACTTGCTTTTGATTTTACAGGCTCATAGCAGACAGAACTTGCCTTGTCTCAGATGAGACTTTGAACTGTGGACTCCTGAGTTAATGCTGAAATGAGTTAAGACTTTGGGGGACTGTTGGGAAGGCATGATTAGTTTTGAAATGTGAGGACATGAGATTTGGGAGGGACCAGGGCAGAATAATATGGTTTGACTGTGTCCCCACACAAATCTCATCTTGAATTCCCACACATTGTGGGAGGGACCTCTTGGGAGGTAACTGATTCATGCGGGCAGGTCTTTGCTGTGCTGTTCTCATGATAGTGAATAAGTCTCAGGAGATCTGATGGTTTTTAAAATGGTGGTCTCCCTGAACAAGCTCTTTTCTCTTGTATGCTGCCATGTGTGACATGCCTTTCACATTCTGCCATGAATTTGAGGCTTCAACAGCCACATGGAACCGTAAGTCCAATAAACCTCTTTCTTTTGTAAATCGCCCAGTCTCAGGTATGTCTTTATCAGCAGCATGAAAACAGATCATACATATTTTTTTCTATTTCTCGGAAAAATAACATTGGAATTTTGATAGAGATTGCATTAAATCCATAGATTACTTTGGATGGGCATTTTAACAATAATAATTCTTCTAATCCATGAGTAGAGGGATATCTTTCCATTTGTGTTTTCTCAAATTTTTTTCTTTTTTTTTTTTTGAGATGGAGTCTCACTCTGTCACTCAGGCTGGAGTGCAGTGGTGTGATCTTGGCTCACTGCAGCCTCTATCCTCTAGGTTTGAGCAATTATCCTGCCTCAGTCTCCCAAGTAGCTGGTGTTACAGGCGCCTGCCACCACAACCAGCTAATTTTTGTATTTTTAGTAGAGATTGGGTTTCACCATCTTGGCCAGGCTGATCTCGAACTCCTGGCCTCAAGTGATCCACCTGCCTTGGCCTCCCAAAGTGCTGGGATTACAGGTGTGAGCCACCATGCCTGGCCTCTTTAATTTCTTTAATCAATGTTTTAAAGGTTCGGCATACAGGTCTTTCACTTCCTTAGTTAAATTTATTTCTAAGTAACTTTTTGTGGCTATTGTAAATGAGATTGTTCTCTTGATCTCTTTTTTAAGTAGTTCATTGTCAGTGTATAGAAATATTACTAATCTTTGTATGTTGATTTTGTATCCTGAAACTTTACTGTATTTGTGTATTGGTCCTAACAGTTTTGTGGTGGAATCTTCAGGTTTTCTATAGATAAGATCATGTTGTCAACAAAAAGTAACAATTTCATTTCCTTTCCTATTTGAATATATTTTATTTCTTTCTTTTGCTTAATTGCTTAGGCAAAGACTTCCAACACTATGTTAAATAGAAGTGCCACAAGTGGGCATCCCTATCTTGTTCTAGATCTTAGAAAAAAGGCTTTTGATTTTTCACTATTGAGTTATGTTAGCTGTGGGCTTATCATACATGGCCTTTATTGCATTGAGGTACCTAATTTGATGAGATTTTTTATCATCAAAGGATGTTAAATTTTGTCAATTTCCTTTTCTGTATCAAATGAGATGATTTTTGGTGGTTTTCTTTTTGTCCTTCATTTTGTTAATGTGGTGTGTCACATTTATTGATTTGTGTATGTTGAACCATTTTTGTGTACTGGAGAAAATCACACTTGATCATGGCAAATGATTCTTTTAATGTATTGTTGAATTTGATTTCCTAGTATTTTGTTTGAAGATTTTTGCATCAAAATTCATAGAGAATATTAAATTTCTGTAATTTCTTTTCTTGTCATGTTCTTTTTTGTTTTAGTATCAGGGTAATGCTAGCTTCATTAAAAAGTCTGGAAGTATTCCATCCTCTCCAATTTTTTCCAAGTGTTTGAGAAGGATTGGTGCTAATTCTTCTTTAATCATTTGGTAGAATTCAGCAGTGAAGCCACAGGTCCTGGTCTTTTCATTGATGGAAGACTTTGTATTACTGATTCAATCTTCTTAGTTATTATTGGTATGTTCAGATTTTCTATTTCTTTATCATTCATGGTAGGTCATACATGTCTATGAATGCAACCATTTTTCTAGGTTAGATAATTTGTTTATAATTGTTCATAATCATCATTTGTGACCCTTTGTATTTCTCTGGTATAAGTTGCAATATCTCCTATTTCATTTATGATTGTATTTATTTGAGTCTTTTTCTTTTTTCTTGGTCTAGATGTAGGTTTTTCAATTTCATTTATCTTTCCCAAAAATCAACTCTTAGTTTCATCAATCATTTGTATTGTTTTTCAAGTCTGCCACCTAAGTACTAACCCTTCTTAGCTTCTGAGATCAGACAAGATCAGGCACATTATTTTTTCCTAATCTCTATTTCATTTATCTCTGTTCTAATCTTTATTACTTCCTTCCTTTTTTAATGCTGGGATTAGTTTGTTCTTTTTCTAGTTTTTGAGAAGTAACATTAAGTTGTTTATTTGATACCTGTTTTGACGTAGGCATGTACTGTTATAAACTTACCTCTTAGAACTGCTTTTTCTGTATCTTGTAAGTTTTGGTGTGTTGTATTTCCATTTTGGTTTGTTTCAAGATATTTTTAAATTTCTCTTTTAATTCAATTTGTTGTCCATTCAGGAGCATGTTGTTTAATTTTTATAAATTTGTGAATTTTCTAAAATTCTTCCTGCTATTGATTTCTAGTTTCATATCATTGTAGTTGGAAAAGATACCTGATATGATTTTAATCTTCTTAATTTGCTAAGACTTGTTTCATTATCTATCCTAGAGAATGTCCCATGTGTACTTGAGAAGAATTTCTTATTCTGTTGCTGTTGGATGGAATGTTCTGTATAAGTCTGGTAGGTCCAATTAGTCTAAGGTGCTATTCAAGTCCAATGTTTTCTTATTAATTTTCTGTCTGGATGATCTGCCCATTGTTGAAAGTGGAGTATTAATATCCCTTATTATTATTGTAATGAATAATATCTATCTCTCCTTTCATATCCTTTAATATTTATTTTATATATTTAGGTGCTCCAACATTGGGTGCAAATATATTTACAATTGTTACATCCTCTTGAGGAACTGATCCATTTGTCATTATATAATGTCCTTGTCTCTTTTTACAGTTTTTGACTTAAAGTCTATTTTTTCTGATATAAGTATAGCTAATCCTGCTTTCTTTGGTTTCCATTTAGATGGACTAATATTTTTTCCATGCCTTCACTTGCAGTGTATATGTGTCCTTAAAAATGTGGTGAGTCCCTTTTAGGCAGCATATAGTTGCGTCACGTTGTTGTTGCTGTTTTCCATTAAGTTACTTCATGCATTTTTATGGGAGAATTTAATGTATTACATTCAAGGAAATTACTGATAGGTAAGGACATATTACTGTCATTTTGTGAATTGTTTTCTGGTTGTTTTATAGTTATTTTACTTCCTTATTCATCTCTTGCTGTCTTCCTTTATGGTTTGATGGTTTTATGTAGTGGTATGCTTTGAATTCTTTTTTTTCTCCTGTGATTCTACTAAAGATTTTTGCTTTATGTTTACCATGATACTTACATAGGACATATTATACTGACAACAGACTATTTCAAGCTAATATCAACTTTGATGTCATAATCTACATTTTTACTCTCCTTCCCCACATTTTACATCTTTGATGTCAGAATGGATATCGTTTTGTAAAGTGTATCCCTTGACAATTTATTTTGGCTATAGTTTTTATTAATAGTTTTGTATTTTAATCTTTGTGCCAGAGATAAAATTGCTTTAAACACCATTTTTACATTCCCAGAGTATTCTCAACACAGCTCTGTATTATTAACATTCAGTTTTGTGCTTTTATTTGTTTCATGTTGTTAATTAGCAGCTTTTTGTTTTGAATTAAATAACTCCCTTTAGCAATTCTTGTAAGGCACATCTGCTGGTAATGAACTCCTTTAGTTGCTATTCATCTGTGAAAGGTTTTATTTCTCCCTCATGTCTGAAAGAGAGCTTTACTATGTAAAGTATTCTTGGTCATCAGTGTTTCTCCTTTAGCACTTTGAATATAATATCACACTCTCTCTGGGCTTGTAGGGTTTTTGCTGAGAAATCTGCTGATAGTCATATTGTGACTCCTTTTTATGTGATATTGAGACTCCTTTATATATCTTATCTCTTGCTTATCTCAGGATTCTATGTCTTTGATTTTTGATATTTTGATTATTACATGTTTTTGTGAACTCTTCTTTTGGTAGAATTTGTAGATGTCTGCACTTCCTATACCTGAACATTGGCATCTATCCCAAAATTGAGGAAAATTTGAGCCATTATTTCCAGAAATATGCTTTCTGGCCAGTTCTCTCTTTTTTCTTCTCTGATACTTCTATTATGTGAAGGTTTGATGTCTTAATAGTTTTCAATAATTCCCACAGGCTTTCTTCATTCTTTTGTTTTTCTGCTCCTTTGACTGAATAATTTCAGATGCTTTTTCTTCAAGCTCATTGATTTTTTTTTCTACTGGATCAAGTCTGCTGATGAAGCTTTCTAGTGCATTTTTTTCAGTTTAGTCATTGTATTCATTTCTAGGATTTCTAGTTTTGTAAAAAAAAATTGTTTCTATTTCTTTGTGGAACTTCTAGCTTTGTGTATTGTTTTCCAAATTTCACTTAATTTTCTATCTATATATTCCTGTAGTTCACTGAATTTCTTTAAGAGGATTATTCTGAATTCATTTTCAGTCATTTTATAGATCTGTATTTCTTAGAAGTGTCATGATTTCTTGATTCCTCAGAATCCTTGTGTTGTTGTCTGTGCATGTAAAGAGAGAGCCTCCTCTTCCAACTTTTACTGGTGCTCTTTGGTAGGGATAGGTCTTCATTATTTATTCTAGCCTGAAATTCTAAAATGGCAAGCTGATGACAACCTTAGGCAGGCAGAGTTTGTGTGAGTTCTCTAGGTGGCTGAGTTATTGTCTTTGCTCTGATGTCAGATGGGGCTACTGGCTGGACTCAGCTGTCCAGTGAGATCACCTGCTGGGCTCTGCTATCAGGCAGAGCCTCTGGCTTGATACTGTGATGGCGTCTGGTCAGGTTGGTCACAGGATGTATTTCCTGGCTAGGCAATTCCACTATTTGGAATCTGCAATTGGGCAGGTCTATAGTGGCCCTGACCTCTGAGGTTAGGCAGAGTTGCTACTCAAGAAGGGTGAAACCTGAGGCTATGCTCCTTAGAAATGCATAATTGGGGATTGCCTCCATGTCCAGGCAGAGCCATAGAGTGAACTTTTGACTGAGTCAAACTGTTAATTTCCCAGGTTGAGCAGGTCTAGTCCCTATGCTTCTCTGAAATATGAAGAAGTGAATATCTCCTTGCCCGAATGGGGTCACCCGGGGCTTTTTGGCTGAACTAAGCCATTCTGCACTTGCCGGTCAAGCACTTCTAGCCCCTAAGCTTCTCTGAATGGGCTGAGGCAAGCATCTCCTTGCCTGGGTGAAGTGGTTGGGGTGTCTCAAGAGGCTGGTTGTGGAGACTAGTTGTCTAGGGACTCAAGCCAAAGTTAAACTTTTCACTGTGCTTCTGAAAGCAACCAGTTCAGCTTTGCAGGTGTGCTATGCACTTGCTGGACTTTCCAATTGGGTGCCACAATTGGTAGGAACACAGAGGTACCACCAAGATCCACACACTGGTCACTGTGAGCTCCACCTTCATTCTTTGTTTCTACTTGACTTTGAACAGTTTAGCTATGTCATTACCCTCAGTGTATCCCATAAGATGAGATCTGAGTAGGCTTCCTGGGAAACATCTCAGAATGCTAGGGACACTGGATGACTGCCTCCAATTCTTTTTTCCCACTATAAAAACTGTGGGTCCAGGGGATCTTCTCTATCTGGCACTGTGCCAACTTCAAGGAGCTGGGGATTAACACAGCTGAAGTGAGACTTTTCTAATTCAAGTATTATTTAGTTCCACGGCCCACATGGGTGTCTCAGCCTTATTTCCAAGTATTGAAATTTTCAGAAAGATGTTATAGTCTGTAGATAGTTGCTCACTGAACTTTTTGCGTATCGAGGAGGGTGAGCACAGCCTGAGACTTCCTATTCTGATATCTTGCTTACCAAACTCTTATCTTTGACCCCTTGTTATTCATATACTCCTGACAGGCTAATTTGCAGAAAATATATGTTTTTTCAAAATCAGCATTGTACACTACCCTTCAGTACTTCTACAATGACTGAAAACTCAAGCTTAGACATTAATCAGATGTTCCAGGGCTGAGGTTTTGCCTGACTACTTATTGGCCTACTATTTTCTTTCTTACATTTTACATCCCCTCTCCTCTACATGTCTTCTCTCTATTCCTAAATATGTTACACTCATTCTCACCCAAATATGCTTATTAATGCTAGATCTTTTGCCTAAAATACCCCTTGGCATAAACTGTTTAACCTTCCATGAGGTCTTTCATATCTATATCAATTATTACTGATTTCTGACTTCCCACAGCATTTACAATTCACAAATGTTATTCTGGGACTCAAGCACTGCCTTTTTGTTAAATTAGATTATAAGATTCCAGAAGAAAGAGGCAATTTCCTTAAATTCTTTCATGTTCCCCACAATGCCTGTCAATATATGAAATAAAATTAGGTGTTAATTAAAGACCTAGTAAATTAAATTACCATGAAAATACCCTTTGGTCTTTGGTCAATAAAATCAATAGTCAGAAAAGAGGCATGCTGTCATGGAAATAGTAGAGGCTCTGGAGTCATAAAGACAGGGGTTCAAATCGCAGCTCTACAGCTTACTAAATTTCAGTGGGGTTACTGAAATTGTCTTCCCTTTGTCATAGCTTCCATGGATGTAAAGTGAGAATATTTCACAAGATTATTATAAGAACTGAATGAAACAGCATATACAACCTTTATATGCTATTTTAGTTTGGGCTGCTATCACAAAGTACCATAAACATGTGGTTTACAAAATAAATTTATTTCTCACACTTTTTAAGAATGAGAAGTACAAAATAAAGATGCCAAAAGGGTCAGGCTCTGGTGAGGGATCTCTTCTGGGTTGCACACAGCTGACTTCTTGGCGATCCCTCACATGGTGGAAAGAAGGCAAGAGAGCTCTCTGCGGTCCCTTTTTATAATAGGGCAGTAATGCCATTCGTGAGGAGTTTACCTTCATGACATAACTACTTCCTAAAAACCCTGCATCCTAATGTCATCACACTGGGGTTAGGATTTTGGTGGGTGCACATGAATTTGGGGCATATGCAAGCCTTTAGTCCATTGCATATGTCATAGTGAATAATAAGTATTCAATAAATTTTAGTTTTTTACTCAGTACTCATGTAAAACCTAATTATTATAATTATAAAGTAGAGGCAGAAGACTCATCTTCTTAGGCTAGCTGGCTGCTATGCCAGTGATTTGCAGGGTAGAAATTTGATTAAGAAGTCAATATTATCTTCAGTTCTTCATAGCCAGTACGATGAAGATTTTTTTACAGACTAGCACATAAAACGCCAATTTATAACAGAAGTAAGAATGGTTTTTCAGATGAGAACATTCATATAAGGTGGTTAGTGCTATCAGCAGTGAATCCATATGGGTCTGCAGCAACCTCTGTTCTTGCCTCCTCAAAAGAAAGAATTCCATCCAGGGGCATAAGGCAGAATAGGAGACCGGGGCAAGTTTTGGAGTACGAGTGAAAGTTTATTAAAAAGTTTAGAACAGGAACCAAAGGAATTAAAGTACACTTGGAAAAGGGCCAAGCGGGTGACTTGATCTCTCAAGTGCGTGATTTGACTTTTGACATGGGGTCTTGGCATGCTCCCGGGGTTGCATTACTTCTTCCCTGATTCTTCCCTTAGGGTGGGCTATCCACATGTGCAGTAGCCTACTAGCACTTAGGAGGGGGCTCATGCATAGTGTGTTTACTGAAGTTGTATGCATGCTGACTTGTGGTATTTTTCCCTTACCAGTGTGGTTCCTAAAGGAAGGTCATACACCAGTTAAACTCCACCATTTTGCCTTTTAGTGAGCATGGTTAAGCCCACTTGCCCAGTTGTTTTCTGGTCTCCTGAGATCTTACTGGGAAGCTGCTGATTACCAGTTTCAGGTATTTCTACCTATTGGTAGAAAGACTGCCTTTCCCTGGTGCTGGCTGCAACCAATTATTATTTTAGAGAGACATCTTATAACTGCCTAACCACCACTTGATGGTCACCTGACATTCTTGGTGGGTGGGGTGTGTCTCCTGTCCTGCTCATGTCTGCCTATTTACTGTAACATTTAGTACATTATTTCCCTATGGAAAAACTATGAAAAGCCAAATTATGATCAGTTTGCTGAACATGAATTCAGAACAAGGAAATTTTATTTAGTGATTTTAACGGCATGTGACAATAGGCTATCATACAACTTCACTAGGGAGGTAACACATGCCAAAGTGAAGGGAAATTTGAAGTCAATGATCATGGCACCCTATGTACTGTATAGTTTTGAAGATACACAGCCAAATTGTTTTTGGACTCTGCTTTTCGGATTCCAAGGTTTGCCACATGTCAGCTACTTTTGAGAAAGGGTTTGAATGTGTCTCCAAAGTTCATGTGTTAAAAACTTAACCCCCAATGCAACAGTGTTGAGAGATGTGACCCTTAAGAGATGATTACGTCATGATAACTTTACCCCCTTGAATGGATAAATATCATTATTGCAGAAGTGGGTTTGTTATCATGAGAATGGGTTTGTTATAAAAACAAGCTTGGCCTCTTCTTTCTCTTGCATGCTATTCAACATGTGATGCCATCCACCATGTTATGAGGCAGCAAGAAGGTCCTCACCAGGTGTGACCCCTTAATCTCTGACTTTCTAGCCTCCATAATCTTCAGTCAAATAAACTTCTATTTTTAAAAAATTACTCAGTCCATGTTATTAGCTATAGCAGCATTAAATAGACTTAAGTCTCCATTAGCAATGTCCTTAATTCACTGTCTACTTTTCTCTTGCTGCTTTGTGCCCTGAGATGCTAATTCCTGCAGATCACATTGTCTAGGCTCACTTGCTTTTACGGGTTTTGTGTCCTCAGAAAGGATATGTTGAAGCCCTAAACCCTAGTACTTTTGAATGTGACCTCTAGGAGAATGAGGTTTTTACAGATGTAAAAAGTTAAGATGAGGTCATTAGAGTGAGCCCTAATCTAATATGGTCGATGTATTTGTAAGAAGACAAGGACGGACACAGTGGCTCACATCTGTAATCCCAGCACTTTGTGAGGCTGACGCGGGCAGATCATGAGGTCAAGAGATCGAGACTATCCTGGTCAACATGGTGAAACCCCATCTCTACTAAAAATACAAAAATTAGGTACGGTGGCACATGCCTATAGTCCCAGCTACTCATGAGGCTGAGGCAGGAGAATCGCTTGGATCCCGGAGGTGGAGGTCGCAGTGAGCCAAGATCACGCCACTGCACTCCAGTCTGGAGACAGAGCGAGACTCCATCTAAAAAAAAAGAAAAGAATACACAAAGAATGACACAGGAAGAGGATCATGGATGAAGGAGACAGAAATTAGAATGATAAAGCTGTAAGACAAGGAACACCTCTGATTGCCAGTAACTAAGCTAAGAGAAGGACATCAGACAGATTGTCTTTTAGAGTCTTCATAAAGAGCATGGCCTTATTGACATCTCAGTTTCAGACTTCTAACCTCCAGAACTGTGAATGAAAAAATTTCTGTTGCTTGGTGCCCCTCAGTTGTGGCACTTTCTCACAGCATCCTTAGGAAACTAATATACCAGTGCAATAAAACACCTGGAGTCATCCTTAGGAAACTAATATACCAGTGCAATAAAACACCTGGAGTAGTGGCTCAGAGATTTTTCCCAGTGAAAGAGGTAGTCCATAAGAATGCAGAGCTCTGAAGCTCTCCTCAAAGGAAATGGTTTATTTTAAACAGAGTATGGGAAAGTTCAAGCCTAGGGACACTCTTGAAAACAATGAGGATTTTGATAGTAAGCAATTAAGAGGAGGCTGCTAGTTCCATGAAAGAGACAAGCTAAACTTTAGGCCATCCAGTTTACCAGAAGGAATAAGGGAAAGAGACAGCTAAAGAATTCAAAAACTAGTCTCAAAAACTACACTTCAAAAATGTAAATGGTTCTGACTGTGGAACAATCTATGCCTTAGTATATTATTGAAAACAATAGAGTAATATGCCTAAAATCAGTGAAGCCTAATGCCTGGGCATGATATAATATGAGGCACACAGCTTAACAGAGAGATAAGGAAAAGAGACAATCAATGAGAGCCCATTAAAACCACTCTCATCACAAGGTTACTATGCCTATGCCGAAGGTTGTGCCCTTTGGCAATTGCCATCAGAAGTTTAACCCTGCAGGGAAAATGGACTTCACTGAAATCACCTGGCAAAATTACTAAATAAAACAACAACAACAAAAATAGACCTGTAGAAAAGTAAGGAGAATCATGTTCTGGGTTGCTGCAGCATATTACTTAAAATATCCACTTTCAATGAAAAATGGAGACATTCAAAGAAATAGAAAAGTGTGATTTATACACAGAAAATAAAGCAGGTTAAAAAAAAATTCTGTAAGAGGGTCAGATGTTGGATTTAAGAAAGACTTCAAGGCAACCATTATAAATATTTACTAAAGGAAACCATGCTTGAAGAAATATGAAGTTATGATGACATCTCATTAAATAGAGAATATTTTTAAAAAGATATAAAGTATATGAATCACCTCATGAAATTGAAGGTACAATAACTGTTTTGAGAAATTTCTTAGAGAAGTTCAATAGCAGATTTGAACAGGCAAATGAAAGAATTTGTGAAGATGGAGCAACAGAAATGATGTAATCTGAAGAACAGAAAGGAAAGAAGAATGAAAAAAAATTAACAGAGCTTCTGATAAATGTGGGGCACCATTAAGCATACCAACATACATATAATGAGAGATCCAGAAGGAGGAGAGAAAAAGGAACAGAATATTCAAGGAAATAATGGCTGAACACTTCCCAGATTTCTTGAAAAGTATTATTTATCCATCCAAGAACCTCAGCTAACTCCAAGAGGATAAAATCAAAAACATCCACACCCAGACACATTATAATGAAACTGTCAAAAGGCAAAGCCAATGAATCATGAAGAAGCAAGTGGAGAAGGGACTCATGATATAGGATACCTTAATAACAACTGACTTATCACAAACAATGGAAATCAGAGGGCAGTGAGATAATATATTCAATGTGCTGAATAAAGACAAAACAAAGACATTTCCAGATAAGCAAAAACTGAGAGAGTTCAAGGTTATCAGATCCACCTTTCAAGAAATACATTTTTACAAAGTTCTCTAGGCTAAAAGTAAGTGATCCTAGATGGTAATTCGAATTCACATGAAAAAACAAAGAATATCAATAAAAATAATAATGTAACTATGAAAGAAAGTGTGAATGGATAGTTTTACCCCTTTCTTTTAAATAATTTAAAAAGCAATTTTATAAACTAATATCTACATTGTGGGTCTTTAACATACAGAAATACAATTTTTGACAATAACAGTACAGAGGAGAAGGTAGGTGGGAGCAAAGTTTTATTGAAATAAGGAAATGACACCAGATAGTAACTTAAATTCACAGGAACAAATGAAGAGAATTACAAATGGTAAATCAAAAGATTAACATAACACATTCCATAATTATATACTGGTCTCTTTTTTTCCTCAGCTTCTTTGAGACACTTACTTAAAGTAATTATAAGGAAGTATTTGTAGGGATTATAATAAATGTAGATGTACTATGCATCACAAAATAGCACTAAAAGGAGAAAAGGGACTAGAGCTAATCAGAAGCAATGTTTTTATATGCTACTGGAATTAACTTAGTATAAATCTGAAATAGATTCAAAGTTGTATATTTCAAACTTTAGAGAAATCATCTAAAAATCTCAAAAACACAGTAAAAAAGATAATTTGAAAAATTAAAATGTTACGCTAGAAATATTTTTTTAATGCAAGGAAAACAATACAGAAGGAATAGAAGAACAAAAAAGACAGAGACATATAAAAAACAAAAAGTAGTAAAGTGTCAGACATATAACTATATATTGATTATGTAAATATATAATAGCATTCAATATAAACAGACAAAATATTCCCATCAAAATGCAGAGATTATCAGACCAGATAAATAAATCACATCCAATTATATGTCATCTATAGAACCTATTTGTAACTTTAGGTAAAAGTTACTTTACTTTAGGTAAAAGTTACAAATAGGTTGAAAGTAAAAGGATTGAAAACATCAAGCAAACAGCAACCACACGAAACCTGGAGTGTATATACTAGTATCAGAAGAAACAGACTTCAAAACAAACAAACAAAAAGTTACTAAAGAGAGAGGGGAACATTTTATAGTAATAAAAGGATAATGACAAAAGGGTCAATCTATCAAGGATAAATAACAATTATAAATATACATGACCCAATATGCACCATAAATGCACAACAGAGCCCTAAAATACATGAAGCAAAACTGGAGAAAAAATGGAAAGAAGTAAAAATTTCAATAATGGTAGCTGGTTATTTTAAGATCCTACTTTTTAATAATGGATAGAATAACTAGATAGATGAACAACAAAAAAAATAGAAGACTAGAACAACAGTATATATCAACTAGACCTAACAGACATCTATAAAACATTCTACCCAACTATTATAAACACATGCAACATTCTCTACAATAGGCCATACACTAGTCCATAGCACAAGCCTTAATACATGTAAAAGGATGAAAAGAATTGAAATCATACAAAGTATGTTCTCCAGCCACAAAGGGTGAAATTAGAAAACAATAACAGAAAGAAATTTGAGAAATTCACTAATATGTGGAAATTAAACAACACTTCTAAATAACCAATAGGTCAAAAAAGAAATCACAATAGAGTTAAAGAAGCCTGTCACTCAGTCATAAGATTCCATTTATATGAAATGTCCAGAATAGCAAAATCTATAAGGATAGAAACAGATTAATGGTTGCCTCAGGGGTAATAAGGGTATTTGTGGGGAAGTAGGGGCTGACTGATAATTAGTATGAGCTTGCTTTCAGGGGTGATGCAAATGTTTAGAAGACATTGTAGTGGCACATGCACACATGGTTGTACAACACTGTGAATACAGTAAATACCATTGTATTGTTGACTTTAAATGGGTGAATTGTATGGTATTTAAATTACATTTCAATAAAGTTTTATTTTAAGATATCAGGTAATCTCTTGCTGATTCTGTTAGTGGATTTTCAAGTCATAGTTTGTCAAATTCTAGGGTTCTACAGGGGTTAGCATGAAGAAAAAGGAAGAGGATAGATAAGATTCCTGACTCCCACTTTCCATTTCAGAGGAACTCTGCTTTTACTCATTGTATGTACTGGTACTCTAGGTACGATTTTGTTTGTTTCTAAAGTATCTAATTGCTTTAAAAAAGTTTGACATCCACTGGCTTATAGGATAAATGTCAAACCTTGAGTATGATATATAAAATCTTTTAACATCTGTCTCAACTTAATATTACAGTCTTATTTATTTCCACTTCTTCCATGTGACTTCAGCCATGCCAAAGTACTCACTGACATTAGCTGAGCTCTAGATTCTGTTCTCTTTCTGATATCTGAACAAAATCAGGGTTTTGTTAGTGTACAAAACCAGGACATCAGAGGGAAGTGAAGATTGCCTTTTGGAGTAAGCAACAGGCAGTACCTGATACAATATGTAAACAAACAAACAAAAAAGAATGGATAGAAAGTTAAAATTACACACACACACACACACACACACAAACACACACACTCAGTCAATTCTTGTTATTCATGGTAGTTGTGTTCTATAAAATTATCATGAACACTGAATTAGGGAATATTAAACTATTGCTCCTTGGGAAAATAACAAGGCTAGGTTCTTGCAAGCTTCTGGTCACATTTTCATCTATCAATCAATATGCAATCTTGTTTTACATGTGTTTCTGTTTAAAGATATCATATTTAATATATATTTTCAATCCATTAACATTGAACTCACAGCTGACAGGATTATGATTCATGCCTAAACAAAACTTGTCTAATCCTCATATTTTCTCCACAAGGCATGCACATTGCAGCCTTTTTGCACTAAGGAACACCAGATAACACTTCAGCCCAATGCTTGGGAGTCATTTTAAACAGTGAAATCACTAAGAAAATACTACAAAAACATAAAAAACATGGCACTAAATAGACTGTGAAAAGCACATTTGTTTACAGATGAGAGCTGAAGCAAGAATGCACAGTATCATCCTACTCAGCTTCAGCTGGGGACATGCATATTGGATGACTCAAATTTTTCACTGCTCTGTGCACGATCACAATGTCTATGAAAGCAGTGTAAGTATTGACTATGAGGTTACTAATAAGTTTTAGCTAATGAGTGAATTTGCAAATATGAAATCCATGAATAACGAGGATCAACTATAAATTTTTCTTGTTTCCTTTTTAAACCACATTTATTTCCTCAATTGATTATGGCATTGACTGCCACACCACTTTCCTGCTCCTTGCAATAGCATGAATACATTTCCAGTTTTTCTTAGAGTTGGGCATGGTTTTGTGATTGGCTTTTTGCCAAAGGAATGGACTTAGAGGTAATGTGCACCCTTTCCAGACCTGAGGCATAAAGCCCTCCCATATAAGAGTCTCTGTGCTGTTTCCCCCTTTTCACCGCCTAGGATGAAGACAACCCACAGGGAAATCTTGGAAGAGTCCTACGTTGAATTTGCCAGAGCCACAGGATGGAAAAAACCATAGAAAAGAAACCATTATCCCTAAAGCATCATCATTTGGAGGTGAGTTGCCCAACATGAGGAAGAAATACATTTTTGTGTTAAATCATTGAGACTTGGAGATTTATTTGTAAACAGCAGCTAGAGCTACCTAAATAATATGCTAAATAACTACCATTCCAGTCAGTATAAGAGGGCATCTATCATCCTTTGGATATGTCCCTACTGCCTAATTCTCTGGAGGATGTACCTTGATTGTCCAATGGGTTATCATTTTACTCACCTATCTCTGGTCAGCTTTAGCATCAAGGTCAAAATAATAACAAAGAAGGCTGGGTTATTGACTACACAGTCAATGTGTTTTTCCATGCAAAGATTCAGTGTTGTTAATTACTTTCTAAACTGCGCTAGAAAACTTAGGTTCTGGATTATTTTATTAATTCATAGGCATGCATGGAACTGTTAGGGATATATGGTTATTTCTCTACTGTTACAGTAGATAGTTTGGCCTGAAAGAGACTCCACAGGGAAACCCAAGCTGAGTTCAATAGGTCAAGCTACATCAAATGCATGTAAACCCAGGAAGTGAAGGGAAAAGTTACACATTTTAACTCTCGTAACATTTCTGGAATGTCCTTAGCTTCTGGCTTGGTATTCTCCTTTTACTTAATCTCCTCTCTCTCTCAGCATTCTCTTCACAGAAAGTGTAATTTAAGAACCTGTTGGAAACTAGCAAATTAAAATAGCTCCAAAAATGTTTTTTCCCCTGCAAGGATAGCACTTTGGGGGAAAGAATTAAAGTTACCCTGAAGGCTTTCCTCATGGGAGTGCTCTGCGTTCCAGACTAGTTACTCAACCTTTGGTCATGGACTGAGAGCCTCCCTGTCTCTTGGCCAGCTTTCAGCTCTCAGGACAGTTTTTCTTGCATCCACAAACATTTACTGAGAAACTGTGTTTCAAACCCCATCTTAGGTACTACACTGAGAATTCAAAGATGACAAAATCTCTCTGTTCTGAAGAACCAGATACCTGAATAATATATTGGACAATGTAATAAGTACTAAAACAGAAATGTGTACAGAATTCTATCAGAGCAGAGAAGAAAGAGAGAGAAATTCTGCGCAGGTGAGAGCAGTGAAATAAGGGTAGGTAAGGCACCACAGTGAAGGAGACATTTAAGCCACCCTTAGGGTTTATGGGATTTTGACATGCCGAAGCAGGAGAAGGGTTCTGAGTGGAGGTTGCTGTCTCTACAAAGGCCCTAGAGATATGAAAAAAAAAAAAATCCACCATAATGTGTTCAAGGAATGATGAGAGGAGTTCAGAATAATTGGAGTATAGTAGGAGGCATGAAGGGGAAAACTAGAGATAAAATTTTAAAAGGTAGAAATGAGCCTGCCAAAAAGGTCTTTGACGTAACTTGTACAGTGGCGGGTGGGGAGGACAGGATGCCATTTACCATCTCTTACTGCTTTTTGAGGGGGGTGGAATCAGTAACTTAAAGGGTCTTACGTTTTTTCCTAAATGAGGTGATGAGTGTGAGTAAGCATGTTTAGTATATCTGGTCTATTACAAGATATAAAAGAAAGTTGATACAGGTATGGGACACAGAAGATGGGAAGATTTAGGGCCTTCATGCTGGAAAAGTTTTTCTTTTTAAGTCTCCAAATGGCCACACCGTTGAAAGAAGACTTTGGAAGAGAATGAAAATGTGTGATGACAATTTATTGACAATTTATTGCTGTATGGTGAATGTTGTCTGCCACTCCTGTGAAACTGTAGATCACTTCTGCATTGCTTGTTAATATTTTGGTATGATGGGATTATTGAAGAAATCAAAGAGGTGCTGAGTTCATCTATTGTTCAAGTTTGGTACTGGATGAAAATAGAAGCTATTCACATGAAATTACATATTTATGCTAAATTTTATGTTGCTCCTGCAAGCCACCAGAACCATTGATTTTAAGTGGCTATGTAATATTACATTGGATTTTTAGGCCTAATAACTCTAGATTAAAGCATGTTAACAAGTGACAGTATAGCTGAGATTATAAACTGCTCATCAACATTCACAATTTTTTTTCTTATCCTCACAGCTAAAGCTACGTTTTCCAGACTTCCTTGCATGTACATGTCACCATATGATTGAATTCAAACCAATGAAATGTCAGTAGAAATGAGGACACCACTATCCAATCTAGTCTATTAAAAACAGCTTTTACTCTCTTCCATGCTCTTTCTCTTTTATAGCTGGCTGAGATGGAGAAGAGCCACAGTGTCATGTTGGAAGCTAAATGTAAAAAACAAAAGCCTCCATCAGTGTGGGCCCCTGAATGACTGTGTGGAAGGGGGCTCCCCACCCATCTATTTACAATAGTGTGGCAATGTGATCAAGAAGTAAATTTATACCAGATGCCCCTCAACTTACAATGGGTTACAAAACTTTCAACTTACAATATTTTTAACTAACAATGGGTTTGTCTGAACATAACCCAATGGTAGATCAAGGAGTGTACTGAATACATATCACTTTTGCACCATTGTAAAGTTGAACAATAGACTGTTCTTTAGATAAGGTACATTATATTATATGATGAATTCTGGGGATGGAAAGAGATTTATAACATTATCTTTGAATGAAGCAAATACTTTCAAAACAATATTATAATAAGATCTAATGTTTTGTTTTGTTTTGTTTTGAGATGGAGTCTCACTCTGTCACCAGGCTGGAGTGCAGTGGCAGGATCTCGGCTCACTGCAACCTCTGCCTCCTGGGTTAAAACAATTCTCCTGCCTCAGCCTCCCAAGTAGCTGGGATTATAGGTACATGCCACGATGCCCAGCTAATTCTTGTATTTTTAGTAGAGACAGGGTTTCATTGTGTTGGCCAGGATGGTCTCAGTCTCTTGACCTCGTGATTCACCCACCTCAGCCTCCCAAAGTGTTGGCATTATAGGTGTGAGCCACTGCTCCCGTCCTGATCTAATTTTTACAAATTATCTTTCTCTTAAAAGTCAGAAGCAAATAAACTACAACAATGAGAGTTATAGTTCCCAGAAGATGGAAATATCGATGGTTCAAATTTTCTTATTTTGCCTATCAAAGTTTCAAATATCCTACAGTGAACTTATATATTTGTGGTCTTAGAAATAGACTGAATGTAATTTTTAAATAGAAATTTTCAGAAGAATGGGTCACAGACACTTGAAAGAGTCTGAAAGATGACTTTGCCAATCATTTTGAGTCATGGAAGAAGATTACCATCTCTTAAAATGATAAGGAGTAACACTCGCTTGGAAACATAAATACTGATGTAATAAGTAAAATCATATTATTTAAGAATCAAAATTTCTACTTAATTGACTAGCTGATTAAAAGCTAGGTGTTGATGAAATTGATGAGGTAAAGTAGTCCCCTCACTAAGGCAAAACTAGCATACTGGCTATGATGTTAGAAAAAATACTTCAGAAAATAGAGGATTCCCAGAGTACGTTTGTATTTAAAATTACATAAATACATAATCTTGCCTGATTGTGTCTATTAATGTTAGTCCCCGCTGTCCATCCCCAGGAAAAAAAAGGCCAAAGTCTGCCAAAATCAATTCAGTACTGTCACACTGTTACTCAAATGTGTAACAAATGATATTTGTAAATACCTATTATATCATATATTCACATGTGTTTTACAAATTATATATACATTTTGTATCCCCCAAAGCATTTGTGTTTTAAGGTTAGAAGTATAAAGAAGAAGGCCGGGCGCGGTGGCTCAAGCCTGTAATCCCAGCACTTTGGGAGGCCGAGACGGGCGGATCACGAGGTCAGCAGATCCAGACCATCCTGGCTAACATGGTGAAACCCCGTCTCTACTAAAAAATACCAAAAACTAGCCGGGCGAGGTGGCGGGCACCTGTAGTCCCAGCTACTCAGGAGGCTGAGCCAGGAGAATGGCATGAACCCAGGAGGCGGAGCTTGCAGTGAGCTGAGATCCGGCCACTGCACTCCAGCCTGGGCGACAGAGCGAGACTCCGTCTCAAAAAAAAAAAAAAAAAAAAAGAAGTATAAAGAAGAATAAAAAAAGAATAACAGCTTTCAATTGGTGCTTTGCTCCAATATCACACATATCTATAAATATTTATTGACTATTCTCTGTAGATAAAATATCTTACAGAGAAACACCTAATCTTTGACTTAGTCTTTTGTCTCAGTCAATGTTTTCTTTTACAGAGAAACTTTGCCTTTAGTCTTTGGGCAAAACTCTATCACTGCATCTTACTGCAATTATTTTCTGTTTCCTCTCCTAGACTATGAGTCTTTTAAGTCATATTCATGATTGTCTTCTAATACTTAGCAGAGCACCTTCCCCATAGTAAGTACAAAATTAATGTTTTTTGAATGCTGAATGATATTTTGAGAAACTGATCAATGTTTTCTTAGAAATTGTTATTAAATTAACAATTAATTATAATTTCTTTTTTAATGATTTGGAATATGTTCCAAAAACTAGCTGAGATATAACAACAAAAGTCAGCAGAAAACCTGCTAACATAGACAAAAGAATGTTAATAGAATTTCTCTCTCTGTTGTTTTGCAAAATTTTGTTTCTTTCCAGACCTAAGTACATATAAAGCTATTTCAACTTTCAGACTCTCTTGTCCATGCTAGATGGGTTGTGTTCTCTCCTCCAGTGTTGAATTTCAGACCTGAAGTAAAAAGCATCACACTCTTTCTAAACTACTCATTAAAAGATTTCCTCATAGGTTCGTTTTCCAAAATAGGACAGTCAAAGCTGTTTTTTTAATCCATTCCATAAGGCCTCTTTCCTTTATAATCCATATCTTGCCTAGAGAAGGATCACTGACTAGGTAGGCTACCACTTTTCTATGAGAATCCAAACTTCTTTTGGAATGATGTGAATTTAGCATGGTAAAAAGTTCTAATATATCTAAAGTTAGAATGATGATGATCAACCATAGCTAAGGGAGATTGGAGCCACTTCTCTCCTGCCCAAATTCTACTTCAGTTTTAGTTAAAGATCTTGATTCTTTTTCAAGTGAAGATTCTTCAGTCATTATAATTTGGGCTTTAGTTTGTTGAATGTGCTTTAGAGACTTTTTGAAGGACAAATGTTAATAAAGAAAGAAATGACCAGACCTAATTATTCAATCTATGGAAAATATTAAAGGGGAGGACCATGGTACCAAATTTGCAGGTTTGTTCCTGGCAGGCTGAACTTCTTCAAAGTCAAATTGTGTTTTAAATCAGTTGTGATTGAGTTCTTACTGATCTCTGCCTCACAGAACCAAGGGATAAATTTTTCAAATTCCTTTGGTAGAAAACCCAAGTATATACCATAATATTCAAGTGTTTTCACCATAGAAATAAAGTTTGCAATTTGAGCGAATTCACTATCAACAGCCTGCCCTGATCAAAATCAGGTGAAAGCCTATAGCATACTTTTGTGACTCCTCTTGTGGCAATTTGAGATTTCAGGGGGAAACAGTCTCCAAAACTAACAGAAAACGTAACTTCAGTAATCTACAAAAACTAATTTTTCTTATCTGTATTTTATGTGATATACTCCTAGGTGACAGAGAACTCACTTCCTTAGATAATCACAGGGAAAGCTGATTCTTCTCCTTTAAGAAGAGGTGCACTTGTATCTGATAAACATGAATTAAGATTGTAATCCTAGATGCATAGATTAAATAAGATCTATTAGAATCATTTTGATTTTGAAAATATATTCCTGTTCTTACTTCATATACATTCTGTAGCAGTAAGTGTTTGTTTTTTTTTTTTTTTTTTTTTTTTTTAATGAATCAGATGGATTGCCTGCTATAATAAGTGAATTTTTAACACAGGATATGTTATGTTGAAGGATAGCTGCTTTCTGTTTGGTATAGAATTAAGCATAAGGAAGGGGATGACAAGTATGATCTTTCCCATGAAGTAGTCTACTGTGGAACATGGCTGTCCTCCAAATTATTTAAGTGGGGAAAAAAAACCCCTAATGAACTAACACCAGGGAAAAGCTGTTTCCACGGCAATTGAGCTATCAGAAAACCTGAAGAACAGAGATTCTTTCTCTAGCTAGTTTATGTAGTTTCCATTTTTAACTCCTTACTACTGGCAGTCAGAATCAGCAGGAGCTCAAGCTATCTAAGTAAATCTTTACTTTCCAAAATACTAGAATAAATCATGGTTCCATTATCATTTCATTAAAAGATGATCATTAATCCCCTGAGAAAGGTGAGAAAAAAAGGCAACATGAGAAAGACATTTATGAAGAGCTTGGGATGGGGGGGCAATGAAGACTGTAAAAAAATACAACATGACTTCCCAGTTGTGCTTAATGAATGTGTGCTCACTGCCAACTATTTAGTGAACACCAAGATACAAGGGAAGGCTCCTCTAGATCTTAAGTAATTTAGATTCTGCCACAGAAGGCTATTAGTAAAGAAATAATTCCTACATACCCTTGTAAAAATCTAGGATAGTGATACACTCAGGGCCTGAGGGACATTGAAGAGGGACATTAATCCCATTTGTAGTGGGGCTGGGAGTTGCCAGAGAAGTGAAGCCTATGCAGGTTTTAGAGGCTGAGTCAGAGCTACGTCAGTCAATGAGAATGGAAAGGGCACTGTAGGGGATCAGGGTAGGCAGACGAAAAGGGGAAGCAGAAAGGTTTGTATGATAACTCCAAGCAGTGAGTTTTGCTGAAACAGTTATTATTGTATTGAGAATTTAAAAAAAGTAGTCAGAGATAAGATAGAAAATAAAAGGGACTGTGACATGGGAAGATGTGTTACCTTGGATTTTATCTAGATTAGTGTCTATAAAGGGCTTCATATTACCTTTCTTGATAGTGGTAATTGAAATATACAGAACGACAATGGTAACTAGGGCCAGCTCTTATTAAGTACTTCATATATATCAGGCATAGAAATATCACTTTATATAGTATAATCTAATTTAATTTTTACTTAACCTAGGAAATAGATCCTATTATTCTCCTTAGTGATATAGTTATTTGGCTGACCCAACAGCCAAATAACTTTGAGATCCCCTTTGGGAGAGCTAAATATTTGTTTTCCTTTACTCCTTAGCTAGGAGTGGCCATGTCACACAATTCTAGTCAATGAGGCATAAGAAATCTGGGTTCTTAAGGAAGATGTTGCTTTTCTGACTAAAATAAGACAGCAATGAGTATTACCATCACTTATCTTCTTCCTGCCTTGAACAAAATGAAATGTCTGGAGTTGCAGCAATCAATTTGTTACCATGAGGTAAAAGAATTCGGGAATGGCCTAGAGAAAGGCAGAAAAGCTGACCCTGAAATCTTCAAGTTACTGCACCAAAATCAGCAGCTGCTTAGCATTGTATTTCTTAGTGGTGGGAAAAATAAGCCCATTGTCAATTGGAAGTTTTGTTAGGTACAGCTATGAATGTTCCCAATAAATATACCTGTTTTGTAGAAGATAAAAATGAGGCGTAGAGTTCTTAACAACTTGCTCAAGAGCATGCTGTTGCCAAATGATAGAGTCAGGATTCTAAATCAAGTTTGATTCAAAGCTTGGGCTCTTCTCTGGACCAGACAGATTCATAGCTGAATTCTACCAAACATATAAGGAAGAGTTGTTACCGATCCTGCTGAAACTATTCAAAAAATTGAGGAGGAGGGACTCCTCCCTAACTCATCCTATGAAGCCAGTATCGCTTTGATACCAAAATATGGCAAAGATACAACAAAAAAAAGAAAACTACAGGCCAATATCCCCGATTAGCATAGATGCAAAACTCCTCAACAAAATCCTGGCAAACTGAATCCAGCAGCACACCAAAAATCTAATTCACCATGATCAAGTAGACTTCATTCCTGGGATGCAGGGCTGGTTCAACATACACAAATCAATAAATGTGATTCACCCCAGGAACAGAATTAAAAACGAAAACTACATGATCATCTCAATAGATGCAGAACAATCTTTTGATAAAATCCAACATTCCTTGACAATAAAAGCCCTCAACAAACTAGGCATTAAAGGAACATCCCTCAAAATGATAAGAGCCATCTATGACAAGCCCAGGCCCAATATCATACTGAGCAGGTAAAAGCTAAAAGCAGTCCACTTAAGAACTGGAATAAGATGAGGGTGCCCCCTCTTATCACTCCCATTCAACACAGTACTGGAAATCCTAGACAGAACAATTAGGCAAAAGAAAGAAATAGCAGGTATACAAATAGGAAAAGAAGAAGTCAAATTATTTCTCTTTGCTGATGATATAATTCTCTACCTAAAAAATCCTAAAGATTCTGCCAAAAGGCTCTTGGAACTGATAAACAACTTCAGTAAAGGTTCAGGATCCAAAATCAATGTATGAAAATCAGTAGCATTTCTACACATCAACAACGTCCAAGCTGAGAGCCAAATGAAGACTACAATCCCACTTACAATAGACGCATACATATACGCACAGAATACAACTAACCAAGGAGGTGACAGATCTCTACAAGGAGAACTACAAAACATTGCTGAACATATGAGTACATGTTTCTTTTCGGTATAATAATCTATATTCCTTCGGGTATATACCTGGTAATGGGATTGCTGAGTCCAATGGTAGTTCTAATTTCTTTGATAAATCTCCAAAATGCTTTCCACAGTGGCTGAACTAATTTACATTCCCACCGACAGTACGTAAATATTCCCTTTACTCCTCAACCTCACCAGCATCTGTTGTTTTTTTCCTTTCTAATAGTAGCCATTCTAACTGATATGAGATGCTATCTCAATTGTGGTCTTGATTTACATTTCTTTGGTGATTAGTAGTGATGAGCATGTTTTCATGTTTGTTGTCTGCATGCATGTCTTCTTGGGAGAAGTGTCTGATCATGTCATTTGCCCATTTTTAATGAGGCTGTTTGTTTTTTGTTTCTTGAATTAAGTTTCTTACAGAATCTGGATATTAGACTTCTGTCAGATGCCTGGTTTGTGAATATTTTCTCCCATTCTTTAAGTTTTCTGTTTGCTCTGTTGATAGTTTCTTTTGCTGTGCAGAAGCTCTTTAGTTTAGCTAGGTCCTACTTGTCAAATTTTGTTTTCATTGCAATTGCTTTTGGGGACTTAGCAATAAATTTTTCGTCATGGCCAATGTCCAGAATGGTATTTCCTAGGTTTTTCTTCTAGAATTTTTATAGTTTGAGGATAGTGATATAACTAAATTTTTATGGTTTGAGGTCTTATATTTAAACCTTTACGCTATCTTAATTTTTGCATATTGTGAAAGGTAAGGGTCCAGTTTCATTCTTCTGCATATGGCTAGCGAGCTATCCCAGCACATTTATTGAATAGGGAGTCCTTTCCTCATTACTTGTTATTGTTGAGTTTGTCAAAAATCAGATGGTTGGCTGGGCATGGTGGCTCATGCCTGTAATCCCAGCACTTTGGGAGACCAAGACGAGTGGATCACCTGAGGTCAGGAGTTTGAGGCCAGCCTGACCAATATGGCAAGGCCCCATCTCTACTAACAGTACAAAAAAAAAAAAAAAAAAAAAAAAGAAAAAAAATCAGATGGTTACAGGTGTGTGACTTTATTTTCTGTTTCATTGGTCTATGTGTCTGTTTTCTATCATACCATGATGTTTTCATTACTGTAGCCTTCTAGTATAATTTGAAGTCAGGTAGTGTGAAGCCTCTGGCTTTGTTCTTTTTGCTTAGTATTGCTTTGGCTATTTGGGCTCTTTTTTGGTTCCATATGAATTTTAGAATAGTTTTTCTAACTCCATGAAGAATGTTGTCATTGTGCTATTCACAATACCAAAGATATGTAATCAATCTAGGATCAGATAAAGAAAATGTGGTACATATATACCATGGAATACTACATAGTCATA
This sequence comes from Piliocolobus tephrosceles, assembly GCF_002776525.5. NCBI lineage: Eukaryota > Metazoa > Chordata > Mammalia > Primates > Cercopithecidae > Piliocolobus > Piliocolobus tephrosceles. Next base: position 32,537,628 of record NC_045437.1, read on the forward strand.
GGAAAGAATGAAATCCTGTCCTTTGCAGCAGCATGGATGGAGCTGGAGGCCATAATTATAAATGAATTAATGCAGGAACAGAAAACCAAATACCATATGTTCTCACTTATAAGTGGGAGCTAAACATTGAGTACACATGGACATAAAGATGGGAACAACAGACACTGGGGATGGCTAGAGAAGGAAGGGTGGGAGGGAAGCAAGGGTTGAAAAACTATCAGTTGCTATGCTCATGCTCACTACCTGGGTGATGGGATCATTCATACATCAAACCTCAGTGACACACAATTTGCCTATGTAACAAACCTGCATATGTAGCCCCTGAAACTAAAATAAAAGTTGACCAAAAAAAAAAAAAAAAAAAGCTTGAGCTCTTAAACATCTCAACATACTAGTAGTGTTTCCTCACTCTTCTTGTATGAAAAGGGGCAAAGTAGAAGGTAAATCCATTCCTGTGTTAAAGAAAAAGAATCTTCATGGTAGAGAAAAGGAAAATTTAGGAATAGAAAATATGAAAACTCAAATTATTAATAACCTGACTGCTTTTGTCCCTAATGAAAAAGAAAATGAGAAAATATGGAATAAAAGAATCTCTCCCTTTGTGGGATGCCCTCTCTCATCTATCCAGAGCTTTTCCACCAGGCTTCCCTCCCTTCTTCTCTCTATGAGAAATGTAAGACTACTAGCTTAAGGTACTGGTCATGGGGAAATAAAAAACTTAGTGAGCATGTTGACAATGTCTACGTTTATGACCCAAAACTACAAACTGATGCTTAAGTTGTGGGTTCATTCAAACATTTATTGAATTCTTATTTTTTTTACAGTGGTAGTAGATAAAGGAAATTGGTTTAAAAAAAAAAAAAAAAAAAAACAAGAGAAATTAGAAATTTCCTATCATCTCACATTACACCATACACACACATACACACACACAGTTATTTACCCTACCACTTCTGTGGTAAATTGACTGTGGCTTGCTGGGCCAACCCCTCCATGCAATGCAGGTAGTTGTAATCCACATACTATTGCACAGCATTGTGATACAATGAAGTATAGTATGACGGTTAAGAGTGTAGCATTAGTGTCAGATAGTCTGAATCAGAATCTCAACAACTTACCAACTATGCCACCTTGAGAAAGTGACTTAATCTGTCTGTGCTTCAGTTGCCACATCTCTAAAATGTGGGATAAGAATAGTACCTGTCTCATAAGGTTGTTGGGGTGGGTTAAGAGACGGCCCATTCAAAGAACTCAGATGCCTGATATACAATAGGCACTCAGTAAGTATTAGCTAATTTAATTTCATTTGTCTTTGGAATCACTACTCTTCATTTCATCTTCCAAATCCTTTTTCCCTTCATACATCTGGTACTTAGGTGATTTAACCTTTTCAAAAATCTCTATCAACAACATTTGATTTTACAATGCATTTCCAAAACAGTGTACAAAGTATATGTGCTCCCTCACCTAGTGGAATTTGTACCTTAAGTTTTATCTGTAATTGTAGAATGAGTTGTCTACCAGTATACTACTAAATATTTAGAAAACTATATTGCTTGTCAGGAATCCTGTGTAGCATTCTTACAATCACAGTAGGTTGGCTATTTTCTAATTAGAGGTAAGTAAAGCTCCAGGTTGAGCCATTATTTGACATTTGGTATTTCACACTATAATGTAAGAGACTACTTTACTATGACATCATCTCTGTTACTCTAACATGGCTACCTGCAGTCCACTTTTCTAAGATGTGCCTTTCCCTACTCTGCTCATAGACGTTTTTCTTTACTTGTTTTTCCAGAGTAACAACAACAACAACAACAAAAAGACAAAAAGTGAGCAGCTACAGAGGGGGGGCGGAGCAAGATGGCTGAATAGGAATAGCTCCAGTCTCCATCTCCCAGCGTGAGCGACACAGAAGACTGGTGATTTCTGCATTTTCAACTGAGGTACTGGGGTCATCTCACTCGGGAGTGCCGGACAATCCGTGCGGGTCAGCTGCTGCAGCCTGACCAGCAAGAGCTGAAGCAGGGCGAGGCATCGCCTCACCTGGGAAGCGCGAGGGGGAAGGGAGTCCCTTTTCCTAGCCAGGGGAACTGAGACACACAACACCTGGAAAATTGGGTAACTCCCACCCTAATACTGCGCTATAACACCGGCACACCGGAGAATATATCCCACACCTGGCCAGGAGGGTCCCACGCCCACGGAGCCTCCCTCCTTGCTAACACAGCAGTCTGCGGCAATCTAACCGCAAGGCAGCAGCGAGGCTGGGGGAGGGGCGCCCGCCATCGCTGAGGCTTAAGTAGGTAAATAAAGCCGCTGGGAAGCTCGAACTGGGTGGAGCTCACAGCAGCTCAAGGAAACCTGCCTGTCTCTGTAGACTCCGCCTCTGGGGACAGGGCTCAGCTAAAGGAGCAGAAGCCTGTG
>NC_045437.1:32545054-32649650 GCF_002776525.5 Piliocolobus tephrosceles
TTTCATCAAAAGTGTAAATAAAAATTAAACTGAATAGTCTTCCATAAAAGAAAAAATTTTCATAAAAATAGAAAAGATCATGCCTCTTTAGTACAAAATAATTAATATAATTATTGTTTAATAAAATCTTGTCTTTCATTAGCTTTGAGTTTAATAAACAAAACTCACTTTTAAGGATATAGCTCTGTTGCAGCTTGGCTATGTAACTGCAATTTAAAAACTGGCTTAAATATCCATTTTAAGTCTATATGCAATATTACAGAGAACTTATTTATTTATGAGAAGAAAATTATTCTAAACATCAATAAATGACCTTATATGAAAAGGAGGATGATCATAGTAATTCAGTATATCATTATTCTAGAAAGAGTAAGATTTGCTCCTTAAAACCCTCTTGAGAGTCTTATTACCACAAATTATTTTTGAGTGCTTGTTTGTTTCTTGAGACAGAGTCTTGCTCTGTTGCCCAAGCTGGAGTACAGTGGTGCCATCTCTGCTCACTGCAACCTTTGCCTCCCAGGTTTAAGCGACTCTCCTGCCTCAGACTCCAGAGTAGCTGGGATATCAGGTGCCCACCACCACACCCAGCTAATTTTGTTGTATTTGTAGTAGAGATGGGGTTTCACCATGTTGACCAGGCTGGTTTTGAACTCCTGAACTCAGAAAATCCACCCTCCTTGGCCTCCCAAAGTGCTAGGATTATAGGCATGAGCTACTGCGCCAGGCTTATCTTTGTTATTTTTTTCAAAGTGCGCTTAAATAGTTCTCTGTGGCCTACAGGATTGAAAAAAAAAAAAAAAAACCTTTATTTTCATTGTTATTATTTTGACTGGAAAATAAACTTATACATATTTATAATGTCTAATGTGATTTTTCGATGTATACCTTGTGAAATGATTAAATCAAGCTCATTAACATAATCCCTCACCTCTTATATGTATCACTTTTTGTGATGAGAACTTTTTAAATCTGTCTTCGCAATTTTCAAGTGTACATTATTATTTACTATAGTCACCACAATACACTTTCACAGTGCTGTCGCTATTTCTCAAGCCACCCTGTTCTCCATTTGTCCTCTCTCGCACTTAAAACTTCAGTCATGCTCAATAACTTGCAGTTCCCTAAACAGGCCATAGCTCCGGGCTTTTGTTCAAGATTTTTATTCTGCCTAGAATTCGTATTCTCTTTTTGACCATCAGGGCAACTTGTATTTATCTTACATATTTCAGTTAAAACACTATCTCCTCAATGTAAAACTTCTGCCAGTGGAATGGGCTCCTCTTACTCCTTAGAGTCTTATTGCATTTTATCTATCATTTTATTACAATGGTTCTGCCACTGTATTATCATTGTTTCCATGCATATCTTCCAACTAGACTGTAAATAATCCTAGTATAAAGGCCATGCCTGTCTGTCTTTATTATTCTCTAATACATGGAATCATATCTTACATATATTAGGCCTGTAACTTATACTTATTAAATGAATGAGCCTTTAGAGGTCTTATCAACCATTTTGGTTATATATCAACTGTGTTTATTATATAAGAATCATGAAAGGTCTGAGATTCTAACCTACTTCTAAGGTAATAATTTGGCCCAAAGCAGTCTCCTAGATGCTGGCAAAAGAAAGCACAACACTAGGGTAGAGTAAAAGGACAGACTGTTATAGCAATAGCAGTAGCCAGAGTACCAGCATATTTTACAATATTTTCCCCTTCTCCAGGTCCCACAAAGGCAACACAAATTGGCCCAGATGGATGCCTGGACATACAGTGAGTTACGCTATGGGAGACAAAAACCTGAGCTTAGGGAACCCAAATCTTTTATAAGGGACAGTAAGCATAGCTGACCTTTGCTTTGGAGTGGGATACTCTATCTTTCCAGGTATATTCACTATACCAATATCTTTAAAGAGATAGTTCAGAAAAAGAAAAGTTAGTTATTCTGCTTGCAAGATATGCAGAAACATAAGATACTCAAGGAAAATTATCCCTCAGTGACAAAAGAAGGATGCACATCTATGGACAAAATTTATCTAACCTCACTTAAATATTTAGAGGGAATCTCTTATTATATTCCAAGGATGTTGTAACTTAAATACATTCCTTGACTAATATGAATTTTTTGTATTTCCCAATAATTACCTTGGAGGTGTCTAGATTCTACTATAACTGTGACTGAGGTATTTATAGCTCACTGAATGGCCATGCACTTCCTACACTACCAGTGCCACTGCTGTTAGGTGGGAACACATGATGAGTTCTTCTCAATGAACTGTGAATAGGTATGACCCTTCATACTTCTAAGACAGAATAAGAGAAGGCTTGAGTTCTCCATTCTCTTCCCTCCTCTGATGTAGAAATTCTGGAGTTTTTTAAATTGGCAATGTTTTTGAATAATTCATGTACAATAAATTGTGTATAAAGTGGACAATCTGATGATTGTTGTATATACCTGTGAAAATATCACCACAATCAAAATAGTGAACATACCCGTCACTCCTTAGAGCTACCTGTCCTTTTGTAATCCATTCCTCTCTTAATCTCCAAATCTAAATCCATAGGGAACAAATTATGGTCTTTCTGTCACCATAGAATGGTTTGTCTTTTTCTAGAATTTTACATTATTAAAATTATAAATTGGCTTTTTCTGAGTTCTTTCACTCAGTGACATTTTTGAAATTCAGCCATATTGCTCAGTGGTCCCATTATAAAACCATACCACAATTTGTTTACCTATTCACTGATTGATGGGCATTTGGGTTGTTTCCAGGTTTGGGCTATTGCAAATAAAACATGAACATTTGTGTACAAGTCTTTGTGAGCACAAATGCTTTCATTTCTTTCAAGTAAATGTGTAACATTACAATGGCTAGATGATATGGTAGATGTATGTCTAACTTGTTTTAATGTCAGGAAGAATTAAAACCACAAAGAGATGCTACTGAATACCCACAAAGATAGCTATAATTTTAAAAAGGGAATATAACAAGTATTGAGAATTTCTTTCAGGGTTATGAAAATGTTTTGGAACTACATAGGGGTGGTGGTTGCACAACATCGTAAATGTACTAAATGCCACTGAAATGTACACTTTAAAAGCATTAATTTTATGTTATGTGAATATCACCTCAAAAAAGGACTTTCAAAATGAAAGCTATTTAAAATTACTACTTAGATAGATTATTTAAAACTACAAACTTTAATGACTATTTAAAATTACTAATATTTGCATATAAGAATTTCAGTTGTTTTATATCATCACCAACACTTGGTATATTCAGTCTTGTTAATGTTAGATATTCAGTGGAAATATAGTGGTATGTTATTGTGGTTTTGTTTCACATGTCCCTAATGACCAATAATGTCCAGCATCTGTTCTTATGCTTACTTTTTATATGCATGTCTTCTTTTTAAAGTATCTTTTCAAGTCTTTTGCTCAATTTTCAGTGATCTTTTTTTTTTTTTTTTTTTTTTTTTTTGAGACAATGTCTCACCCTGTCTCCCAGGCTGGGGTGCAGTGGCTCAATCTTGGCTCACTGAAACCTCCACCTCCCAAGTTCAGGTGACCCTCCTGCCTCAGACTCTGAAATAGCTAGGACTACAGACATACACCACCACACCGGGGTATTTTTTTTTTTTTCTTTTTGTATTTTTTGTAAAGATGAGGTTTTACCATGTTGCCCAGGCTGGTCTCAAACTGCAGAACTCAAGCAATCTGCCTGCCTCAGCCTCCCAAAGTGCTGGGATTATAGGCGAGAGCTACCACACCCAGCCTTGATTATTTTGAGGTCTTCTAATTGTTAAGTTGTAAGAATTTCTTATATATTCTAGATACAGTTCCTTTATTGAATACAGACAGTCTCCAACTTAAGATTTTGGCTTAAGATTTTTTGAGTTTATGATTGGTTTATCAAGAGGTCTATCATAAGTCAAAGAGCATCTAGCCTTATAATGGCTTGACTTATGATTTTTTGATGTTACACTGGGTTTGCCAAGGTATTAAATGCACTTTTGACTTACAATATCCTTGACTTATGATGAGTTTATCAAGATATAACTAAATTGCAGTGAAGGAGCATCTGTAAATATTTTGCAAATATATTCTCCAATATTTAGATTGGTTTTTAACTTTGTAACATTTTGAAGAACCAAAATTATTAAATTTGATAAAATGTAACATCAGTTTTTTTCTTTCCTAGTTTATGCTTCTTGTGTTTTACTTAATAAATCTTTGCCTAATTCATGGTCTTCAAATTTTTCTGCCATATTTTCTTCTAGAGGTTTTATAGTTTCAGTTTTTACACTTTGGTCTCTGATCCATTTTGAGTGAATTTTGTAAATGGTGTGAAAGACTTTCTTTATATATTTTATTTTATTGTTTATACCCAATCAATTGACGTAGCACTACTTGTTGAAAAGACCCATTGAATGCCTTGACAACTTTGTTGAAAATCGGTTGACGATATAAGTCAACCTATTTCTTGAATTTGAATTCTGTTCTCTTGATTTGTATGTCTATATAAACAATTCTAATACTTCTCTACTTTATAAGTAACAACCTAAATTTTATTAATATGCTTTCATTTTCAATAATTTTAGATTTACAGATAAATTGAAGGTCCAGAGAAATCCCAAAATCCCACTTTATGTTTTTGTCTGCTTTGTAGATGATCAGTTGAGTCCAAGTGTTTGGCTTTATTTCTGGGTTCTCTATTCTGTTCCACTGGTCTCTGTGCCCATTTTTATACAAGTACCATGCTGTTTCAGTGAATATACCCTTATAGTATTGTTTGAAGTTGGGCAATGTGATGCTTCCAGATTTGTTCTTTTTGCTTAGTCTTGCTTTGGCTATGAAGGCTCTTTTTTGGTTCCATATGAATTTTAGAATTGTTTTTTTCTAGTTCTGTGAAGAATGATGATGGTATTTTGATGGAAATGGCATTGAATTTGCAGACTGCTTTTGGCAGTAAGGTCATTTTCGCAATACTGATTTTATCCATTCATGAGCATGGGATGCATTTCCATTTGTTTGTGTTGTCTATGATTTCTTTCAGCAGTGTTTGTACTTTTCCTGGTAGAGGTCATTCATCTCCTTGGTTAGGTATTTTCCTAAATATTTTGTTTTTTTGCAGCTATTGTAAAAGGGGTTCAGTTCTTGATTTAGTTCTCAGCTTGATTGTTGCTGGTGTATAGCAGTGCTACTGATTTGCATACATTGGTTTTGTATCCTGAAACTTTACTGAGTTCATTTATTATGTTGACTGGAAGTGCTGAAAGTGGGCATGCTTGTTTTCTTCCAGTTCTCAGTGGGAATGATTTCAACTTTTCTTCAGTTGGTATAATGTTGGCTGTGGGTTTGTCACTGATGGCTTTTATTACCTTAATATGACCTTTCTTCCTGGTTCAATCTAGGAGGGTTGTACGTTTCCAGGAATTTATCCATCTCTAGGTTTTCTAGTGATTGAACTGTGGCCTGGGAGAGTACTTGCTATAATTCTGATTTTCTTAAGTTTACTGAGACTGGTTGTGGTCTATCATGTGGTCTATCTTGGAGAATGCTCCACATGATCATGCAAAGAATGTGTATTCTGCAGTTGGGTAGAATGTTCTGTAAATATCTGTTATGTCTATTTGTTCTAGAGTATAGTTACTGTACTGAAGTCCTCCACTATTATCATGTTGGCATCTATCTCATTTCTTAGGTTTAGTAGCAATTGTTTTATAAATTTGGGAGCTCCACTGTTAGGTCCATACATATTTTGAATTGTAACACTTTCCTGTTGGACTAGTCCGCTTATCATTATACAATGTCCCTCTTTGTCTTTTTTAATGGTTGTTAAAAACTCCATTTTGTCTGATATAAGAATAGCTACTCCTGCTCACTTTTGGTGAAAAGTTTGCATTAAATATCTTTTTCCACCCCTTTATCTTAAATTTATGTGAGTTCTTATGGGTTAGGTGAGTCTCTTGAAGACAGCAGATACTTGATTGGTGAATTCTTATCCATTCTGCCATTATGTATCTTTTAGGTGGAGCATTCAGGCTATTTACATTCAACATCAGTATTGAGATCATGAGGTACTATTCTATTCATCATGTGAGTTGTTGCCTGAATACCTTGCTTTTTTTTTGTTTGTTTGTTTTTGTTTTTCATTGTGTTACTGTTTCATGGGTCCTGTGAGATGTATGCTTTGAGGAGGTTCAATTTTGGTGTATTTCAAGGTTTTGTTTCAAGATTTAGAGCTCCTTTTAGCGGTTCTTGTAGTGCTGTCTTGATAGCGGCAAATTCTCTCAGCTTTGTCTGGAAAAGACTTCATCTTTCCTTCGTTTATAAAGCTTAGTTTCTCTGGATACAAAATTCCTGGCATATAGGATCCCAATCCCTTCTAGCTTGTAAGGTTTCTGCTGAGAAATCTGCTGTTAATCTGATAAGTTTTCCTTTATAGGTTACATGATGCTTTTGTCTCACAGCTCTTAAGATTCTTTCCTTCATCTTGACTTTAGGTAACCTGATGACTATGTGTGTAGGTGATGATCTTTTTGCAATGATTTTCCCTGTTGCTCTTTGAGCTTCTTGTATTTGGGTATCTAGACCTCTTAACAAGGCCAGGGAAGTTTTTCTCAATTACTCCCTCAAATATGTGTTCCAAACTTTTAGATTTCTCATCTTCCTTGGGAGCATCAATTATTCTTAGGTTTGGTTGTTTAACATAGTTCCCAAACTTCCTGGAGGTTTTGTACATTCTTTAAAATTCTTTTTTCTTTGTCTTTGTTGGATTGGATTAATTCAAAAGCCTTGTATTTGAGCTCTGAAGTTCTATCTTCTACTTGTTTGATTCTACTGTTGAAAGTTTCCAGTGTATTTTGTATTTCTCTATGTGTGTCATTTCCCAACGTTGTGCTTGTTTTTTATTTATGCTGTCTTTCTCTGGAGACTTTTTGTTCATATCCTGCATTTTTCAAAATTTCTTTAAGTTGGTTTTCACCTTCTCTTGTGCCTCCTTGAGTAGCTTAGTAACTGAGCTTCTGAATTCTTTTTTTTCTGGCAATTCAGAGATTTCTTCCTGGTTTGTATCCATTGTGGGTGACATAGTGTGATCTTTTGGGGGTGCTAAAGAACCCTGCTTTGTCATATTACCAGAATTATTTTCCTGGTTCCTTCTCATTTGACTAACTATGTCAAAGGAAAGATCTGGGGCTCAAGCGCTGCTGTCCCATGGGTACTCTCTTGATGTGCTCTCCCCCTTTCCCTAGGGATGGGGCTTCCTGAGAACTGGATTGCAGTGATTGTCATTGCCCTTCTAGGTCTAGCCACCCAGCAGAGTTACCAGGCTCTGGATTGGTACTGGGGAGTGTCTGCAAAGAGTCTGTGATGTAATCCATCTTCAGGTCTCTCAATCATGAATACCAGCACCTGCTCCAGTGGAGGTAGCAGGGGGATGACGTGGACTCTTTGAGGGTCCTTGGCTGTAGATTTATTTAGTGCACCAGTTTTCTCAAATGCTGGTTGTGCTAGCAGTGAAGTTGTCATGTGGTCAGACTCAGGACCTCTGGTTAGCCAGGATGTGGCAGGCAGTGGAAATAGCTGTTGTTTTCTCCTTTCTTGGAGCACGATTTTTCTTTTATGAGTTGCTGTAATGGCTTGAGTTGGTTGGCCACCAGCCAGGAGGTGATGCTTTTGAGAGCATCAGCTGCAGTAGTATAGGGGGGATAGAAGCTTGTCCTAAGGTCACTTGGATAAGTACTTGGGTTTCTTAGGCAACTGGCGGGGTCACAGAGCTCCCAAGAGATTATGTCTTTTGTCCTTGGCTACCAGGGCAGGTACAGAACGACCATTAGGTCAGGGTAGGCTTAGGCATATCTAAGCCTAAACTCAGACTCTCCTTGGGAGGGGCTTGCTATGGCTGCTGTGGAGAATGGGGGTGTGGTTCTCAGGTCAATGGAGTTATGTTCCCAGGGGAATTATGGTTGCCTCTGCTGCATATACAGGGCACCAGGGAACTGGGGGAAAGCAAAGAGTGACAGGCCTCACCCAATGTCCACAGAGTCAACAAGGCCAGTCTCAATCCCAGTGTGCCCCACCAAAAGTACTGAGCTTACAGCCAGGCAGCTGGTGAGCAGGGCTGCTATCTTGCCTCAGGCTACAAGCCTCCTCACTGAGAGAAAGCAAACAGGGCTTTCAGGGTTTGGCCTCCCCACCTACCAAGGCTTCTGTGCTGCACTTCCCATTCACTGCCCCTCCACCCCTGGATACTGCCCTAGAAAATTTACATTCAGTCAAAATTATTACAAAGTTCACTGGAAGTTTCCTTTTCCCTGTGGTTTTTCCCTAATTCCACTGGCAGGGGTCCAGGTCCTCCCCAAGGACCCCTGTGAGATAAAGTCAGAAATGGCTTCCCTAGGTACCAGGAGGGCCTACAGGGTTCTTCTTGCAGCTTCTTCTACTTTTGTGTTTCGTTTGGCTCTCTAAATTCATTTCATCTCTAGGTAAGGTTATATCCTTCTCCCGTGATCTGGATTTTCAGGTTCCCCAGTGAGGATGTGTGTTTGGAGGTAGACTTTCCCCTCTCTCTATTTGGGTACTCATAGTGTTTTGGCTGTCTCATGGAGTTTGCAGTGACAAACCACTTCTTTCAAATAGCCTGTGAATTCTTTTGGGTTTCCTGGTGTATTTCTGTGGTAGTATTTGGATCAAAAGTTCCCGATGTGAGTTTCCACATGCTGTGCTGTCTGTCTGAGTGGGAGCACATATATGTCCTTTATTAGGTTGAGAAATGTTCTATTTCTAGATTGCTGAGAATTCTATCAGGAATGAATTTGGAATTTGTCAAATGCATTTTCTACATCTATTCTGATGATCATACAATTTTTTATTTTTAAAATGTTAATATGGTAAATTACATTGATTAACTTTCAAATACTAAACCAATCATACCTTCTCGGGATAAACCTTTCTCGATTATGATGCATTAACTTTTCAATATATTGTTATATTCCATTTGCTAAAATTTTTAATTTTAAAATCTATGTTAATGTGAGATATTGGTCTGAAGTTTTCTTTTATTGTAATATCTTTGTCTAGTTTTGGTATTAGGGAAGGGCTGAACTCATGGAATGAGTTGAGAAATATTCCCTCTTTGGTTTTCTTGAGACATTTGTGTAAAATTGTTATTGTTTCCTTCTTTAATGTAGAATTCATCAGTGAAATTTTCTGAGCTTGGCATTTATTTATTTGTGCATGTGTTTGTGTGTCTGTGTCTTGTCTGTGTAATTATATCTAAATATAAATTCAGTGTTTTTAAAAAACATAGGCTTATTCAGGTTATCTGTTCTCTTGAGGGACTTTGGCAATTTTTGTCTTTCAAGGAAATTTCCCATTTCATCTAATTATCAAGGGTATTCATAAAGTTGTTTTAATAGCCCCATATTCTTTTAAAGTCTATAAGATTTATAGAGATGACCCTCTCTTTCCTGATATTGGTAATTTGTGCCTTTTCTCTTTATTTATTTGATCAATGTAGCTAGAGATTTGACAACATCATTGATTTTCTCTAATCAAATTTTGGTTTTGGGCTACAAATTTTCTCTGTTTTCCTAAGTTCTATTTTATTTATTTCTGCACTTATGATTTTTTTCCATTACTTTTTTGCAGGGCATAACTAACTCTTATTTTTTGGTTTCTTAAGGTAGAAGCTTAGGGCATTGAAATGAAAGTTCTTTTTTCTAATATGTGTTTCATGTAATAAATTTTCCTCAAAGCACCGACTTAGCTGTATCACACAAATTATGATATGCCATGTGTTCGTTTTCAGTCAACTGAAAATATATTAATTTTCCTTATAAACTCTTCTTTGGCCAATGTGTTATTTAAAAAGATCCTGCTTAGTTTTCAAATCCTTGAAAATTTTCCAAAACTTTTCTGTTACTGATTTCTAATGTGATTCTCTTGCAGTCAGATTCCATGCTTTACATAATTTAAATCCTTTTGAATACTTTGAGACATTTTTAGGGAGTGAAGAATATGGTCTATTTCAGTAAATGTTCTGTGTGCACTTGTAAATAACATTTGCCCATATTGTTGAGTGGAGACTTCTAAAACTGTCAGTGAAGTCAAGATGGGGGTAATGTTGTTTCAAGTCTTCTATTTTGTTATTTTACTTCTCCTTGTTCTATCAATTATTGAGACGAGGATGTTGTAATCTCTGATTAATACTGTGGCTGTGTATATTTTTTCAGTTATATCAATATTTGCTTTATATTTTAAAAATACCTGTTATTAGTTGCATAAATATTTAGCTTTGTTATGTACTCTGTATGAATTGACTTATCATTATGAAATGACCTTCTTTAGCTCTAGAAATAGCACATGGCATTTACTTTGCCTGGTATTAATATAGCCACTCTAGCTTTCTTAGATTAATGTAGGCACAATATACTGCCCTCCAGTCTTTTACTTTTAACCTACACATGTCTTTATATTTAAAGTTAGTTTCTCGCAGACAGTATATAATTGGGTCTCACTTTTATTAATCTGACAATATTTGCCTTTTAAATTGGGCTGATTAGACCATTTACATTTAATGTGATTACTGTGTGTTAGCTTAGAGGCTGCCATCTTGCTATTTGATTTCAATTCATCCATACTTTTTTATTTCCCCCTTTTGCCTTATATTGGATTAACTGAATATTTTATGATTCTATGTTATCTACACCATTGGCTATATGTAAATTTTTCTTTTGTTCCTTTAGCAGTTGACTTAGGGTTTATAGTATAGATCTTTACATTATTATAGTCAACATTCAGTTAATATTACACCACATCTTCATAGTAAAGGAATTTTACAGCAGTATACTATTCTGGCCTTTGTACTATCACTACACATTTTACTTCTACATGTGTTACAAACTTATATTGTTATTATCATTGTTTCAAATAGTATATTATTTTTCAAATTCATTTCTAAAATAAGACAAATGTTTTTATACTTAGCCTCATATTTTACATTTCCAGTGGTCTTCTACCTTTTGCATAGCTAGATTTCTATCTGCTCTCATTTTACTTCTATTGGGATTTCTTTTGATCTTGTCTGTTTTGCAGATCTTGTCTGTTGTACTTTAGCTTTTTATGTCTGACATAGTCATTTCTTTTTCATTATTGATAGATATTTGTGTTGGCTCTAGAATTCTTGCTTTGTAGTTTTTTGTTCTTTCAGTACCTTAAAAATGTCACCCCACTGTTTTCTGACATGCATTGTTTCCCATGTGAAATCTGTTGTCACTCTCATTTCTGTTCCTTATTACATAACATGTCTTTTTCTCTCTTTTTACTTTTAAGGTTTTCTCTTCATCACTGGCTTTGAGCAGTTTGATTATGATGTCCCACAATTTTTTTCCACTTGCATTTTGTTGAGCTTGCTTTTAATTTCTATCACATTTTTTAAATGCCCTCCAACACTTCTTCAAATATTTTTCTATGATCCTTCCTAATCATCTTCTTATAGGACTTTAATTACATATACTTAGAAAGAACAGACAAATGGAATTAGAGTGCAACCAAAAGTCTCTATTACTTGAATATTCTCAGTCAAACAAAAGATCCTATTCCAATTTTTTACTAGCTTTACCTTCTCAAAGTCCATACTTCACAATAGCCACTTTAAATCACACTTCTAAACATCATAGGGTATAAATAAATATTTCTATGATTGTTCCCCTTTCAGAGACTACACATCTCAGAACCACAGCTATTTTAATATAAGTGAGGTTTGGATCTCTAATTTCAGACAACTGCTTTTCTAAGCAATAGTACTGCCCTCCACCTGTGAAGAGTGTGAAGTCACCTACTTGGATACTTACTAAAACAACTATCCTACTCCCATGTGCAGCCACAATACTGTATGTGAAACTAGAAAAAAATATAATTGATAATTAGAAAAAATACAGAGGAATAAGTAATTAGCTCAGTCACAGATTAAGGAAGCTTGCAGAAGACTATCAACAGAAGGGGAATCCTAAGAAGGAATCTGAAGGATGCCCATCAGCTGAGCAAGAAGGAAAAGAATATACTGGAATAATGGAAGCAAAAGAGTCTGTTATAATGGGGTTACTGAAATGCTTTCAGTATTGTGAAAGAGAAAAATGGGAAGAATAGACAGAAGATTAAGGTTAGAGAGAGAGATGCCTTGTAACATGCCATGATGGGGAGTTTGAATATAACCAAGAGAGTTACACGGTAATATTTGAATTTCAGAAAAATTACCCTGGTAGCTATGTAGAAAAGCGATCTGAGAGGAGAAATACTAGAGGCTAGGAGGTTAGTGGAGAGAACTGCAATCCAGAAAAAAGATAATATCCTAGATTAAGGTAAGGAAACAAGGAAAACAAAGATCAGACAGGTTCAAGAGATAATTGGCTAACTTTAAAAAATCACTTATTGTATGTAGCCACTGGTCTAAATATCTAACATGTATTAACACATTTATTTCTTTACAACATTCCTATGAAGTAGGTACCAATTTACAAATAAACACTCCGAGGTTATATAAATACGTAACCAGAATACAAACACTCATATTTTTTGACCTCAGCAAACAAAATTGATAGAAATTGGGAACTGGATACAGGACCAGTAGAGCTTCTTATCACACCTAATAAGTTGCTATGGCCTGAAGGTTTGTGTCCCCCAAAATCGTATGATGAAACCTAATCACCACTATTATGGCATTTGGAAGTAGTGTCTTTAGGGAAGTGATAAGGTCATGAGGGTTAAGATCTCATGAGTGGGATTTGTGCACTTATATTTGAGGTTCCAAAGAGCTTCCTTGCACTTCTACCATATGAAGACATAGAAGAAATCACCTATGAACTAGACGGCAGACCCTCATCAGACATTGAATCTGCTGGCACCTTGATCTCAGACTTCCTTGCCTCCAAAACTGTGAGAAATAAATTTCTGTTGCTTATAAGCTACTCAGTTCATGGCATTTTTTTAATAGCAGTCCAAATGGACTAAGACATAAATATTGAGTAAAAGAAATAAATGACTAGATACTGTACAAAACAGTTTAATTCCTTGAATTGATATCATGTGTTCCAAATGTAGAATTTTTTAGAACACATTAAGTCTTGTAGAAATTTTTGTTTGTATTATTTCTTTTAAAATTTTCTGAACAGAAGACAGAACTAGAGTGCCATATGATGAACTGTGAGCTAATTTCAGTGTTCTTGAAGTAGAACCCTCCCAATGCCTCACTCAGAACGTGATTCTGACTCAACCCAGAACAAACATATATACATGAACATTCTCTAATGAAAGAGATGAAAAAAATTACCCCTTATTTGCTCCCTACTTTTTCTTGTCAACTCTGACCACCAAGTGACTTCTCTAATTATTAAAGAGACCTAACAGTTGGGCTGCTTTTCCAGGGAAGTGTGGGCTTTTCATAGACAGAGGTGAAGTTGGCTGAAACCATCATCTACTGCTCCTTTAGTACAAGGGAAAGTGTTCATTTCCAAGCCTCTAGCAACACATTCACAGATTGGCCCCATAATTAACTAAATAGGCCCCTTCATTTAGTAGGTCCCAGTCCTGAGTATCATTCCTGTCAGAGAATCATCTTTTCTAGCCTATTTGCTGGGAGAGAGAAAGACTATTTATAAAGCCAAACTTATCTTTGATGTGAATCAGCACATTAACATGCATTTCAAACTAGCATCAATGAACTATATTCCAGCCTCTCAGCTCCCACTCATTCTGAAAAACTAACCAAGCCCGTACTATTTCATTTGCATCCCACCAAGCTCTCCATTACCTGCTACAGGCTGGAGAACCCAACTGCTGAGGGGAGAATTCCACTGGCTCCCAGATTCTCTTGCCAAGAGATATGCTGAGTCAACCCTAACACTATGTAGGCACATATCTCATGAGTAAATCCTAGCTTCTGCCCTTAAGATGCTCACCTTCTAGAGAAGAGGCAGATTCATAAAATACTATATAGACACTTCACATTAGGCAAGCTACCTCCAGGTATATATTCCATTTTTCTTTTATATTCATTTTTTTCTTAACTACGTATTTCTCACCAGGAAACAATCTTTACTAAAATCTTGAAGTCAGGTGATTTTTGACCACATTAAACTTTTCTCAAATTTTTTCTTTTAAATATATAGAGACAAAATTTCACTATGTTGCCCAGACTGGTCTTGAACTCTTCAGCTCAAATGATCCTCCTGCCTTGGCCTCCCAAAATGCTAGGATTACAGGTGTGAGCCACCACACCCAACTCACATTAAACTTTTGATTCTCATTAAATAACAAAGAACTTATTGCTGAAATGAAGCTTAGAGGTTATACAGTTCAGTGACGGGGAGGGCAGGGGTGCGGCTAAACAGCAGAATCAGTGGAGATTTCTTTGAGAAAATCAATGCAGAAATCTTGAGAGAGATTTGAGGCATCCTCCTAAGGAAGCATGACTCCCAGTCCCAAGACAGAAAATTTTACTGGTTCAGTTTATTACTATTGTCCTTATTGGGCAGGGATTTCAGGTCAGGCCCTATCAAAAGCCTGTGCCTACAACTTTATATTCTGATAAACCAGCTAGGATCACATGAACATCTAGTAGCTACCAAAAACCTTAACATTCCAAAATTGAATCAAATTTCTTCAAAGAAGTTGAAGACATAATAGACACCCAGAGACAGTCTCCTAATATTCATAAAACTGATTTAATCCTCAAAATAACCCTATTAATGGGGGTGGGGGAGACCTACTAAGGTTGACAAGATTTAAAAATCCATTTCTCTTTGTTAATAAAGCATAAGAGAATATTCTTTGGAAGGAACTTGGGAATCGGTTACGGAGGAAAGTAAAAGTCAATGTCACTATATTTTTGGTAATTTCTAGGTCTATATTCTACACGGATGAAGGAGTAGCAAAGTATTTCCTACAGAGTTTCAGGTGTAGACTGCATGAACATTCTTCTATTACTCAATCCCTGTATAATTATCCTAACAAAGTTATCCAACTATGGATATTTTCTATTTTCAAACAAAAACCTGATTGCGGTATTGATAATACTCAATTCAAATAAAAAATTTCTAGGTGCTGGGCGTAAAGGAGACAAATGAGGAAAAGCAAATAAATCACAAATTAAAAATAAATATATAATAGGTTAGTTGAAATTAAGAACTATGTAGACAAATGAAGTAGAATATGAAGGATTTGGAAGTCAGCTTCTCAAATGGTCCTCAGTGATTATTGCCTGTTGGTATGTGCCTTTGTGTAGTCCTCTGCTACACTGAATAGAGATGACCTACGTAACCAATGGAGTTTTGCAGAAATGATAAGGGCTAGGTCATAGAAAACACTGAGTTTTCCCTTTCCTCCAGCCTCAGATCACTCATGTTGGTGGAAGCCCGTATGTCATGAAGAGACTTGTGCAGTCCTATGGGAAGATCAACATGGGGAAAAGCTGAGACCTCCAGCCAAAAACTAGCATCAACTTTCCAGGCATGTGAGTGAGATACCTTGGAAGTGAATCTTTCAGCCCCACTCATGACTTCTGATGTCGTTTCTTCAGCTGACGTCTTGCTTACAACATGACTAGAGGGCCTAAAGAGAATCATTCAGCTAAGTCACTACTAAATTCCTGATCCACAGAAATAGAGACAATACATATTTATTGATTTAAACTTCTGAGTCTGGAGTAATTTGTTATTCAATAATAACTAATATAGGGAATAAGAGCAACTGGTAGGAGGGAGTATATATAACAGGTGGCCAGTGAAAAAACTCTGATAAGTGATACTGAGCATAAATCTAAAAGCAGGTAAGGGAAAAACATCTGAAAGAAGTATATTTCAGGCAGAGTAATCAGTGAGTATAAATGCTCTTGTGCAGAAGCATCCTTCAGAGGTTTTTGAAGTAGAGAGTGAAGAAGGTGAGGTTGGAGCAGCAATGGGACAGAGGGGCAGATCACTGTGAAGACTTAGGCTTTTACTCTTGAAGAGATGGAAAGATTAATGGCTTTTGAACAGAAGAGTCACATGATCAGACTTAAGCTCACTATGACTCCAGTGTTAAGAGTAGTTTACAGGAAAGCAACAGTAAAAGCAACAGTGTCAATCAGAAAGGTAGTGCAACGATCAAGGTACAAGATGATAGTAGCTAGGATCAGGGAAATAGGAGTGGAAGTAAGTGATTGGACTTCAGATATATAAATTGTTTGATAACTGCCTCCCAACCTCTGCATAATCCCTCTGTTCTCAAAAGGAGTAGGCTAAAGTTCTTCTCTTTTAGAGAAATTGGTGAAACATGGAGAAAGGAGTGAACCAAGACAGACAAATAGTAATTAGCTTTGAGAAGTGAAGAGGCAAAGGGCGAGTCTCTGAATCCCAAATAGTCTCTTGGCCTATTCTGTTGGTATAAGATCAATAGAACAGTCAACAAGAGATTACTGGAACTGCTGCTACTGTCCTTGAAAGTTCCCCATAAACTGAGATTCCAGAGTGGTCCCCATGGATATCTAAACTGAAATAGAAAACTATCAACAGGTAGTATCAAGCCACAAAGACAAAGATGGATTGGATTGCGGCAGGACCCTAGAGCCTCCAACCTGCTAATTGAAGGCTGCTCTCTGCCATTTCATTTATGTTCCAATAACATGATGCACATTTTTAAACTGAATTCTTTGCACATGACTTTATAGCATTGTGGTAAGTTTCATTAAGTTTCAAAGAGGAACTCACAAGAAGAGATGCTGATGATTTGGATGTGGAATATGAGAGAATAACAGAAAAGTCAAAAATGACTTCAAAATTTTTGACCCAAGCAGCTAGAAGAATGGAGGTGCGATTTACTGAGATGAGGGAAATTACAAAAGGAGCTGGATGGAGAGCAAGAACCAAGATTCAATTTTGGACATTTTAAGTGTTTTTTTTTTTTTTTTTTTTTTCGGTAGCTATTGCACATCCAATTGGAAATGTTTAGTGGATTTGGATATATGATTCAAAAGTACAGAAGTCTTGTGCTAAGATACAATGTGAGATGTATCAGAATATTGATGATTTCTAAAGCCATGGGAATTGATGGGTTATTATTATTGTTAGGTTAACTAACACTTGCTCTGTGCTAGCCCCTGTTTTGTATGTACTGATAGGAATATCTAGGCTGGAAGGAATAATTAACGATGTAAGAAAGAGAGGGAGAATAATAGCTGCAGCAGCATGGAACTCAGTGCATACATAGATGGTTTCACCTTAGATAGAAGCAGGGAAAATGTATTCACTGTAACAGGACTTAAAGCAGAAAATACTGGGACAGATGTGAGTAAGTTGGTACATTTGCTGTTAGAAGACTAGAGAGAGTCAAATCTGATTATATATTTTTTCAGTGAAATAAGATATAAAGTTATCAATTAAGAGTGAAAAGGGGCTGGGAGCAGTGGTTCATATCTGTAACCACAGCACTTTGGGAGGCCCAGACAGGCAGATAGGTTGAGCTCAGGAGTTCAAGACCAGCCTGGGCAACATAGTGAAACCCTATCTCTACAAGAAATACAAAAAAATTAGCTGGGTGCTGTGGTGTGCGCCTCTAGTCCCAGCTACTTGGGAAGCTGAGGTGGGAGGATTGCTTGAACTCGGGAAGCAGAGGTTGCAATGAGCCGAGATCAAGCCACTGCATTCCAGCCTGGGTGACAGAGCCAGACCCTGTCTTTAAAAAAATAAAAATAAAAATGAAAATGAAAAAGTGAAAAGGGAAAAGTGTTGTTGAAGTTTGAAGTACTGTTTGAATATTGAATTTAATAGGAGTTTGTAAAACTCCTTGACAAATTTCTGTTTCTTGGTGTCCTGGAACTATCCCCTTTCTGTTGTTAAAAGTCAAAGTATGGTCTAGCCCAGAGAGTACAGATAATGGACAATGGCAGACTGTAAAACATTATTTATTCTTTATTATCTACTTTAAATTTTCTTTTATATATATGTATACTTGTGTAATTATATTGTAAAATCAAGCATAGTGAGAACTTATAAGATTATAAATTTATAAATATTATCTACTCATAGCCTTTATTGCAGATACAATTGAGAGCTAGGGAACTTCAGTGATTTGCACAATATAAGATCTAGCTACATAGTGATAAAAAGAACAGATCCCATATATATTAATTTTATTTCCAATGATATCATGTCTCTTATGTTTCAGTAACTTATGAAGCAATTTTCTAGCTGGCATTAAGCTTCATATTATTCCTGTAGACCAAATGGTTGCTAATGTGGTGTTCAACTTTACCTCTATTATAAATTTAAGACATTCCTTTATGAGGTTTTCTCCTGGTGGTTCAAGTTATTGGCTCTTTCTCATTATTCAAGTATAACAAATGCTACTCTCTCAGAAAGATCTTTCCTGACCAACTCCACACATATACCTCTGTTACTGTCACTATCACACCATCTTATTTTACTTTACTCATAACAATATACCTCATAGTAATTATTACATTTGTTGTTTTTGTCTCCCATAACATGTCATTGCTTTACAAATGTAAGATCTATGAGTGCTAAGAGATTTCTGTAGCTTGATTATATCTTTAAGTGCAGCACCTACCATTTAGCACAGCTCACACCATTTTGATGAATTAACAAATAAGTGGACAAACTAGAGTTTTAAAACACCTGAAAATCAGATATACATATCTTTCTTTCTTTTCTTTTCTTTTTTTTTTTTTTTTTTTTTGAGACAGAGTCTCACTCTGTCACCTGGGCTGGAGTGCAGTGGCATGATTTCGATTCACTGCAACTTCCACCTTCTGGGTTCAAGCAATTCTCCTGCCTCAGCCTCCCTAGTAGCTGGGCTTACAGGCATATGCCACCACACTGAGCTAATTTTTGTATTTTTAGTAGACACGGGGTTTCACCATGTTGGCCAGACTGGTCTCCAACTCCTGACCTCAAGTGATCCACCAGCCTTGGCCTCCCAAAGTGCCGGGATTAAAAGCGTGAGCCACCATGCCTGGCCCATAACATATTTTAATTTACTTATAATTTAGCAAAATTCCTAAAGTGGAATTTTAACCTTGCTTTTGACAGTAAATTATAATATTTTGATTTCTACATATCTTAAAATTATATTTTTATATTTAGAAATAATTTCAGACTTAGAAGTTATAAAAATAGTACAAAGAATTTCTGCATATCCTTCACCCAGATTCCCCAAATGTAAACATTTTACTACATCTGTGCTATCATTGCCTCCCCAGCTACACTCCCTTAGCAGACATATTGCTGCTTTACCCCTAAATATGTCAGTGTATGTATCACAAAGTCAAGGACATTCTCAGACATAACCACAGTGGAATTACCAAATCAGAAAATTAATACTGATACAATATTATCTAATCTATAGCCCTTATTCAAATGTAACAAACTGTCTCACTAATGTCTTTTATAGAAATATAATTTTTCCTTGCCCAGGATCCAATTCAAGATTATATATTGGATTCAGTTGTCATGTCTCCTTTATTCTAGAACAATGTCTCTGTCTTTAATAGCCTTAATATTTTGTAGACTATCCCTCAATTTAGGTTTGTCTGATGTTTCTCCAAGTATAGATTCACGTTTTCACTTTGGGCAGGAATAACAGAAAATATGTGTCTTCTAGGTACATCATAGCTGGAAGTACACGACATGTGTCCTATCACTAACAATGCTAACTTTTATTATTTGGTTATGGTGGTATCTGAAAGTTTGTCCATGATAAAGTTACTATTTTTCATTTTGTAATTAATAAGTATCTTATAGGGCGATACTTTGAGATTAAGTAAAACTTTGTTTCTCATCAGCATTTTTCCACTCACTAATTTGATTGATGATTCTTGACTGAAACATTTATTACTATGGTGGGTGTTTCAATTTTTTTTCTAATTCCATCATTCATCTACATTTACTACTTAATATTTTACTATTAGAGTGTTCCTTTACCCCATTTATATTCATTTATGTGTTTATATAAAAAAATCATGATTGTAATCTATCATTATTTATTTTGACATTCAATTGTCCAAAATTTGCTCAGTGAGGACCCTTTAAACCAGTTCCTATGCCTTTTTGTCGTGTCTCTGTCACTATTTGATCACTTCTGTAGTTACTAGCACACAAAAAGATGTTCTAATTGAACTTGAATTTTCTCTACACCAGCCCTGGAACCAGTCATTTTTTTTAAGGACCCCCTATTCCTTTTAGTAAACAATGGTATTTAGAAACTACTATCTGGATGGCAGGGATGCTCAATGGTATTAGGGAGAATTGTTTCTAGGTTATCTTGGTGGACAAAGATAGAACACGCGCGCACACACACACACACACACAGATCTGTTTTTATTTACATGTATTTTATTATATATTTTGAAGCCATGAGTTCATAATGGCATCTCAAATTCTAATGTAACATCAAAAGCTTCATTCTTGTTGGAAACAGGCTCCCCAAAATCTGGCCATAAACTGGCCCCCAAAACTGGCCATAAACAAAATCTCTGCAGCACTGTGATATGTTCATGATGGCTATGACGCCCACGCTGGAAGGTTGTGGGTTTACCGGAATTAGGGCAAGGAACACCTGGCCCACCCAGGGTGGAAAACCACTTAACTTAACGGCATTCTTGAAACCACAAACAATAGCATGAGCAATCTGTGCTTTAACGACATGCTCCTGCTGCAGATAACTAGCCAGACCTACCCCTTTATTTCGGCCCATCCCTTTGTTTCCCATAACGAATACTTTTAGTTAATCAAATATCAATAGAAACAATGCTAATGACTGGCTTGCTGTTAATAAATACAAGGATAAATCTCTGTTCAGGGCTCTCAGCTCTGAAAGCTGTGAGATCCCTGATTTCCCACTTTACACTTCTATATGTGTGTGTGTGTGTGTGTGTGTGTCTTTAATTCCTCTAGCATCACTGGGTTAGGGTGTCCCTGACCGAGCTGGTCTCAGCAAGTGGCGCCCATAAGTGGGGGCTCGAAACCAGGTCAAAGGGTCACTGGAGCAACGGTTGGAGAACATGGAACCAAGCTGGAGGACACCCGAGTACTCTTACAGTAATCCCTGTGGTGAGTAAGAAGGGGAGCTTGGAAGCATCAGGGTAACAATGGGACAAGCGTGGGTTGTGGTTTGTTCCACCTTGGAACTTTTTCACACTGATGAGGAGGAGGAAGGCGAGTATAATGAAGTAACAGAAGAGGTTACAGAGCAGGTTTCTTTGCCAGCTAAAGCTAAAGTGGCAAAGGAGGAAGAGATTCATCCCTACCCTTCTGCACCTCCTCATTATTATTTTAAAGAAAAAGACCCTCCAGATCTGTCTTTTTCAGAGGACACTGGGCGAAAAGTAGTTGCCCCAGTGACCATTCGAGCAGCGCCTCAAGTGACCACTCTTAGTTCTATTCAGGTAGGAATTCAGCAAGCTAGACGAGAGGGTGATTTAGAGGCTTGGCAGTTCCCTGTTAGAATATACCCCCCAGATCAACAGGGAAATATTATATCTACATTTGAGCCTTTTCCTTTTAAATTACTCAAAGAATTTAAACAAGCTATAAATCAGTATGGACCAGGTTCTCCTTTTGTAATGGGACTGTTAAAGAATGTTGCTATTTCCAGTCAGATGATTCCTACTGACTGGGATGCTCTTACTCGAGCTTGTCTAACTCCTGCTCAGTTCTTAACAATTTAAAACTTGGTAGGCACATGAAGCTTCCATTCAGGCTGCTCGTAATGCCCAGGCCCAACCTCAAATTAACATAACTGCAGACCAACTTTTGGGGGTTTAGGGCTGGGTTGATTTAGATGCACAAGTGGTCATGCAGGATGATGCCATAGAACAGCTTAGAGGAGTATGCATTAGAGCTTGGGAAAAAAATCACTTCATGTGGAGAACAATACCCTTCCTTTAGTGCTATAAAAACAGGGATCAAAAGAACTATACGTGGATTTTATAGCTCGGTTACAGAAGTCTCTTTAAAAAAGTGATTGCAGATTCAGCTGCTCAGGATACAGTGCTGCAGTTATTAGCTTTTGACAATGCTAATACCAATTGCCAGGCTGCCCTGCAACCTATCAGAGGGAAAGCACATTTAGTTGATTATATCAATGCCTGTGATGGTATTGGAGGTAATCTGCAGAAAGCTACTTTGTTGGCACAGGCAATGGCAGGACTGAGAGTAGATGAAGGAAATACTCCATTTCCTGGAGCTTGTTTTAACTGTGGAAAGCATGGTCATATTAAAAAAGAATGTAGAAAAAAATCAGCGAGTCAGGCCACCAGATAGGGGAAAAAAGAAAACTGCTGATCCTGAAATATGTCCAAAACATATAAAAGGAAAACTTTGGGCTAATCAGTGTCACTCTAAGTTTGATAAAGATGGGAACCCGATTTTGGGAAACGCCATGAGGGGCCCATCCCAGGCCCCATTGTGAACCGGGGCATTACCAGTTCAGGCTATTCCCTCACCCCTGTACAATGTTTGTCTCCCGCCACAGCTGGTAGTGCTGCAGTAGATTTATGCTGCACAAAAGCTGTGAGCCTTCTGCCTGGGAAACCCCCACAAAAGGTCCCAACAGGAGTCTGTAGACCCTTGCCAGCGGGTACAATAGGATTACTTCTGGGAAGGTCTAGTTTAAGTTTAAAAGGGGTACAAATACATACAGGAGTCATTGATTCAGATTACAATGGAGAAATTGAAATTGTTATATCTACTTCTGTTTCTTGGAAAGCAGAGCCAGGAGAGCGCATAGCACAGCTCCTCATTGTGCCATACGTGGGAATGGGGAAAAGTGAAACTAAATGAACAGGAGGATTTGGAAGCACAACTAAACAAGGCAAAGCAGCTTACTGGGCAAATCAAATTACTGATAAACATCTTACCTGTGAAATAACTATTCAGGGAAAAAAATTTAAAGGTTTGGTAGATACAGGAGCAAACATTTCAATCATTTCTCTATAGCACTGGCTGTCAGTGTGGCCAATTCAACCCACTCAATTTAACATAGTTGGAGTTGTTAAAGTCCCTGAAGTATATCAAAGTAGTTATATTTTGCACTCTGAAGGGTCCGATGGACAATCTGGGACTATTCAACCAATTATAACTTCTGTATCTATAAATTTATGGGGGAAAGAATTATTACAACAATGGGGAGCACAAGTTCTAATTCCAGAGCAATTATATAGCCCTCAAAGTCAACACTTGATGCATGAAATGGGGTATATTCTTGGTATTGGACTAGAAAAAAAATTGCAAGCTTTGAAAGAACTGCTTCAAGAGGAAAAACAAAATTCTCGCCAAAGACTAGGATATCATTTTTGATGGTGGCCATTGTTAAGCCTCCAGAATCTATACCTTTAAAATGGTTAACAGATAAGCCAATTTGGATAGAACAATGGCCACTAAGTAAAGAGAAACTGGAGTTTTTAGAGAAATTAGTTACTGAACAATTAGAAAATGGGCACATAGCTCCAACATTTTCCCCTTGGAATTCTCCAGTTGTTGTAATTAAGAAAAAATCATGTAAATGGAGACTGTTAACTGACTTAAGAGCCATCAACTCACTTATACAACCTATGGGAGCATTACAGCCAGGATTGCCTTCTCCTGCTATAATTCCAAACAATTGGCATTTAATAGTCATAGATTTGAAAGACTGTTTCTTTACTATCCCCTTAGCTGAGCAAGACTGTGAATGGTTTGCATTTACAATTCCTGTGGTAAACAACCTACATACAGCCTGCTAAGCATTTTCATTGTTTCACAGATGGGTCTAGTAATGGTAAAGCTTCTTATTCTGGATCAAAAGGTAAAGTTTTCCAGATGCCCTATAAAAAGCAGAGCTTGTAGCTGTAATTGAGATATTGACTGCTTTTGATAGCCTATTAATGTGATTTCTGATTCTTCAAACATGGTTCATTCCACACAGTTAATTGAAAATGCTCAGTCACAATTTCATACAGATGAACAACTGATGACAAAAACAAAAAAGGGGGAGAAAAAGGGATTACGGGACAGCTCATACACAATTGAATCTAACATTATTAACTTTAAATTATTTGAGCCTGCCCAGGGTCAGATGTTATCAGCAGCTGAACAGCATCTACAGAAATCAGCTGCAAAGACAGAAGCGGAACAACTGGTTTGGTGGAGAGATCCAATAACAAAAAGTTGGGAAATAGGTAAAATAACAACTTGGGGTAGAGGTTATGCTTGTTTCTCCAGGCCAAAATCAACAGCCAATTTGGATACCATCAAGATACCTGAAACCTTATCATGAGCCAGATGCCAAGGAAGAGATTCCAGGAGGATCCTGAGGACCCCCCAGTTGTTGCCATGTCGAGACTGACGCTGAAGAAGACCACAATTGTCATGAGCAACACCCGTTGAACACAGCCACCCACCTGGGGACAGATCAAGAAGCTGTCACAGATGGCGGAAGAAAATCTGAGGAAAGCGGGACAACCAGTCACAGTGAGTAACTGAACGGTATCTATGATAGCGGTGATCACCATTGCCGTGAGTATTCCTTCAACAAGGGCTGACACAGAGAACAATTATACTTATTGGGCATATTTATCAATCTTGGCTAGCAATAATGACTAGATGTAATCACTCTATGACACAGTTACACATGTCTTCTGATCTCAGTACTTGCCATAATAAATCTGATCCTATAATTGAGGCATACCACCCTCAAAAACCTATTTGTAAACAAAATTAAACCTGGCCAGAAAAACTGAACATACTTGTTTAGGAAGATTGCATTGTAAAACAGGCAGAGGTGCTGCACAGCAATTCCTATTGAATCATTATTAATTGGTCCCCTAAGAGGATGTTTAGCTTGAATTGCACCTCTCATTCTGTGTGCCATGGCCAGACTATGTTCAGCTCATCTGAATAAAATGCTCAGATGGTAGAAATGACAAGAAGTATGGCAAGATTTCCTATTATCTGGAACCATGGTGGTATAGTGGCACCTCAACCTCAAATTATATGGCCCGCTGCAGGAGCTAAACTAAGGATTTGTGGAAACTATTAATAGCTCCTAATAAGATCAAAATTTGGGAAAGAATAAAAAAGCATCTAGAAGGACACTCTACAAATTTGTTTTTGGATATTGCAAAATTAAAAGAACAAATATTTAAAGCATCCCAGGCACACCTGACCTTAATGCCAAGAACTGGAGTGCTTACAGGAGCTGCAGACGGATTAGCAGATAGTAACACATTAAAATGGATAAAAACACTTGGAAGCTCTGTAATCTCAATGATGACTGTGCTTTTAATCTGTGTTGCTTGTCTTTGTATAGTCTGCAGATGTGGATCCTGACTCCTGCAAGAAGTAGCTCACCTGACAAAGCTGCCTTTGCTTTTATCGATTTGCGAATCAAAGAAGGGGGACATGTTGGGAACAGGCCCCCCAAAACTGGCCATAAACAAAATCTCTGCAGCACTGTGACATGTTCATGATGGCCATGATGCCCACGCTGGAAGGTTGTGGGTTTACCAGAATCAGGGCAAGGAACACCTGGTCCGCCCAGGGTGGAAAACCACTTAAAGGTATTCTTAAACCACAAACAATAGCATGAGTGATCTGTGCCTTAACGATATGCTCCTGCTGCAGATAACTAGCCAGACCTACCCCTTTATTTTGGCCCATCCCTTCGTTTCCCATAAGGGATACTTTTAGTTAATTGAATATCTATAGAAACAATGCTAATGACTGGCTTGCTATTAATAAATATGTGGGTAAATCTCTGTTCAGGACTCTCAGCTCTGAAGGCTGTGAGACCCCTGATTTCCCATTTTACACCTCTATATTTGTGTGTGTGTCTCTTTAATTCCTCTAGTGCCACTGGGTTAGGGTCTCCCTGACTGAGCTGTTCTCAGCAATTCTAGTCTCCACTTTATGTATCTGAAACTTGCTTCTCTGACAATAAAAAAACTTGTCTCATATACTACTATATATTATTCACTCCATACTAGAATACACTTTAAATAGTTTCAGAATTGCTAACTTATACCCCTGTGATATGGTTTGCTT
The DNA here is from genome assembly GCF_002776525.5 of Piliocolobus tephrosceles. Taxonomy (NCBI): domain Eukaryota; kingdom Metazoa; phylum Chordata; class Mammalia; order Primates; family Cercopithecidae; genus Piliocolobus; species Piliocolobus tephrosceles. The sequence continues at coordinate 32,571,135 of NC_045437.1, forward strand.
GTGTCCCCACCCAAATCTCACCTTGAATTGCAATAATCCCCATGTATCAAGGGCTGGGCCAGGTGGAGATAATTAAATCATGGGGGCATTTTCTCTCATACCATTCTCATGGTAGTGAATAAATCTCATGAGATCTGATGGTTTTATAAATGGGAGTTCCCCTGCACAAGCTCTCTTGCCTGCCACCATGTAAGACATGATTTTGCTATGATTTGCTTTTCACCATGATTGTGAGGCCTCCCCAGCCATCTGAAACTGTGAATTCATTAAACCTCTTTTTCTTTATAAATTATCCAGTCTCTGGTATGCCTTTATTAGCAGCATGATGACAGATTAATACACTCTGTGAAAAATAAACCTACTAACTAGAATAAATGTTTGCTTAAAGTTCTTTTTGTCTGTAACCTGAGGATATATAATAAAAATACAATGTTCAAAGCTCTTTAAATGAGTCTGCTCCCTCCCCATTCAGTAGAGTTATGTTACTCATTTCAAATACAATTAGCCTTATTTATCCTGTTAGTATTCCATCATTCCCCACCCCCAACCTTACTGATTTCATCCACTCCTTCGTTTATTTTAGGATGTGCAATATCATCTTGGTACTGTAAGAACTATACAAATATATATACTTAGAGAACTCTCTCTACCCGAACCCATGAATTCTACCTCATTCCCTCTCTCTCTCTCATATTTCTAATCATTGCTAATGGTAACTAGCTCATTATTTTTTAGTTTTAGTTTATGTTTCTTGTGTTTTTCTCCGCACAAATAACCAAATACGTATACATTTCTATTTCCCTTTTTTCTTAAATAAAAGTTATAGGTGTTAGACGCTGTTTTGCATTTTGCTTTCTAAAAATTCGTAAAACAGTATACTACAAGTTATTCTATATCAGAATAGAGGTCTTCCTTATTATTTTTAAGCTGTATAGTGCTGCATTGGATGAACAGTCTCTAATTTGCTCAACTTCTCTCCTACATAAAGGCATTTAGGTTATTTCCTATGGGATTACAAACAATGCTGTGGTGAACAACTTTATGCATGCATTTTTTTTTTTTTGAATTGTTGAATGAAAATCTTCAGAATAAATTCCTAGAAAAGGTGTCTGCATTGAAAGGTAAATGTCTAAATACTTTTACCAGATACTGCCAAATTCCCTTTCCAAAGGCTGTACCAACTGGCATGTTTGAGGTTGTCAGTATGAGAGTGCCAGATTACATATAACCTTGCCAACAAATGTGTTGCCATACATTTTAGTTTTTTCCAATCTGAGAGATGAAAAATATATTTCTGTAGCTCCAATTTGCACTTCTGTATTATCAGTGAGGTTGAATAACTTTTCAAATATTTAAGGGTCAATTTTATATCTCTTTTTGTGAATTGTTCATATCTTTTCTGCCAAACTTTTGGTGTTTCTTCTCAATTTTTAATAGTTCTTTATACACTAGGGATATTAGTCCTTTATTTGGCTATATATTGCAAATAATTTTTTCACTTGTCTATTACCTTCTTATTTATCAGTTTTTAATGATCCTTTAACTCTCACATATAAAATATTCTACTAAGAGCTTCTCTTTTCTATTTACCTTTATCTCTCTTTTATCCTCTCTTTTGTTTGCATCATTACATTGTCAAAACATGTAATATTTCTACATTATACTTATATCCTTCTACCCGTATTTGTTTTAATCTTCTATCTATGATAAAATATAGATGTTTACCATATACCCCATTTCTGAAGTTTTCCCAGTTGTCCCTTTATTTAGGGAAAAAACCCATCTCTAGTAGACTTTACCTATTGTTGTAAGATCTGAATACAGAATTTCCAGTTCAAAATTTCTTCCTAGTTCCACACTCCCCTCTCTGCACAGTTGCTCTATTGCTGTCTTATTTTGTATGTTGTTTTGGAGAAGTCTGACTCTAGTCTATGTTTTCCTCCTTGTAAAACATTTAATATTTTTGGTACGAGGGCTTAAGAAAATTATTTCTAGATTTCAAAATCTAATAGTTTTACTAGGATGTGCCTCAAAGTTCACCATTCCAGGTTGATTTTTCCAGCCACCCACTGAGCTCTTACTATACGTACATTCAAGTCTTCATTTATTTCTGGAAAGTGTTCTCAAATTAAAGTTTTAAATATTAGCCCTCTTCTATTGTTTTATTTTCTGCTTCAGGGACTATAGTTTTTCAATTATTATTATTTCAGTAGTTTTGGGGAGACTGGTGGTTTTTAGTTACATGGATAAGTTCTTTAGTGATGATTTCTGACATATTAGTGTACCCACAAAGACTGTAATTAATATGTCTTCTTCTCTCCCTGTCTTCCATTTCAGCCACTTCTTTTCTGTTCCGTTTTACTTTTCTGTGTGTCACTTTTCAACATCTTTTGTTTTCCTACTTTGATATATCATAACATTTTCATTTCAGTCTGTCCTCCCTTGAGCACTCTATAATTTAGTCTTCATATTTATAATTTTCTCCTTTTCCTAATTTCTTTCCTGAGTTGAGTCAATCTCTTTTGATTTCTATAGCTTTTTGTCCAGTTTGCCTTTAATGTTTTCATATCAACAAATGCTTAAGAATTCTAAATCAAGTTTGGAGCTTTTTAATACATTTTTCTTCGGCTTCATGATGCTTTCTGAAGATAAATTTTTATCAGATGAAAATTTTGATTTTGATTTTGTTATAGTAGATAGCAGATTTGTATAGATTTATTCACTTTTGTCTAATCCATTTTGTAGATCTGTGGTGGCTTACAAAATTTTTAGTTCAATGGTGCCCTCTTCTGTCAGCGTAGCAGAATCTAGTTTCTTTAATGGATATTTTGGGGGTGGGGGAAGGGTCCAGGAAAGTGGGATTTTTTTTTTTATATGGAAACACCATATCACTAAGTAAAGTATTTCCATTTTTATTATTTTTACATAGGTTTTCATTCTATGACTGCGTCTTAATAAATTAATTCAGTCCCTAGTGAGGAAAATCTAAATTGAACACATTGTCAAATTAATCTCCATAGAAACTGTACTAATATATATTCCTACTAGCAATGTGTAAAAAGGTCTACTTCCTCACAGTCTCTGATATGCTATATTATCTAACATATCTAACATTTTATTCCTTAACAATTTTACAGGCCTGTGAAAAACAGCATTACAGAGTAGTTTTATTTTATATTCATATTATGAGTGAGTTTTTTTCATATGTTTAGGAACCAGTTTCTTAAACGGTTCTGTATTTTCACATCCTTTTCCCTAATCTGGTACATTTCTAAATAACTATTTGAGCCTTGAATAGTTTCTGTAATGAACACAATGCTGGCCCTTGTCTACAAAAGCTGCATTTTAAGAAGTAGAACAATTAGACAAGACTGAACACCTGACCTAGAGGAAGAAAAACCATAGGCTGAACTGATCCAAGCAGATTTCCCTTATCCTTAAATTTGAACTAATCGAAGACTGAGTCACTTAAGCTTGTAAGTTCATAAGCTCTTAAGATAAAATATCCTTTGGGATTTCAGTTTCCGTTGGAGTTAGGACCACAATAAGCCCAAGTAATCTGCTGGCTGAAGTTATAAGTAAAATGGGAAACAGAATGCTGATTGGCAAGGAGGAAAACATGGGATGGACACTCAGTGAAAAACAGAAATGAGAGATGGTATGACTCTGGAAGATGTGAGGAAGAGGCTTAGCTTGCTTCAGTGTGATGGGAATTTCTTTTTATTGTCTTTGATATTGCCTGTTGTAGCCTTTTTTAAAAAAAAAAAAAAAACCTTTTTTTCTTTGAATTAGTTTGTGTGAATTATTTTTTCCTTGATTAGAATGCCTTTCTTATGGAAAACATTAGTTTTGTTCTCTGTTGCTTCAGGGGTACAAATAAAGCCAATAGATGAAATATACAAAGAATCAGAGTCTAACTTGATTATTCAACTTATGGAATGAATTCTCTCAGGAAGGCGAGGGCTTCCTTTTATTGGAACCATTCCAGCACAGACTGGGCAATTCCTAGGCAGCAATGTCAGAGAAAGGATACCAGTATCAAATGAGAGATTGAATTAGATGCTGTTTAAGCTTCATTTCATAACTGAAATTTCAAGAGTCTATGTATGGTCCTGTTATCTATTTAATGTTTGCTTATTGAATGAAAACTCTAAATTAAAAATACTTTTATTACAATAAAATATCTTTTACTACGGAAGGAATGATTCTTCCAAAACATCCAGAAAATAATTTTCTAGCTAGTGAAAAGGAAATCAGCCTGTAATATCTGGAACTAGTCTGACATGTGTGGCTGAGCTTCACTGTTGTTAAGAAACTGGCCTTGAACTCACAGTTAGGCCGTCTTATTCCCCTGTGGGACACAAACAATTTCACATGACACCAATATCAGAAAAGGTCACTCTGAGACCATGATAAAGTGAGACAAAACAAGGTCAGTTTATAATTTTATCTCAGCATAGACAAAATCAAGGTCATTGTGTCCCCCACGAAATACCCAACCTCCCTATCTCCTGGCTAATATGAGTGCCTGCTATTCCTTTACAAAAAATAGCTTTATCCTCTTTCTTGTCTGCCCTCTCTGTTTACTGAGATACCCAGTCATGGAATTGTCCCAACTTTTTGATAGTACCCCATCTATAGCAAATCTCTGCTTTTTGGACCCTCCCAAAAGTCACCCCACCAACGCTCAAATGCTGTCACAGGTTCTTTCCAGGACCCTTATATTGGTCTGCTCAGGCTGCCATACAAAATGCCATAGAATGGGTGACTTAAACAGTAAAATTTATTTTCTCAGTTCTGGAGGCTGGAAGTCTGAGGTCAGGATGCTACTATGGTCTATTTGTGGTGAGGCATGACTTCCTGACTTGTAGATGGCTGCTGCCTTCTCGTTATGTCCACATATGGCAGGGGTGGGAGGAAGAGGAAACTGCCCCATACCTCCTCTTACAAGGGCACCGATCCCATCATCATGGCCACACCTTTGTGACTTCATCTAAGTCTAATTACCTCCCAAAGGCCCCATCTCCAAATACAATTACATCAAGATTAGGGCTTCAACATATGAATTTTGGGAGGACACAAATATTCACTCATAACAACATTATTACTGAGATGTCCCACGATTCCATGGGATTTATTCTCTTTCATTTTATCAAATCATAAATAACCAACTTGTTCAACTAAAAGTGTGTTTCTGGTGTTCCTTAGCTGAAGAGTATTTTCATTAGAAAATGCTGCCTTTTGCAAAAAATTACTGCCACATTGTTTCATTAAGTTTAGAATATTGGGCAGGTGGAAAGTGTTTAACAGATAGTAGGTATTCCTTGAAAGAAAATTAAACCAGGGTGTTGAGAAAATTGCTTAAACTGTACTGCTAAGAACAAAGTCCTGATATTTGCATTTTATCTGCTTTTCTCCATTCATATCACACTGCAAACAAGATGGGATTTTGGAGGATGAAGTTGTCATTTAATGAATAAAACTGACTATTTAATGTGACCACAAATTGTATCAACAGATTCAAGCTGGCAGCTGCTTAGTTCATAGTGACATCATTCAATCTGCTAATACTTGTCCAGAATATTTAGGTAAATACACTCTCTGTGGTTCTGCATTTAGGGACTATAATATCATTTAAATATATTTATAGTTCTTCAAATGTCCTCAGGCAATGATAGTGGAATAGAAAATTCTCAAACCGATGCAAGCAAAATTTACGGATTTTCCTCAATACTCATCTTTTCTACCATGGGTTTATATCAAAATACTAACAATCATCTCAGGCAATCTGAGTAAATATAGTCAGGCCACAAACATTCCTTTCAGCCAAAGGTGCCAAAATTTCCAAAGTATGCCCTCTCCCCTTGGGCAGATAGCATCCTCAGTCTTGAGAGGCAAATGTCTGTAAAAACTGACCCACTATAAGATTCATTCAAAATTGCATAATAACTTTTAGGCCCAGACCTTCCACAACAAATGAAATCCGAGATCCAAAGAATTTAAATCACTTTGTACTGGTTAACTGAAAAAAGCGGGTTTACTTACATGTGAAACAGATACCACACCTACGATTCAGTTTTAATGGAACTAGAGCTCCTGGTGCTTTATACATCTTTCTCTTTTAATCAATAATGTTGTAAATTACATAAACGTCTTTAATAGCTTAAGGCTTAAAGCCTTTTATCCAAATGTAAACACTGGGCTAGGTGGGTAAAATCCCCCACCTAGCAGAATACCACAAATACAAAAAGTGCTTCTAGATAGAGCAGGGGAGGGGTACCTTATCAGGGCTACTCACACTTAAATATGCAAAGGAATCACATGATCTTGTGAAAATGCACATTTAGTCGGTCTGGGGTGGTATCTGACAGTCTGTATTTCTAACAAGCTCCCAGGAGATGCCCATGTCCATGCTGCTGGTCCATAATTATTATTATTTCATTGATAGGAAAGCTACAAGTCTGCTATTTTGTTGTACACATAAAAATATTCCTTTGAGATTTCCTTCTTCCTCTCCCTTTTTCATCTACTCCCTTCCCTAGGTAGGTAAGTTCATTCATGTGGTATAAAACACAATTCAGGTAACCGAAACAATCGTACTTCCTAGAATGTGTCAAATGTTAAACAAACAAAAACCAAACCAAAACCAGTATAATTTGCATGATAAGCAAAGTCAAATGCTTCTCATTAATTTCCTCTGATCATCACTAAAATTAAAAACAATTTGTCTGATGTTTAAAATGTAGACACAAACTTATTAGGAAAGAAAAAAGAATCTTACAATTATTGTACAACAAAACGATTACTAAATTGTGTTCAACTTAACTCGGCCATTATTATATAATTATTATATATTATTACTACCTTCTGTAACAATTACTATTGTTATGGTTTTTTTCTTTATCATAAAGAAAACTCAAAGAGAAATTATGATCATTTGTTGCACACATTAAAAAGTCCTTTCACAATAATCGTCATTCTTCAGGATGGAACAGTTAATACTTGTACTAATTCTTCAACCCAATTAAAGCCCTGAAATCAACAATGGGTTGATTACTAGGGAAAAAGCCAAAGAAGTATCCATGGCTACACGGGATTCAAAACCTAAACATATGAAGCCTGTACAATGAACTGAAATGATTAAAATTCAATTATGCCAAACAATTGGATTAATTAATCCTTATTCTCCTTGAATTGATTAAAAAAAAAAAAATACTCCTTAGGCATTATCCTAAGACCTGGTTCCGAAATATCTGTAACTTAAATTGAAGTTTGATCGAAGATTTTTCCAAAGTAATATTTTTTTGTCTGCTATTTTCCAATTCTAAGGATAATGGCAGGGGAGGGGTTTCTTAGAAATTACTCTACCACAAAAATTGATATTACCTTTTAGTCTCAAATAATCTTGCTCTTTGACCACTGTCTGTGAGAGCCCTAAGGTGCCTATGTTCTTCCTTTGAATTGCATTATTGTTTTCTCAGGGAAATACAGTATTATATAACATATTTTTCTAACTAAAAGAAAGCATGAGTGTGTCTCACAGGGTAAATGTTTCTGTTGTAAATTCAATGGTGTTTACAATGACTAAAGGACTAACTAATGGGAAAAACAAAGTTACAACAATTTGTTAGCTGTGGTCAGCTTCAGTATTCCTTACGCCACTCTGTCACCTCCACCACTAAGATGAAAGAGAAGGTATTGGGCTAACACTAACACACAACACCCATGTTTCAACAAGGGTGTTTGTTATCACATTTTTGCCTTTTATGTCATTATTGATTTCATCATTGGTGGCTACCTTCTACTTTCCTTCTAGCTTTCATACTTCCTTATCCTTGAAAATAAGTTTAATAATAATTAAAATATTAGTGTTATTATTAACAAGTGAAGCTACCAGAAATTAATCCAGAATACTAACTATAAAACCATTTCTTAACATGATCGCGCACTCCTTCAGAAGGCTTTCTGAGAGTGTGAAACTGCTATTATATATTAGAAGTGGTCTAGAGATCCTTATGGATTGACTCAGTGATCTCAATTACCTTTGACTGAATTAGTGGATTAATTCACAGATTAGTGAATAAGTAAAAAGTGAACATGCCAGTACATAATGAGAGAATATAACAGACTCTCATTTAAAGATGATATATTTTCTCTTTTGAATGGTATTAGCCATTTTCTTTTGAATGGTACTAGCCATTCAAAAGAGAATATCTTCTTAACCAGTGACTATCATTATATCTTGTATCCTGGTTATTTAATTATTTAAGAGAAACAAATTATACAACTTTTAAAAAGTATTTTATTTTGAAGAAAATCTATTTGTATCACATTAATTGGTTTTTGAATGTTAAACAACACTTCATTCCTGTTATAAACCTTGCTTGGTCATGTTGTGTGTGTGTGTATATATATATATATATAGTTTTTATATCTTGTTGGATTCAGTTTCCTAATATTTTATTGAGGATTCCTATATTCATATTCATAAGAGGATCTATTTGTTTTTCTTGTGATATGTTTGTTTAGTCTTGGTTGGGCTGATACTGTACTCATAAAATTAGTTGAGAAATATTCTTTTTCAGGGAAAGAGTTTGTGAAAAATTGTTATTCTTCTTAAAATGTTTTGTAGAATTCACTACAAGCCATTTGGGTCTGGACTTTTATTTGTGGTAGTAGTTTTATGTTATTGTTTGGTTTATACTAAATCAATCTCTTTACTTGTTGTAGGTCAATTTAGATTGTCTATTTTTTTTCTTGAATCAGTTTTAGTAGAGTCTTTCTAAAATATCTCATTAATTTCCTTTCTAATATTTATTTCCTCACTTCTGCTTCTTTTAGGTTTAGTTTATTCTCCTTTCCCCAATATCTTAATATAGAAGGTTAGGATCTATTTTTATAGTCATTTGCAGTGTCTTTCTAAAATGGAATTTGCCCATTTCATCTAAGGTGTCTAATACTTTAATATACAGTTCTTCTTATTATTCCTTTTGTAATCTTCTTTATTTCTCTAGGATGTTGCGGGAAGTCAGGGACCCTGAACAGAGGGAGCCATGGCAGAAGAATATAAATTGTGAAGATTTCATCTTAATATGGACATTTATTAGTTCCCAAATATTACTTTCATAATTTCTTATGTCTGTCTTTAATCTCTTAATCTTGTTATCTTCATAAGCTGAGGATGTACGTCACCTCAGGACTACTGTGATAATTGTGTTAACTGTACAAATTGAATGTAAAAGATATGTGTTTGAACAATAAGAAAACAGTGCACCTTGAAAAAGAACAGAATAACAGCAATTTTTATGGAACAAGGGAAGACAACCATAAGGTCTGACTGCCTGAGGGGTTGGCCAAAAAGTGCCATATTTTTCTTCTTGCAGAGAGCCTATAAATGGACATGCAAGTAGGAGAGATATTGTTAAATTATTTTCCCAGCAAGGAATATTAATATTAATATTAATACTCTGGGAAAGTAATGCATTCCTGGGGGGGAGGTCTATAAATGGCTGCTCTGGGAATGTCTGTCCTGTGCAATTGAGATAAGGACCGAGAAAAGCCCTGGTCTCCTGCAGAACCCTCAGGCTTACTAGGGTGGGGAAAAACTCTGCCCTGGTAAATTTGTGGTCAGACCAGTTCTCTGCTCTCAAACCCTGTTTTCTATTGTTTAAGATGTTTATCAAGACAATACGTGCATTGCTGAACATAGACCCTTATCAGTGGTTCTGCTTTTGCCCTTTGTCCTGTTCCCTCAGAAGCATGTGATCTTTGTTAGACCCTTATTAGTGGTTCTGCTTTTTGCCCCTTGAAGCATGTGATCTTTGTACCTACTCCCTGTTCTTACACCCCCTCCCCTTTTGAAACCCTTAATAAAAACTTGCTGGTCTGAGACTCAGGCGGGCATCATGGTCCTACTGATATGTGATGTCACCCCTGGCAGCCCAGCTATAAAATTCCTCTCTTTATACTGTCTCTCTTTATTTCTCACCTGGCCAACACTTATGGAAAACAGAAAGAACCTACACTGAAATACTGGGGGTGGGTTCCCCCCATATAGGGTCAGTAGTTTTGTCTCCTTTTCCATTTCTGATTCTAGTAATTTGAGTCTTTTTTTGTTGTTGCTCTTGGTTAACTGAGCTAAAGGTTTGTCAATTTCATTAGTCATTTCAGGAAACCAGCTTTTGGTTTCATTATTTTTCTCTGTTTTTCTATTCTATAGCTCATTAATTTCCTTTCTAACATTTATTTTCTTGCTTCTGCTAGTTTTAGGTTTAGTTTACTCTCCTTTTCCCAATGTTTTAATATGGAAGGGTAGGATATATTTAAATACAGTCATTTGTGGTATAAATTTACCTCTAAATACTACTTTTACTCTATCACGTAATATTCTTTCTTTCTTTCTTTTTTTTTTTTTGAGACAGAATTTCTGTCATCACTCATCTGGAGTGCAATGGCATGGCACAATCTTGGGTTACTGCACCCTCCACCTCCTGGGTTCAAGCAATTCTCCTGCCTCAGCCTCCCAAGTAGCTGGGATTACAAGCATGTGCCACCACACCCGGCTAATTTTTTGTATGTTTAGTAGAGATGAGGTTTTACCATGTTGGCCAGGCTGGTCTCGAACTCCTGACCTCAAGTGATCCACCCATCTTGGTCTCCCAAACTGCTGGGATTACAGGCGTAAGCCACTATGCCTGGCCTTTTTTTATTCACCTAAAATTATATCAAAATGTATCTTTTGATATCTTCATTGAAACTGATTAGTGTGTTGCTTAATTTCCACATATTTGTGAGGTCCCTATATTTCTTTGTTGTTAATATCTAATTTCATCCCTTTGTGGACAGAGAACATATTTTGTATTATTTTTTATCTTTTTAAATTTATTGAGCTTTATTTTATGGGTTAGTATATGTCCTATTTTGAATAATGTTTTATGCACACTTGAGATAAATGTAGTCTGCTGTCGTTGAGTGTTATCTATAGATATGTATTAGATCTAGCATTGTAAAAATCTAGATCTGTGTTGACCTTCTGCCTAGTGGTTCTAGCCATTATTAAAAGTAGAATATTGAAGTTTCCAACTATGTTGTTGAATTATCTATTTCTTATTTCATTTCTGTCAGTATTTGCTTCATGTATTTTAGTTTTCTGCTATTAACTGCACATATGTATATACTGATCGAGTATCATTTAATCCAAAATGCTTGGGACCAGAAGTGTTTCAGATTTTGGAATATTTATATATACATAATGAGATATCTTGAGACTGGGATCCAAGTCTAAACACAAAACCATTTATGTTTCATATACGCCTTATACATACAGACCAAAGGTAATTTTACACAATATTTTAAATAATTTTGTGCATGAAACAAAGTTTTGACAATGTTTTGATTATGGCCTATCACATGAGGTCGGGTGTGGAATTTTCCACGAATGGCATTATGTTGGCCCAAAATATTTCAGATTTTGGAATATTTCAAGTTTCAAATTTTTGGAATAAAGATGCTTAACCTACAATTGCCATATCTTTCTGACAGATGGAGCCTTTCATCATTAGAAAAGGCCCCTCTTTACCACAACTAAAGTCATTTAGCCTGTTATTAGCGCAGAATCTCCAATTTTCTTGTAGTTCTGTTTACATATCTTTTTTCAACCATTTATTTTCGATTTGTTTGTATCTAAAGTGTGTCACCTTTAGATAGCATACAGTCAGATCTTGTTTTTCAATCTAGTCGGAGAAACTCTGCCCGTTGTTGAAATCTTTAATCCATGTTATATTCAATGTTATAATTGATATAGATTTAAATCTGCCACTTTTTGTAAAATACATATGCCTCATGTATTTTTGTTCCTCTATTCTTTTTAACTGCTTTCTTTTGTATTAAGTGAATATTTTCAAATGTAGCAGTTCAATTTTTAAAATTATTTTTTGTCATTTCCTTAATTCTTGCTCTAAGGTTTACTATATACATCTTATCAGAAATAGCTTCATATTTATACTAACTTAATTCCAGTGCAATATAGAAACATTACTCCTATATAGCTATATTCTCTTTTCCCCCTTATGTGGCATTATTGTTATACATATTATATCTATAAATTTTAAAAACCTGACTATTTTTGGTTATAGTTATTATTATAATTATTACTATAAAAGACTTTTTAAAAAAGAATCTAAGAAAGGAGAGCAAATATATATATAGATATTGTTTTACTAATGTTTGTATTTTTGTCTGTTTCTTTTTCTTTATTCCTATGGGTTCAAATTACCATTTGGAGTCATTTTCTTAGCCCCATATAGCTTTGCTCCCATTCATATCCTTTGTATTGTTATTGGCAGATAGATTAGAATCTATGTGCTATAGCTCATTATGTTTATATTTTATATACATATTGGTTTTTATACTCAGTATTACATAGGTTTAAAAAGGAGAAGAAATATACCTTTATACTTTTATGTCTTTTATAATTACATAATTACTTTTACTGGTGCTATTTATTTATTTATTCACATTATTGTCTTGGGCCACTTGCTTTCAGCCTGAAGGAATTCTTTAGTATTTTTTGTAATGGTGTCTGTTGGCAACACATTTGCACAGTTTTTGCTTATCTGGGAATATATTTTGCCTTCATGTTTGAATGACAGTGAGTGTTAATCTTATTGGGGTTCCACTGTAAGTAATGAACCATTTTTCTCTTGAAGCTTTCAAGATTTTCACCTGTCTTTGGCTTTCAGCATATTTATTGTGATGTGTCTATTTGTGGATCTCTTTGCGCTTATTGTATTTGAAGTTTGCTGAGCTTTCTGGATGTGTTTTTCAATAAATTTTGGAAATTTCTAGCCATCATTTCCTTTAATAATTTTTTCTGTTGTTTTCTTTTTTTCACCCTCTCTAACACACTCATGCATATATTGGTGCACTTAACAGTGTCCCACATTTTCCAGAGGCTCTATTCTTTTATCTTCATTCTTTTATTTCCTCTCTGCTCTTCAGATTGCATAATACATACTGTTCTACCTTCAAGATAACTTATTATTTTTTTCTGACACCTCAAATCTACTGTGATTCCATTGTGAATCTACTGTAAATCTACTGTCACCCTTCTAGTAAATTTTTCATTTCAGTTATTGTAATTTTCAACCTTAGAGTTTCTAACTAGTTCTTTTAAAAAAATTGTTTTACTTTATTGATGGACTTTATTTCATTTGATATTGTCATCATATCTCCTTTTATTTCTTAATCTCAGCTTCCTTTAGTTCTTTGAACATATTTATAAAGTTTACTTTGAAGTTGTTGTCTGTTTAATTTGGCATCAGGTTGCTCTCACTGACCATTTCTGTTGCGTTTTTTCTGGCGTTTGGGTCATACTTTCCTGTTTCTTTGCATGTATACGTTTTTTGTTTGAAACTGGACATTTTAGATAATATATTGTAGCAACTCTGGGTATTCCTTCTGGGGCTTATTATTGCTGGTTGCTTGTTTAGCTGTTTAGAGATGACCTAGATTATTTTAGCTAAGTCTATCCATTCCTACAGAGTGTGAAGCCTCTGATGTTGCTCCTCAGGGTGTTCATTCTTGCTTATGCTCACAGTCACCCTGGGATGACCATAATTTTGGCAGGGCTCTCTTTGTCTGTTTCCCTGACCATATTCAGCTGTTAAGTTTCACTAATTGAGGGCTGATTGCTCTATTTTTTTCAACAATGCCCTGAGGCATAAATTGCTTCACAGACTAATCCATTTAAATTCAGGCTCCTTTTAAGGGATAGTTCCTCAGTGTTTTAAATTTGTTCTGACCCAAAAAAGGCTCTTCTCAGGTTATCTCTTTCCTAAGTTGTCCCCAGAGAATGAGTCAGCCTACAATTTATTCTATACCTCCAGTGAGCCCATCCATCTCCTCCCAATTGCCTTTCACCACTGCTTCTGAGAGTGTTCTTAGGTTTGAACTTTTCCATCTTTCCTTGCAAATGAAGTCAGTTCCTTTGGGTAGGAGTTGGAGCTATATATTCTACCTGCTTTCTCCTCCCTTCCCTGGGAAAGAATCTTTAATCCATGGCTCTGGTGCTAGGAATAGGAACAATGGGAGCTTCTTTCTGAGAGAAATACCTTCTTGAGAGCTGAACACTCAGTTGATAGAGGACAGCAGTTAAAGGTGTCCTGGGCGTGTTTCTCTGACTGTGAAACTCTCAGACCATAAGGTAGGGCAAGGCCAATGCAGGCTCCAGTATTCTCAACACTACCACAACCAAGGTACAGCCTCTGTCCCATGAGTTGGGGCTGGGCAGAAGAAAGGAGCCTCTAGATCTTAGCTAAATTCACCCACAACTTAGCATCAGCAGTATATAGGAGGGGCAAAGAATAAGAAATGATTATATCCTGCCCTATCATAAAGTCATCCAGATGCCAAAAAGAAATCTGGCTTTAGTTTAGTGGCATCAATTTTTACAATAACTGTAACTTCTCTACTTCACAGTATCATTTACTCTTTCTCTGGAGCATAGCTGTTTTCAGAGCTCACATTCATCCCTACACACTAGAATGGCTAAATCTGTTGTTAAAATATTTAAATATTTTGTATAAGTTGGCAAACAGCTGCTACCTGAAGTTTTCCAGGTGATCCATCACCACTCTACTCTCCCAGATCCTTCCCCCAGGATTCCGGTGATCCCCAGTATCCAATGAATAAAGGTATATTCACAGCACAGGATGTATAGGACTCTGCCTCAGTGCTATCGCTGTGTCTATTTTGAGTGGTCAGTGTCCATGCTATACAGATTGTTAAGATACTGAAATCTCACTTCTGCCTCTATTCTACAGAATTAGAATGTCTAATTTATAAACAGCAACACTGAAATACTGTCATATAAATCCTTTTCCATTTTCTTAAGTGGTAGGCAAAACTGATCCTTGAAAGCATGATATAGAAGAGATCATGCACAGATATTTCCTGGGCACCTATTAATTTCCAGGTACTTTATGCTACTTCTGCCTCCCCTTACTGGGGACACTAATTATTCAACAGGATTATTTCCTTGGGCAGCGAAAAAGTGCTCTTTTTGTGAAATGGGGAAAATCATACCCACTTCACAGGCTTTAGGGGGATTTTCAATGTATGAGAGTTATTTGTTTACTTGTCTTGCCTAACAGACTGTAAGTCCTTGAAGTCAGCAGTAGTGTCTCAATTATGGGTGTATAACCAGAACCTATCACAGTGGCAGATACATAGCTGATTCTTACTGAGCATGAATTTTGACTGAGCATGAATTATTCCATTGATTAATATATCTGAAACACTCAGCTATTCTCTTATCCCATTTCTTCTAGAAATCATGTTCTTCTAATCACTCTTTTAATGACTGGTATTACTATATTTTTCATGATTGTCTGTGTTCAAAGCTTCAACCTGATACAATCAATTTAAAGCGTAAGATAGGCTGGTGATAGGAATTTGTTGGAAAGACAGTCTGTAGAATGCATGATACTTAACCATCTTTTCTACAAAAACAAATCCTGGTGGTTACACTCTAATTACCAAACTACACTTTCAAACTATTCCATTCCTGAATTAATGGGAAAAGGCTTTCTAGTACCTTCTAAGATGGAAAAATATAACCTGGGAATAATGAATGTTCTATGAGCTTCTCTCAGAATTTATCACAGTTCAAAGAACTGAGGATTGTTCATTTGCTCAGAAACCTTCAACTAAAAGATCTTCTAGACACCCTGAGAATCACACTATACACAAAGTTTTGCTTTGCCTCAACTCACTCCATGCCAGGTCAGACAGGAGATACTTGGTCCTCCGAAAGAGTAATACTCAAGCTCTGCCTACTTGTGAAGCCAAATGTATGTATATGGAAAACACTAAAAAAAGTGAGAGAAAGAAAAAAGCTAGTCATCTATTTAGAGGAATCACCCATTATTTTTTCTTAAAAACAAATATTTAAAGAATGATATGTCCATGTCTGTCCTTACTATTATTCAACCTCTATCCTATCACTTGAAAGCAAGAACAATGAGAAAAAGAAACAAAAGATAAATGAGAACTGATAAACAGAGAAAATTCCTGATTCCCAAGAAGCAAGTAAGACTGCAGTGTAAGCCAAAAGCTTGTCTTAATATAAAACTAAATTGTTTAACCCTGCTCCCTTGAACTAATGACTGAGAAAATCAAGTCTGTCATGATGTATGACAAGACATGGTCTTGGGGACAACATCTGTTTTTGGCCTTCACTCGTACCTCATTGACACTAGGGTACTGAAAACTAGGGCTAATACTTATCATTGCCATGGACAGTAGGATAATTTTAACAAATATCATTTCAGAGACTGACAATTTATAAAACTCCTTTGTAACTGTTTTAAATGTTTGAATTTTCTGTCCTTTCTTTTTTCCAGGGGAGACATATATAATTCATAAAATAGCTACTGGAGGTATTAGAACAAATATGATGAAAATTGAGTATTCTGGAATACTTTAACCAGGTAATCAGGTCTTGAATAATCGAAAGTTGATTTTTAAAACCATGCCCCTTGTTTCTCCCAAATCTGTTGTCAAATTCTATAACCCCTTTAAAAATCTTTAAACATGGACCTACATATTGAACAACATCATGTGTCCCTTAAAGTGATGCATTTCTTATGTGAAATCCTCTCAATATATTTTCCCTTGAAAATTTCAGTTGATAGATTATCATTTTAATTCTAATTTTCTCAGATATTAAATAAAGCTTCAATCAACAAGATTGAATCTATAATACATTAATATTTATTCATATATACCTGTATTTGAATAACATATTTTGTTTGAACATTTTCAACAAATTTGGAAGGTATATCTGGAGTACTGCTAAATAGCCTACTCAAAATTTACTAAGACAGAGAGGGCTGGTGCTCACCATTATCCATATTCTTCTCTTATTCCTGGGTATAAGGCTAGAATACATTTTCCAGTCTCCATTGCAGTTAGGTGTAACCAGATGACTGTATTTAGTTCAATGGAATGTGAAGAAAAGAGATGTGCACAGTTCCAGGCCCAGCTTATAAAATTGTATCTCATGTAATTCCCTAATCCTGAATGAAGAGGACTCCAAGAAATGAAAAACAGATAAAGCTACACAAATGGAAGGAAACTGCCTTCTGGAAGGCATGGAACAAGGACCTGACAGACTGCAAGGATGTATATAAGTAAGAAAGAAGATTTTATTGTGATATACTACTGTGGTTTTAGAGATTGTTAAACCAACAAGAATTACTAGAACTGACTAACACAGGTTTGGCTATTTTTTTTTCTTTTGTAAAGAGTAGCACATAATTGTAAAGATTTCAATGAATTATGTTCAGAAACTTTTATTATTTGAATTCTGGTCTAATTTAATAAATCTGGGTCCCAAATACTCATTAATTTCTCATGATCTGAATGCCACTCCAAGGATACACAATCTTAGTGTCATATCAGCAAGAGCTGGGAAGGTGAGAAAGGAAAGAGTCTAAAAATCTATCGGGAATTCTTATTTGAAAGCCAGTCTAAAAACAAACGTTTTTTGTTTGTTTGCTTGTTTCTGAGTCAGTTGTAGCAATGTCCTATGTGAGGAACACTTGGGAGGCCACTGAGAGAGGTACAATGTCAAAGAAAAACAAGGTGAAGAATCAGTGTGAAAAAAATTTGAACAGCCAAAGAGATAGTAATTTTTAAACAGCTATATCCAAAGTGTTATATATGCTGTGATTGCCTTAACAGAGGTCACTTAAGCCAAAGTTCAGCTCAGGGGACATTTGATTGCTGATTCAAAAAGACACATCATAAGATTAAGATGTTATGTACAAATCAAGAAATGGTTCCAAAGCAAGAAATTAAGTATGCTGAGAAATTCAGTATCTGTTGACTGAGATTTCTCAATCAATCCCTAAAACACAATGGTGAGCATAAGGCTGTATGCAATCCCACTGCTAAATCATTTCATAATTGTTAAAAATTCCTGTTAATGTGGAAAAAGCTAGTACTTAAATATTTAAAAGTATTGTGCAGTTGTCTAAATCTCTTCATAGATCTCTAAGAACTTGTTTTATGAATCTGGGTGCTTCAATGTTGGGTGCCTATATATTTAGGATACTTAGCTCTTCTTTTGGATTGAATCCTTTATCATTATGCAATGTCTTTCTTTGTCGTTTTTGATCATTCTTAAAGTCTTTTTTATCGAATATAAGAACAGGAACTCTTGTTCATTTTTGTTTTCTGTTTGCATGATAAATTTTTCTCCATCCTTTTACTTTGAGTCTATAGGCGTAGCTACTTGTGAGGTGGGGCTCTTGAAAACAGCAGACAATTGGGTCATGGTTCTTTATCCAGCTTGTATCTAGCCTTTTAAGTGGGGCATTTAGCCCATTTTCATCAAGGCCAATATTGATATGTTAGGATTTGATCCTGTCATCATGTTGTTAGCCGGTTATTACATACACTTGATAGTGCAGTTACTTTATATTGGCAATGGGCTATGTATTCAAGTGTTTTTTGGTGGCAAGTATTGTTCTTTTATTTCCATGTTTAGTACTCCCTTTAAGACCTCTTGTAAGGCAAATCTAGTGGTAATATATTCCCTGAGCATTTGCTTATCTGAAATGAATTTAATTTTCCTTTGCCTATAAAGTTTTGGTGAGATATGAAATTCTTGGTTGGAATTTCTTTTCTTTAAGAATGCTGAAAATAGGCCCCCAATCTCTTCTGACTTGTAAGGTTTCTGAAGATCTGCTGTTAGCCTGATGGAGCTCCCTTTGTAAGTGACCTGCCTCTTTTCTCTAGCTGCCTTTAACACTTTTTCTTTCATAATGACCTTGAAGAATCTGATGACTATGCACCTTGGGGATGGTTGTCTTATATGGGATCACAAAGGGTCCTCTGAATTTCTTGAATTTGTATGTTGACCTCTCTAGCAAGATTGGGAAATTTTTCATGAACTATATTCTCAAATATGTTTTCCAAGTTGTTTGCTCTTTCTCCTCTTTCAGGAATGCCAATGAGTCACAGATTTGGCCTCTTTATACAATTCCATGTGTCTTGGAGCTTTGCTCATTTCTTTAAATTACTCTCATTTTTGTTTGCCTGTGTTGTTTCGAAGGAGCGGACTTCAAGCTCTCAGATTCTTTCCTCTGCTTAGTCTACTCTGTTTTTTTGCTTCCAATTGTACTTTGAAATTCCTGTAGTAAATTTCTCATCTTTGAAATTTCAGTTTCATTCATTCTTAAAATGGTTATGTCATCCTTCAACTCTTGGATCGTTTTACTGTTTTGCTTAGATTGGGTTTCAACTTTTTCTTATATCTTGATGAACTTCCTTGCCATCCAACTCTGAATTCTATGTCTAACATTTCCGCCATTAAGAGAAAAACCTAAAAATGTGACAGTGTGTTTTCTATAAACTCCTATTCCTGAATGTCTCTGAATCCCTAGAAATATTCCCCTTTGCCTCCATAGGTTGTCAGTTGCCAATGAACATCTGTTCCATATCCTTTCATAAAAATAAAATGAATCCCTGAAATACGATGTTGTTTTCCAATTGAGCTGCTTCTTGTTTATACAGCAAAGATTCACACATAGGTGCTCCAGATATATGGTGATAATGTGGCATACAAAGTTTTGTTAAAACTTTTTAAATTATTGCAATTATAGAAAAATTTAACAATGTTAATGCCACACTTCAATAATTCTAAAATACACATTTTTCTACATCTTAACATTTCTGAAATTAGGACCTGTCTTAAACAGGTGGCATGTTATAATCTCTATCATCCAGGGAGCAGTTATGTTGAGGCTGTCACTGAAGGAGTGAACTAGGTTTATATTCTTGCACATGACCAGGCAATTGCAATGCCTTGATCTCAATGTCTACAACTTTATAATTTGAGGAAGGAATACAAGATTGGTTATTGTCCAAAAAAAAACCATTCACTGAAATATTCTAGAAGATGGGAAAGTGCCAGTTTCAAAATTGGCAGACTGGATGAGCATTAGTGACTTGAAAGAAAATACTAGAGATAATACTGGATTAGTATTTTAGGAACAGCTATAGCACTAATGTCCTTGAAGATACAAGAGATAACATGTATGAAAAACAGATACTGACAATTTGAGTTTAAAAGTTATTCAGAAGAACTGAACTCTGAATGCAAAGATGTTTGACAAGTATAATTAATGCATTTTGTTTAAATTTTCTTTTTGCTTGAGTGCTCAGAAGTAATTATTTAAAAATCCACATATAAATGAGTCTAAAATAATTCTTTTCGCAAGTATAAAATAAAAATCTGAAGTAATAAGAAAGTATTATGTCAAAGTTTAATTAGATTTTTTTTGGTAGTATGTAAGGTATATCTCTTGTTTTGTTTTGTTTTGTTTTGTTTTTTGAGACAGAGTCTTGCTCTGTCGCCCGGGCTGGAGTGCAGTGGCCGGATCTCAGCTCACTGCAAGTTCCGCCTCCCAGGTTTACACTATTCTCCTGCCTTAGCCTCCCGTGTAGCTGCGACTACAGGCGCCCTCCACCTCACCCAGGTAGTTTTTGTATTTTTTAGTAGAGACGGGGTTTCACCGTGTTAGCCAGGATGGTCTCAATCTCCTGACCTCGTGATCCGCCCGTCTCAGCCTCCCAAAGTGCTGGGATTACAGGCTTGAGCCACTGCGCCCGGCCTTTGTTTTGTTTTTTGAGACCGAGTCTCACTCTGTTGCCTAGGCTAGAGTGCAGTGGTGCGATTTCAGCTCACTGCAATCTCCGCCTCCCAGGTTCAAGTGATTCTCCTGCCTCAGCTTCCTGAATAGCTGGGACTACAGGTGCACACCACCATGTCCAGCTAATTTTTGTATTTTTAGTAGATACGGGGTTTCACCATGTTGGTCAGGCTAGTCTCAAACTCCTGATCTTGAGATCTGCCTGCCTTGGCCTCCCAAAGTGCTCAGATTACAGGCATGAGCCACTACACCCAGACAGGTATCTCTTTTAATAGAAAGAATTTTAGATTCAATAGCATCTGAAAACAAAGTTACTCCTTCAATATAGTAGAGCATGTCAGCTCCTTGACTAGTAAATTTTTATTACAATTTTCTAGGAATTTTTAAATTTATACTTAACTTATATATACATTATGTGACTGTTACATAATGAGATTGAACAATTCTAAAACTTATTTAATTACTTTGTAGTCATAATGAATCTCTGTTTGTATTGACTTTAAGTAAAAATAATTCATAGAAGAGTGGACAAAATACCTTCTTGTTTTATTTAACACAAAAATTTCAATCAGTTACATATTTGTGCTTGTGTATATGTCATGTGTATAGTCATAAGACAAGCAAATATTCAACAGTATAATGCTTGTGTGGTGAGCACTGAAATAGCAAGAGTTCTAACCTCACAAAAGCAGCTGGGCATGGTGGCTCACACCTATAATCCCAGCACTTTGGGAGGCTGAAGCACGTGAATCACCTGAGGTCAGGAGTTTGAGACTAGCCTGCCCAAAATGGTGAAACCTCATCTCTACCAAAAATACAAAGATTAGCCGAGCATGGTAGCACACAGCTGTAATCCCAGCTACTCAGGAGGCTGAGTGAGGCAGGAGAATTGCTTGAACCTAGGAGGCAGAGGTTGCATTAAGCTGAGATCGCACTACTATACTCCAGCCTGGGCGAGCGAGTGAGACTCTGTCTCAAAAAAAAAAAAAAAAAAAAAAAAAAACCATTTGCAAAATGGTACTTCTTTTCCTGGTTGCATTTAAAATGGCAAAATTTAACACTCATCCAAATCACTGTTTAAATAAAACCCAATCATGAATGTAATAGATAATCAATGACCTATATTATCACCATACGCTAAAAAAGTTGAGAAAGCACTTATTAGTATTATTATATATTGACAAACCATGATTGTATATATTTATGGGGTACAAAGTGAGGCTACTATTTCCAATGCAATATGAAATAATTAAATCAAGCTAATTAACCTATCCATCACCTGGAATATTTGGCATTTTTTGTGATAAGACTGAGATTTATTCTCAAGATATTGAAATAATAGAAATAATAGAAAATATTATTTTTCTATATATATATAAATAAAAATAGAAATAAATGAAATAATAGAAAAAAATTATTAGCTATATTTACCATTACGTGCAATAGATCTAAAAACTTGAACTCATTCTTTTTATCTAACTGTGGCTTTTTACCCTTTGATTATCATGCCCATTCCTCCCACCTCCCAGCCTCTGGTAACCAGCATTCTACTGTTTTAAGGAAGCACTTCTTAAAACAATAACATAAAAAATATTTACTCTTTAGTGGCAAAAATTTGAGATTTTTCACATTAGAAATTATCAGTATATAGAATAAGTTCACAGAAAAGCATATTAATAAATTTAGAATATTTATAAAATAATCCCCTGAACAGGGTACATGTGTTAGAGTCACTATTGGGCAATTTAAAAATTGTTTGGTTGTTTTACAAAATCAACTAGAATGAGGTGGGAAATTACGCTTATCACCAAGGGGAAGAGATACCTAAGATTAGAAGTCATGTTTGCCTTGGAGAAATGTCAAGCTGCTATTATACGCTGACTAAAATGAAATATTTTGTCTACATGGTATTTTTCTCTGTTTTGTATAAAAATAAACACAGCAGCTCTGAGAAATAATTACACAATTATTCTGTAGTCTTTGATTTATACTAAGCAGTTAATAAAACTAGTCTTGAAATGTCTTTACTGTCAGTGCTGTAGTTCTCCGATTTTAATCTCTCTGCTAAATGTTTTGTTATTTCTCATTCCAGTTCATGATGTTATCACCATTTCTGATAAAGTTTTCCTCAAAAAACATTTCAATAAACAGCTTTTTAATTGTATCTTTGCCTTGGTCAATGAACAGATAAACATAGACAAATATTGCCTTACAATTATGTGTATGCCTCAATCTTAGCTTTTTCTCTATTTTCCAAATATGACCGCCCTCCTACCTATCCTTTCACTTAAAGTGATATAAAAAAGCATCCAGGATAAGAAGAAAGCTCAAATGATTTCAGTTATTGCAGGAGAACAAAAATAAAATTACTATTGAAAAACATCTATAGAAAACATATCATCTCTTGAAGTGACTCTAAGAAAAAGTCATGATGAGAAAATTATCCATTGAAATCTCATGTTAAGTAATCAATAATTACTAAATATAGACTAGTCTCCTCACAGATACTATTAAGAGTTCCAAGAGACTAAGAAACCTCAAAAGGAAAATTGTTACTCTAATTAATTTGTTCAGGATACATTCCTTCTTAATGCAACTTGGCTACTTCTGCCTTACCACATTATAACATATAACATTTACAGAAAGCAAAGCATAGAGTAAATTCAGGGTAATTGCATAAATTACAATATTGCTTAATGCCCTTTCAATAAAATGGGTTAAGGAGAGAAAATGCTAATGTTTTTAAATAGTAGGCTTCTCTTCAGGATGATAACTCAAATTCCAATTAATAAATCATTTATATGAGCTCAAATCTTAGCTTTCAGTAGAAGAAAGATAAATTGACCCTGAAAGCAGGCAGTCTCAGGGTGGAAAAAATCAACTTTCTTTATTATGCTTCTAAATAAGCAACAGTCAAGAAGTATAGCAAGGCCTACAAAGCTAACAACAACAACAAAAAAATAGCAACACTAAATCAAGAGTCACTGATATACATGAACCTTCCCCCTAAGATTTCTTTCCAGGATAATACATTCATGAAAATCCCATTTTCTTCTAGTAAGAGATTAAGTCATGGGGGAAACCTTTCCCCATCTCCTTCAATATTTAATGAAGCTAGGAAAATTTACTGAATGGAATTCTTTTACATTTCATAATGCCATCAAATCTATCATTTCAAGTCTAACATGGTGGTAGATGCCCATAGATTTGTGTTCAACTTTTCATATAAGAAACTTCTAGATGTGGTACACTTATTATAAGAGAGTAACTCTAATGGTGGCTATTTCAGGCCAGGCTGTTTGTCAGTAAGGAAGATATTCTTAAGCAGAGGAGCTTCTCAGTGTCTCTCAATCTGTACATTTCAGGTAGTGTTTACAATTATCAGCCAGCTCTTTGAGTAAATACTTAAAAAACATGTATACACAATCTTGCTTTGCATTTGGTGAACTGGACTACACAAAAAAGGCCTATGTTAATAGCAGCAAAGAAAAATGGCCCAAACTGCTTTACCTTCTAATTGTTCAGAGTCGAAGTGTGTGTAACAGAACCTTTAATCATGTAATTATTTTTCTGCATTAGACTCTTACTCTTGAAAATGAAAGCTATCAATGAAACACAAGAGAGAGTCCAGAAATAGATAGGGGTAATATGGAATGTAACATATAGCTAAGATCTCTAATTCAGAGAGAAAAAAACTGATTATTTAACAAATGATGCTGGAATAAATGGCTATCCAGTTAAAAGAAAACAAAGGCATACTCCTGTCTCACATTACTGACAAAAAGAGTCTCACACACATTATATTTTTAAAAGAAAAATAAAATAATAGAAAAAAATTGGGGGAATAGTTTTGATGCTGATGTAGGGGAGATCTTTCTAAACAATATAAGTAACAAGGAAATATGAAGGAGAGTCTACTTAAAACTTTAAAGTATCGAGGGAAAAAGACACTATAACAAAGATATGACTAAGACAAAGGGTCTTTTGTGGTATCATTAGGTCTGACTGTTGGGAGAGAAAAGGGAGTAGGAAATAGTGCCTTCTATCTTCATCTTTCCATGCTATCTGCTAAGAAGTTTATCATCCTGACTGTCCTTATTTGTAGAAATACACTTTTTAGAGCTGCATTGCTACTCACAGAGGACAGCAAGGTCTTAGCCAGGTCTGACTATCATAGTTGCAGCTACTTCCATACAATCTAAGTAGGGTAGACAGAATAATGGCTCCCACAAATACGTCTACATCATAACTCCCGGAACCTGCTAATGAATATGGCACCTAACACAGCAAAAATAATTTTGCAAATATTATTGTTATGGATTTTAAAAATTAAGAGATAATTAAAGGGCACAATTAAGTAATTTTTAGCTTATTTGGAGTTGTACAACCATTACCACAGTCGATTTTGGAACATTTTTATTTCCCCAAAAATAAACTCCATATCCATTAGCTGTCACTCTCCATTTCCCTCCAACTCTCTCAGTTTCTAGTAATCATTAATCTAGTCTCAGTCTCTATGGATTTGCCTATACTGAATTTACCATACAGTATGGGGTCCTTTGTGACTGACTTCTTTCACTTAGCATAAAGTTTCTTTTCTTTTTTTTTTTGAGACGGAGTCTGGCTCTGTCGCCCAAACTGGAGTGCCCTGGCCGGATCTCAGCTCACTGCAAGCTCCGCCTTTCGGGTTGACGCCATTCTCCTGTCTCAGCCTCCCGAGTAGCTGAGACTACAGGCGCCTGCCACCTCGCCCGGCTAGTTTTTTGTATTTTTTAGTAGAGACGGGGTTTCACTGTGTTAGCCAGGATGGTCTCGATCTCCTGACCTTGTGATCCACCCGTCTCGGCCTCCCAAAGTGCTGGGATTACAGGCTTGAGCCACCGCGCCCGGCCTGCATAAAGTTTCAAGGTTTATCTATGTTGTAGCATATATTAGTACTTCATTCCTTTCTATTACCAAATAATATTCCATTTTGTGGTTATGCCATATTTGATTTATTTATCAGTTGATGTACATTTGGGTTGTTTCCACTTTATGGCTATAATAACTAATGCTGTTATGAACATTCATGAACAAGTTTTTGATATGTTTTAGATATCAAAGTTTAGATATGGTTTGAGACGTGAAGATACATTTAATTTATCTTGGGTATAGCCTGCGAGTGGAATTACTGGATCATATGGTAACTCTACGTTTATGGCAAACTGTGTTCCAAAGAGGCTATACCATTTTACATTGCCACTAGCAATGTAATGAAGATTCCAATTTCTCCATATCCTCACCAACACTTTTTATTATCTACCTTTTTGATTATTGCCAACCTAGTGGGTGTGAAGTACTATCTCATGATTTTGATATGCATTTTACTAATAGTTAACAACATTGAGCATGTTTTCATATGCTTGTTGTCCATTTGCATTATCTTCCTTAGAGCAATAGGTATTCAGATCTTTTATTCATTTTAATTGGGTTATTTGTCTTCATTGTTGAGTTACATGCCTTCTTTATATGATCTGGATACAAACCCCTCATCATGTAGGATGCAAAAATATTGTCACATTCTTGATGGGTATTTTGAAGCACAAGTCCTTAATTTTGATGAAGTCTGATTTATCTGTTTTTCTTTTTTCACTTGTGCATTTTTATTGTATCTAAAAATGCTTTACTTAACTCAAGGTCATAAAGATTTTCTCCCATGCTTTCTTCAAATGTGTTTGTAGTTTAAGCTCTTACATTTAGGTCTATGATGCAGTTGGGGTAATTTTTTGCATGATATAAAGAAGAAGTAAAATTCCACTATTTTGCATATGGATATGAAGCTAACATAACACCATTTGTTGACAAGACTGATCCTTCTCTATTAAATTATCTTGTCACCCTTGTCAAAAAACAAATTAGTTACACCTACATATTAAGAAAACACTCTCAATGACACACTGTTAAGTGAGGAAAATAAGTTATAGAATAATGTGCATAATGTCTCATTTTAATAAAAACAAATACTAACTCTCTATATGTGTGTATATACATTGATATTTGTGTTTATATACATGCAGGGCATACTTACAGGGCTTGTCTCATTTATAGCTTCTATGGAGATGCATTCCTGATTTTTTACTTTGGTGGTTGTTTTATTTTCTTCAGATCTCCTAAATTCCCATGAAGCCCTAACCATAATCAGTGGAGCTCCTGTCTATGCAATTGTTGGTCACTTCTTCCCAGTTATGGAGATGTTTATAATGCCCTTCGCAATGTCAAAGGGTATTCATCTATGTCTAAAAGCCTGAACATTACAATCTGGCCTCTCGTATATTTCCTTTTGGGTGGCCCCTCACCTCTAGCCAATAGCAACCTTCATTTTTCACAAATAACAACACTCTTATTTAGCACTCTTGCTGTACTTCCAGCCAAATTACTTGCATGCTTTTTATTAGGCATTTGGGGCTTAAATTTTTCACCTGAACATAAATTAATGGCAGAAGGATAGACCATGTTGAAAATAAAAACATTTAAAAATTTTTTAAGGAAAAGAATTGGTTTAGTGGCGATCATGTAAACTGAAGAAAGCAGAGAATGGAACACTAGTATTTACAAGTGTAAAACTAGGCAACAGTATGGACCAGTCACTCTTGTCAGATATGATCCTTTGATAGGGCTCTCTGGGTTATATTGGGTGACCCACCATGAGAGAAATACATGTACCGTATACTATGGTCTGAGTATCTGTGCCTTCCCCCTAACACCCAATTTGTATGTTGAAAACTAATTCCCAGTGCCAGGGTGCTTGGAAGTGCGGACTTTTGGAAGTGATTAGTTCATAGAGGCAGAGCCCTCATGAATAGGATTAGTGCACTTATAAAAGGGGCCCCAGAGAGATCTCTCTCCCCTTCTACCATGTGAGGACAGAGAGAAAAGACTGCTGTCTATGAGCCAGGGAGGGTCCCTCACCAGACACCAGATCTGCCAGCACCTTGACTGTGAACTTCTCAGCCTTCAGAGTTGTGAGAAATAAATTGATGTTGTTTATAAGCCACGCAGTCTATAGAATTCTATCACAGCAGCTCTAACAGACTAAGACTTACTGTACTTTCTAGTACTGTAATGGGTCTATCTATCTAGCTACTAAACCACTTTGGTAAGTGACCAACTTCATATGTTATACAAAGATAGAAAGACTAGGAACTTAATGATTTGCAAATTGCAAACTTTTTAATGATTAACTCATAATAGCTATTCAACAAACTATATAACTATTTGGCATATGGCCTTTATAATGCCCAAATAATGAATTAACTCTTTTGGTAAAAGCCACAAATGAAATACCCAACCTGTGTGGGTATAGGCCTGTACATATTCCCCCTAGCACCAAAACAGTAAACTCTCTGTGTTAAATGGTTCCTATTAAAAATAAACCCATTTATAACCTACTGTTGATTCAGTAATTCTTATCTTTCTTGCTGAGTGTATCATAGGAGTTGTATTTCCAAAATAATATTCTGCTACCATGCAGTTTTTCCTCACAATAATATTGTGAAGCAGTTGTCTACAAGAAAAGGAATTGTTCAAGTAAATTTGTCCACTGTCACACACACATATACAATTTTGAGTTAGAACTTAGCATCTAAGAAATAAGTAACTTATGAAAATCACCAAATTTCCCATTTTCTAATATATCAAGCTAAAAGAACAAAAAACAAGTCAATATGGAAGATAGTTCATCTGCTTAGCACTCACTAAATGATGCTTGCTTATTATCCTCTGGCTTCTAGATTTGTTAGAGCAGAGGTCAACAAAACTGCTTGCTCTGATTCAACTTAAAAATCTGATAAACAGGTATTAGGTAACAAGAAACGCAAAAGCAAAGATATACTCTCTACTTTCAAGTTTATTTGGGCGACAGGTACACACTGAGAACTGGAACAAAGGAGTGAACACAGTGATGTAGAAGCAAAAGGTAGACAGTGATTTAGTTTATCTGGAGTAGGAGTAGGGAAAGTGGAATCATGGAAAGTTCTCAGAATAGATAGCATTTAAGCTAGACCTTGTCTTTCAAGATGAGTAATATTTCACCCAGAAGAAAGAGAACGAAAGGACATTTCAAATAATGAAGACAGAGAAAATATATAGAAATACAAAAGTATATGATATATTCACAGAATCACAAATGAAGAGTATATTTATAGGTGTATATTTATAACAGTGCTATATTGGGAAAGACGGTGGAATTTTTCTGGGAAATATTCACTTCATCATTAGAATCACCAATGTGTTCTGTGATTTATCTCTGACCTGTCCTTATGCACCAATGAACCTGGCAAAAGGCAGAACTGAGACACGGAGCAAAGCTAGAGCAAGAGGCACCTCTGGATGCACTGAGTGCACTACTGGGACCAAGATAACTCAGTGAGTGAACCTGGTAGGAGGCCTGGAATAGAAATAGAGGGGAAAAAACATAGAAAGAAAGCAAAATGGATCTTCGGGGTTCATGAGGGTAACACAAGCAGTCCCTTGGCCACTTGCCCTACTAAAAATAGAAGCATCAGCAGAGACATTTGACAAAATGCCAATGACCCTGAGCTCAGAGTTGAGAGAAGAATCCTTAGTTAGAAATGTTTGGAGTCAAAGGTGAATAATTTGGTTCTGATGAGAGGCAATATAATTTAGTAGCTAAGAGTTTAGGCTCTTCTAAAAAAAAAAAAAGAGTTTAGACTCTGGAAATGGACTGCCTTGTTTTCAGGCTACCACTTCCTGTTGGACCTTGGACAAGCTACTGAATCTCTACTTACCTTGGTTTCTTCCTTTCTAAAATGAGGAAAATAACAGTGTCTACCTCATAGATTTGCTATTTAGAGTAGAGAGTTAATTAATATATGTAAAGTGCCTAGAACTTTAAATATTGGCATACAGGCAGAGAAACTAAACCCTAGGGAATATTGGCAAATGTGTTGGAAGTGCTGCAAGGCTAAACAGGGGACCATGAAGGAATCTGGAGATTAACAATTGCTGGAAGTCTCTACCAACCCATAGGACTGGAAGACAAAGAAAAGAAGTAGGTTTTTTTGTTTGTTTTATTTTATTTTGTTTTGTTTTAGATGGAGTCTCACACTGTTGCCTGGGCTGGAGTGCAATGGCACAATCTCGGCTCACTGCAACCTCTGCCTCCCAGGTTCAAGCAATTCTCCTGCCCCAGCTTCCTGAGTAGCCGGGATTCCAGGTGCCTGCCACCAAGCCCGGCTAATTTTTTGTATTTTTTAGTAGAGATGTGGTTTCACTACATTGGCCAGGCTGGTCTCGAACACCTGACCTCATGATCTGCCTGCCTGAGCCTCCCAAAATGCTGAGATTACAGGCATGAGCTTGCACGCCCGGCCAAAATGAAGTAGTTTTATCCAAGCCTTGGAAATGGGGCTTTCTAGAAAAGGCTGAAACCATGAAAAAGACAGCCACTTGTGGAGACACCATGTGGAAATATATAAGGAGATATACCTGGGCTCCAGTCTTCTAATCTTCTGGCAGTGCCTCCATTTTCTGAACTGCTAGATGCCAGTGTGTAAGGAAGTCTGGGAAACGTAGTTTACTGGAAAAGTGGAAAGCAGAACATAGAACTGATGCCTAGTAGGCAAATACCTGGCAAATCTCTCAGTAAATTTTAGTTAGCTGTCATTACTATATTTTACGTTGGAGTTGGGATACAATAGCCACCTTGTTTCTTTTCATAATCCCAAGAAATATTGATTCTGGGCTGACTATAGATTATCTATTGAGAAGTTCCTCAGTTGGAGCAAGAGAGTTAATAGTCAGTTATATTAATCTTAGGCCTTTTAGGATTGTCTGTTTCTGTTTGAAATTATTTACAGGCATACCTCATTTTGTTGTACTTTGCCTTACTGTGCTTTGCAGATACTAACTGGATGTATCCCTTCTCTCTCCCCTCCTCAGGTTTCCCTATTCCTTGAGACACCACAGTATTTAAATTAGACCAATTAATAACCTTACAGTGGCCTCTAAGTGTTCACATGAAAGGAAGCATTTCATGTCTCTCACTTTAAACAGAAAACTAGAAATGATTAAGCTTTGTGAAGAAGGCACATTGAAAGTTAAAACAGGTTAAAAGCGAGGCTTCTAGTGCCAGTTAGCTATGTTGTGAATGCAAAGGAAAAGTTCTTGAAGGAAATTTAAAGTGCCACTCCAGTGAACACATGAATGATATAAAAAAATAAATAAATAAATAAAGCAAAATAGCCTTCTTGCTGATATGGAGAAAGCTTGAATGGTCTGGATAGAAGATGAAACCAGCCACACATTCCCTTAAGCCAAAGACTAATCTAGAGCAAGGCCCTAATTCTCTTCAATTCAATGAAGCTGAGAAAAGTGAAGAGGCTTCAGAAGAGAAGGTAGAACGCAGCAGAGGTTTGTTCATAGGGTTTAAGAAAAGAAGCCATCTTCATAAAATAGAAGTACAAGTTGAAGCAGCAAGTGCTAATGTACAAGCTTCAGCAAGTTATCCCGAAGATCTAGCTAAGATTACTGATGAAAGTGGCTACACTAAACAACAGATTTTAATTGTAGATGAAACATCCTTATACTGGAAGAAGATACTATCTAGGATTTTCATAGCTAGAGAGGAAAAGATGCTGCCTGGCTTCAAAGTTTCAAAGGAAAATCTAACTCTTTTGATAGCGGCTAATGCAGCTGGCGACTTGAAGTTGCAGTCAATGCTCATTTACCATTCTGAAAATCCTAAGTCCTGAAGAACTGTGTTAAATCTACCTTGCTTGCACTCTATAAATAAGACAACAAAGCTGGGATGACAGCACATGTTTACAGTAAGGTTACTGAATTTTTTAAGCCCACTGTTGAAACCTACTTCTTATGAGAAAAGATTTCTTTGAAAATATTAATGCTTATTGACAATGCACCTGGACTGCACCTTGGTGCAAGAACTCTGATGGAGATGTACAAGGAGATTAAGGTTTTTGTTTTGTTTTGCTTTGTTTTGAGATGGAGTCTCACTCTGTCACCCACACTGGAGTGCAGTGGCACGATCTCGGCTCACTGCAACCTTCCTGTCCCGGGTTCAAGCAATTCTCCTGCCTCAGCCTCCTGAGTAGCTGGGATTACAGGCAATTACCATCATGTCCAGCTATTTTTTTTTTAATTTTTTTATTTTTTGTAGAAATGGGGTTTTGCCATGCTGGCCAGGCTGGTCATGAACCAACGGTGTTTTCATACCTGCTATCACAACATCCATTCTCATACTGCAGCCCATGGATCAAAAAGTTAATTTTGACTTTCAAGTCTTATGATTTAAGAAACAAGTTTTGTAAGGACAAAAATTCCAGTGATTCTTCTAATGGATCTGGACAAAGTAAATTGGAAACCTTCTGGAAAGGAATCATCATTCTAGATGCCATTAAGAAAATTTGTGATTCATGGGAAGAGGTCAAAATATCAACATTAGGAGTTTGGAAGAAGTTGATTCCAAGCCTCATGGGTGACTTTGAGAGTTCAAGACCTCAGTGGAGGAAGGAACCACAGATGTGGTATAAACAGCAAGAAAACTAGAATTAGCAATGGAGTCTGAATTGCCACCTTCTCATAATAAAACTTGAACTGAAGAGGAGT
Source organism: Piliocolobus tephrosceles (assembly GCF_002776525.5). NCBI lineage: Eukaryota > Metazoa > Chordata > Mammalia > Primates > Cercopithecidae > Piliocolobus > Piliocolobus tephrosceles. The sequence goes on from NC_045437.1 coordinate 32,603,480, forward strand.
TGCTTCTTATAGATGAGCAAAGAGAGAGGTTTCTTGAAGTGAAATTTACTCCTGGCAAAGATGCTGTGAACATTGTCGAAATGACAAAAAAGGATTTAGGATATTACATAAACTTAGTTGATAAAACAATAGCGGAGTTCAAAAGGATTGACTCCAATTTTGAAAAAAGTTATACTATGTGTAAAATGCTATCAAGCAGCATCACATACTACAGAGAAATTTCTCATGAAAGGAAGAGTCAATTGAGACGCAGCAAATTTCATTACTGTCTTATTTTTAAAAATTGACTCAACCACCCTAACCTTTAGCTGTTCAGAGCCAAAAAGGCCAAAGGGATCGTGACCAACTCAGCATTCCACTGGAAGCTATAAGATCAAACAGCCAACTGTTTATCATGAATGCAGGATATGGGCAAAATCACGGCTGCGCCTGCCACCAGGTTTGCTGAAGGCAGTCACTGCCTGGTGCGGGGCTTCTTGAGGTTATCTACTGGGACATCTAGAGCCTATTTTTCCAGGAATGCAGTCTTGCAAGCCTACTCTGGACCTAGCAGCTGACCTCTTCTTCCACCCCACTTCTCACTATCTCTTTTACCAATGAATACGAAGGGTGGTGGAAAGGCTGGGCCCTGTCCACTAGAGGCAAGGTGCCCCCTGACCCATTCTTCCAAACATACTCTTTTGTCTTTGTCTTTATTCCCATTTGCCCTCCTTTGTTCAGTCCCCCAAGGTCTGTGCAAGTTACATTTAGCAACCACCACCCTGATCAGTCAGCGACCATCAACACCAAAGCAAGACCCTCTACCAGTAAAAGATTATAACTTACTGAAGGCTCAGATGATCATTAGCATTTTTTAGAAATAAACAAATTTTAAATTATGTAAACTTTTTAGACATAATGCTATTGTACACTTATTAGACTACAGTATAGTGTAAACACAACTTTTTATATGCACCGGGTATATTAGTCAGCGTGCTCTAGAGGGACAGGACTAATAGAATATATATATATATATATGAAAAGGAATTTATTAAGGAGAATTAACTCACATGATCACAAGGTAAAGTCCCACCATAGGCCGTCTGCAAGTTGAGGAGCAAGGAAGCCAGTGGTAGATCAGTCCGAGTCCCAAAACCTCAAAAGTCGGGAAGCCAACAGTGAAGCCCTCGGTCTGTGGCCAAAGGTCCAAGAGCCCCTGGCAAACCACTCTTGTAAGCCCAAGAGTTCAAAAGCTCAAGGCCTTGGAGTCTGATATTCGAGGGCAGGAAGCATCCAGCACAGGAGACAGATGAAGGCTGAAAGACTCAGCAAGTCGGCTCTTCCATATTCTCCTGCCTGCTTTATTCTAGCTGTACTGGCAGCAGATTAAATGGTATCCACCTAGATTGAGGGTGGGTCTGCCTTTCCCAGTCACTGATTCAAATGTTAGTCTCCTTTGGCAACACCCTCACAGATACACCCAGGAGCAACCTTACATCCTTCAATCCAATCAAATTGACACTCAATATTAACCATCATACTGGGAAACTAAAAAATTAGCTTGACTTGCTTTACTGCAATCTTTGCTGTACTTCCGTGGTCTGGAACTGAACCTGCAGTATCTCTGAGGTATATCCTTACTATAAATAAAGTGTAACACAAAACAAAAGGGCCCTTTCTTTAAAGTTCCAATCTCTGCTGGATATGTACCTGATTAACATCAGAAAAAAAAAAATGTTGGATCACATTTTTTCTCTGTTTTATGCATAGCTAGTGGAAGATACAAGTCAATATAATAACCCTGTGTCAAGACTCAAACACAGGATAGTTTCTAATTAACATTAGCAGACTCCTTAAGCACAATACCAACAAGTTTTGCTGATTCCCAAAGCTGACATCCGCTCACTTTGTACTTTTCACCAAGGAAGAAGAGAAAGGGAAAGAGAACAAAGAGAGGAATAATTAACCCAATGTAACTGGTTAGGAGCATTAAAAAGTTTAAATTTTTAAATACATGGCATACTTAATGTAATTTTATTAATTTTAGGTTAAGGAAGAAGAGAAATTTAATATATACTTAACAGACAATTCTTTTATTCTGAACATGTTTTGTTAACATAAAAGGTGCTGAAGTCCTAAGCAATTTTTAAATAATAATATTTCCTGAATTCTTGTTTATAGTCTCAATTTGCTGAGCAAACACTTTTTTGATGCATAGTAAAAAGTCAACAATAATAGAATAAACTGAATTATAAATTTTGAGGAATATAGTTAGTATGATGACACAGCACTTTATCTAGAAAACAACTGCAGTTTTCCTAAACCAACTGTAACAAATACCTCTGGTGCCCCATGTCAACTTCAGAGCCCACCTCTGACTTCAGCTGCATCTGTGGTAGACAGTCTCATGTAAACTCAGACTCAGCTAACACTGATAGGGCTCCATATAGAGTACATGGTACATCTTTCCCGTTTCTGCCCCAGGACCTCCTCCAGAGCACAACAGCCTCCACAGCCCACCTGTAAACACAGTCTGGATGGGTGAAGGTATACAAGCCCCAGCAGCTTTCTGCAGCCAATAAGGGATTGTGAGTGGTGAGTAAATGCTACCATTTTTCATTCCTCTTGGAAGGACTATTTAGAGAGGGATCTTGAATGTTCTCCAGGAGATCTCAATGGAATCTATTCTGTTACACACAGGGACACCCCAATAATGCCCCCTTATCTTAGCTCTTTTCTCTATAGCACTCTCCCCATTCCTTCACTCTTACTTCCCATAACCAAGTCGTCATCTCGGGCTCTCCTTTGGAAGAACCCAAACCAACACAGCAATGTTACAAAGAATCAAAAATACTGTCTCCATCTACTCCAGAGTTTCTCAGCTTGAGCACTGTTGACATTTTGGGCTGGATAATTCTTTGTTATAGGAGGCTATTCTGTTCACTGTAGGATGTTGAGCCACATCCTGGTTTCTAACTACTACAATGCGAGCAGCATCCCTTCCCATATTTGTGACAAACAAAAATGTCTCCTAACATTACCAAATGTCCCGTGAGAAACAAAATTGCCCTCCACTGAGAAACACTGATTTAAGTCCTTAAACAGGCCAGAGTTAGCTATTCTCTAAGTCTGCACGATACACTAGTGGAAGCAAAAGCAGATACATTTGTGTATGATGGGGGCCAAGTACCAAAGAATGAATCAAAGTCCAGAAAGCAGCATTTCAATGTAGTGATAACAGAAATGAAATAACAGTATTTTTGTTTGTTCATTCTGACTAAACAGAATTAAATATTCAGCAGTCTTTTTGCCTGCTAAATTACCAGTGCCAGTTTATTATATGGCATAAATTGTACTCAATGATATTACTTCTTCCTACCTCTACAGTTTTCTCTCTTAACACTGCTTACCTGGTTCTCAGTAAATGTTTAGCTTACTGAATGAATTAGCCTGAACACAATCCCATCAAACATGGATATATATATATATATATACATACATACACATACACAAATGCTAAACCTGAAGGCAGAAAACAAACCCAGTCTTCCCATTCTGAGTGAGAACCTGAGCCAACAGCTCTCAGTCTGCTGGCCCACAAACTTTTGCACTGTAACCTAATCTGGACCTTAGCCTTGGAAATTCTGCAATTAGGTGAAAAGCAAGTGACCACATATCCCGGGGTGCTTGGAACACTCCCAGTTAATGCCTATTGTTTTTGAAAAATTATTAATAGCCTCCCCTTTCATTTTCAAAAGTGTCCTGGTTCAGATAATAAATTATATGGTTACACATTATTAATAAGTGTCTCAGGGGCAGAAACAGTACACGTTCTCTGATAATGTCATGCCCAGAATATTATAAACAAAGCTCTATACAAATGTAAGCTATTGTTATAATTTTATGCAACATCCTGGTATTAGTTTTATTTGTGGAAAAATAAAACCGATTGGGGGAGTTCCCTATCTCATTGCAGCAGGAGGGCTAAGATCTGCTCAAAGCTAACATGTAAGGTCTCAGTTTCTTTCACTACAAAATGAGACAGCTGAATTAAGTTATCTTTAAGGTCCATTTCAACTGAAAAAACAAAAACAAAAAAATCTGCCATCCACATCTTCCTTTTTCCTACACAGCACTTGAAATTGCATAGCCTCTCTAGAGATATCACTTCCCTTCAAACTGCATGATTCTTTCCCCAACCTTTTTGACATTTAGCCTGAAGGGCCTACCTACACAGAAGGGAATCTTGACCACAGAACCATATTCTAAGAACAGCTCTAAGTCTGAGATTTTGCACATTTTTGCCCTTCTTTGCTTTAAATTCAAGACCTATTTTTACGTCTGACATACTACCCACCTCTGAGTTTACTAAGACTCAGCTCAGGGATGTTCAGTCTTGTCTGTGCTTGACAATTTTTTCCCTTGCTATCATCCAGTTAAGAGTATATACCACTTGTGGGCTGGGCGTGGTGGTTCATGCCTGTAATCCCAGCACTTTGGGAGGCCTAAGACATTTACTAAAAACTTAAAGATTATATTATGTTGGCTTGAGGTTAGAAGTTTGAGACCAGCCTGGCCAACATGGTAAATCTCTGTCTCTACTAAAAATATAAAAATTAGCCAGGCATGGTGGCACACACTCGAAATCCCAGCTACTCAGGAGGCTGAGGCATGAGAATTGCTTGAACCTGGGAGGCGAAGATTGCAGTGAGCCGAGATGATGCCACTGTACTCCAGCCTAGACGACATAGCAAGACTCCACCTCAAAAAAAAAAAAAAGTATACCACTTGTGGACTATAGCACTTTTCCAGACTGGAAAATATGGTAACAGGCTATCTATTCTCAGTATCTACTTCTATTTTCCTCTTTTTTGACTCTTTCTTCCCTATCATCACTGTTTCTTCTTCTCACATGGCCCTTATGTTCATTGAGGAAAACAATGTTATAAATTGAGTCTCACTTAGGTATAAAATACTTAATATGCTATTTCCCCCCAAATGTTTACATTTTAAAAGAAAGTAAAAAAGAGCAAAATGCTTAATAGGAGGACACTTACTGAAAACATGATGATTATAGTATGTTGGCTCTATACATAGTAGGCTCCTGGTAAACACTAGTTGATATTCAAGTGAGGTCATAAGGAATGCAGGGAAGTTTTTTCGGCAGAGGAAGGTGGACCTTTCTCAGGCAGAAATTCCTCCAGCTTTATACATCTAAATATCTCAGCAGAACAAAAGAGCATGGTGTGCTCACTAATAGTAATAAGTTCTATAGAACTTTAAGTTCAAGATGTGAGGAAAGGAAGGAAATGGCAGCTGAAGAGGTCAGAGAGAAGCCAGAGTTGGAAGTAGCTTTCACACCATGCTATGTCCCATGGAACAATTTTAGGAATACAAGTTAGATGTGGAGTTCTGATGTAGTAAGATCACCATGGCACCTGTGTGCAGGCTGTACTAAACATAGGAGATGCTGTACCCATGACTTCTATCTTGAAGCCTAAAGCAGTTATTTGGGGCCTATTAGGTTACACTGGGACCAATACTAGACACCTCTGTAAAGATGGCAAGTAGGGCTTGATTTGAGAAATATTTCAAAGATACACTCCATAGGATGTCATGACCAGTAGATATTGAGAGTATGTAAAGTTTATAGGAAGGGAAGAATAAAGGTTGAATGTGATTTTTTAAAATAAGAAAGCACATAGGAGATAAACCCAACCACTGAGAAAAGTCATAAAGGAGACTGAAGCTGAGATTTGGAAAAAGTTTGATTTTTAAAACATTGAATTAGATTTAGGAGCTGTCCAGTCATAGCTACAAAATATAATTTGAAACTTGGAATAGAATTCAAAGCTAGAGGCCAGGCACAGTGGCTCATGCCTGTAATCCCAGTACTTTGGGAGGCTGAGGCAGGTGAATTGCTTGAGTTTAGAAGTTCAAGACCAGCCTGGGCAACATGGTAAAACCCTGTCCATATGAAAAATACAAAAAAAAATTAGCCAGATGTGGTGGCATGTGCCTGTAGTCCTAGCTACTCTGGGGGTTGAGGTGGGAGGATTGCTTAAGCCTGGGAGGCAGAGGCTGCAGTGAGCCAAGATCATGCCACTGCACTCCAACCTGGGTGACAGAAAAAAAACCCATCTCATAAAATAAATAAGAACAATTTAAAAAAGAAATCAAAGCTTGAGGAATTAGGCAGTAACTGACAGCATGAGATCACCCACTGAGTATGCAGAGAGGGTGAAGAAGGCTTGAAGATGAAGCATTGGGGAACACTGACATTTAATAGACAAATCTCCTGTGTAGAAGAATTTCAAATAATTGACGTCAATAATCTATCCTCAAGGAGGTGGAGCTTAACTCCCCATTCCTGAAATGTGGGATGCACATAGTGACATCCTTCCACATACAGTATGAAATGGGGAAGGAAGAGAGAGAGGGAACTACTACAGTGAAAAACTCTGACAAACTCTACCTCAGCCAGGTGATCAATGTGAACATCAACAGTGACAAGTCATGTTGGTATGATATACTCTTGATATAATATGATGAGAATAGCACTTCACTTCTGTGGTGCTCCTTCCCAAAACCCATAAACTCAGAGTAATCATGAGAAAAAGTCACTCAGTGCAGTGGTGCAATCACACTCACTGCAGCCTCAACCTCCTGCGCTCAAGCAATTCTCCCACCCAGCCTCCCAAGTAGCTGGGACTACAGGTGCACACCACCCAGCTAATTTTAAAATTTTTTGTAGAGACAGAGTCTCACTATGTTGCCCAGGCTAGTCTCAAACTCCTTGACTCAAGCAATCTTCCTGCCTTGGCCTCCCAAAGTGCTAGGATGACAGGCATGAGCCACCATTCACTGTCAGATCTAGTATAACATTAATTTTTATAATAAGGAAAATGAATCTCAGAAGTAGTAATTTGCCTAAGGCCCCTCTTACAAGGGACCAAACATAAATCGAGGGACATTCTAGAAAATACCTGATCAGTACTCCTCAAAACTGTCAAGATCATCAAAAACAAGAAAAAGTCTGGGGAACTGTCAGAGTCAAATGAAGCCTAAAAAGACATGACAACAAAATGTAATGCCACATCCTGAATAGGATTCTGGAGCAAAAAAAAATAAAAGGACATTAGGTAATAACTGATATGGACTTAATTAATAAGTTAATAGTTATTGGGGGAACCTGCCCCCAATAATTCAACATTATTTCGCACAGGTTCTTTTCTATTTCCCTAAGTGTTGACCAGTCTGAGAAATAAAGGGAAAGAGTACAAAAGAGAGAAATTTTAAAGCTAGGTATCCAGGGGAGACATCACATGTCGGCAGGCTCCATGATGCCCCCTAGGCTGCAAAACCAGCACGTTTTTATTAGTAATTTTCAAAGGGGAGGGAGTGTATGAATAGTGTGTGGGTCACAGAGATCACATGCTTCAAGGACGACAAAAGATCACAAAGCAGAAGGTCAGGGTGAGATCACAAGGTCAGGGTGAAACCAGAATTGCTAATGAAGGTCCATGTCCCGCTGGGCACACATTGTCATTGATAAACATCTTAACAGGGTTCAAGAGCAGAGAACCGGTCTGACTAGAATTCACCAGGCTGGAATTTCCTAATCACTGCAAGCCTGGGGGCACTGCAGGAGGCCAGGGCATGTTTCATACCTATCTACATCTGCATAAAGCAGACACTCCCAGGAAGGCCATTTTAGAGGCCCCCCTAGGAATGTATTCTTTCCCCAGGGCTGTTAATTATTAATGTTCCTTACCGAGGAAAGAATTCAGTGATACTTATCTTACCTGTTTTCAGTAATAAGAGAAATATGGCTCTGTTCTGCCCGGCCCACAGGCAGCCAGACTTTAAGGTTATCTCCCTTGTTCCCTGAAAATCACTGTTACCCTGTTTTTAAGGTGCCCAGATTTCATATTGTTCAAACACACATGCTTTACAAACAATTTGTGCAGTTAACACAATCATTACAGGGTACTGAGGTGACATACATCCTCAGCTTAAGAAGATGACAGGATTAAGAGATTAAAGTAAAGACAGGCATAGCAAATTATAAGAGTATTAATTGGGGAAACAATAAATGTCCATGAAATCTTCACAATTCATGTTCTTCTGCCATGGTTTCAGCCAGTCCCCCCATTCAGGGTCCCTGACTTCCTGCAACAAATAATAATGTGTAAATATTGGTTCACTAACTGACAAATGCACCATATTAGTGAAATATGTTAATAACAAGGGAATATGCATGATGGCAGTAGGGAGGTATATGGGAACTCTATACCATCTCTGCAACTTTTCTATAAATCTAAAACTGTCCTAAAATTAAGTTTTCAAAACAAACTTCCAGAACTCTGTTTGGCATTTAATATGTTCAAAATTCTTGAAAACTCTGTTGGTATTAAAGGCAGTATCAGGTAGGGGGAAAAAAAGACAAAGAGAAATATTTCCACTCCTCTACTCACCAAATCCATTCATCACATGCCCAGCGCATTAACAACCCTTACTTCCATATAATGTGAATGTCAGCTGCAGTAGATATATGTACTCATTATAATAATTCCCATTTGTTATGCACTCATTATAGGCTGAGTGCTTCAAATGAATTATCTTATTCAGTCCTCAAAAACTCTATGAGATTTGTACTATTCATATCCAAACTTTACAGATGAGGAATAGCAGACCTCAATTAAAGAAGCTAAGTAATTTGCCTAACACCTGCAACTAGCAAGTAAAAACTGTGAGCCCAAGCAGTTCGTTGTCAGCACTTATGTTCTTAACTATCACCCACCTTCACAATATACATACATACGCCTTCCTCTCCTTATTCATTCTCCTTTTTTCTACCACTGTTAGGGTCCACATGCTGCTACAACTGTTTCTTTTCTATCTGCAAATATTCAAATAAACCCAGGACAGACTCTGCACCAGATCATACCCATACACTGGGCCTTGCCAATCCCTTTGTGCTGTGGCTCAATTCCATTTCCTTAGTATTAAATGCATTACAAATGATATTTAAACTTGCTTGAGTTCACTATCTTATATTTTTCCTTTGAGGAATATAGTAATGACAACAATCTTCTCTCCAGGTGGATGTGATCATCTGCAGCCTCTTTTCCATACCCTCATTTTCCACTCACTAAAGCAAAAAGCTAAAGAGAGAAAGCAGTATTTCCTTTAGACACGCAAGCTTACAGTTCAGCTCAATTTTTGTCTTCGTCTTAAAACTAGAGCAGAGGGTATGGGAAGGAGAGAGTTTTCTGTTCTTGTGCAGCAACAGTGCCTTCCAGATTGTATAAATATAAAGCAATATTTTTTCTTTTCCATAATAAGACCCAAACTAGTCCACTCCAGACTGACTCATTCAGCTACCCAGGTGCCGTGGTTGGAGTGTCAGTGTTCCAGACTTAAGGAACTGGGTGCTTTTGTACCTGCAGCATATGTAGAACAATGGACAAGATTTTCCTGACAAAAAATCTTGAAAGCCAGAAAATGATAACCTTTTCTCACACTGCATGGTGGAGGAGGAGGGAGAGGTAAAATGGCAAATGAACCCATATCCTGCCTTGTGCTTTCCTGCCTTCAAAGGGCTTCAGGGCCCACAGGAGTTCCTTCCCAGGCACTGCCTAACAGTGTTAAAAATTACCCAGCAAGTTCCTCATGCCATAAGAGTGTTAGTCAGGTTTTGAGTTTATAAAACATATCTAAGCCTAGTACCTCTTTCCCCCTGTATTCAACTACAAGAAACTTTGTGAAGAGTTGAGAGAACTTAAAAGAGTTATTTCCATCTCATGTGAGGTTACTCACTTGACAAGTGGCAGCCTTGGATAGAGAAGCATCTGTATGATGGCAGGAAGTAGGGCACACAGGAAATAGATATTCTCCCCTATGAGTGGATGCCAAATCTTCCTACCCTCCTGTCCCTTCTGAATGTTATCCCTTAGCTAATAAGGAACATATTCATCACTATTAGTTTGTATTTAATTCTTCACTCACTCACTCTGAGAGCACTTTGCTTCTCTGTTGCAGCACATAGTACCCTCAGCCTTATAGCATAACTCAGGGTAAACATATAATCCCATATATCAATAGACTGAATACTTTAATATCAGGGATTCTGTCCTCCCCAATCATACCCCCTCCACAGGGCCTGGCATGTTGCTCAAAAGTGCTTGTGGAACCAAAAATGTACAAGTGCTTTTATAAGTTTTTCATCCACTATGTCCATAAAGTCTTGAAAAATGACTACTTCTAAACCTTTGGAAACACCTCCTCCCAGTATACCATGCCACTCCCTTCTTGCTAGCTACCAACACACCTGTAAACACAAACATATTCACACACTCACACCTTGTAACTTAAAGAAAATTAATCAATATTTGATAAGACATACCCCGAAAGACCCTGTGTTAGTCCATTTTTGCATTGCTATAAAGAAATACTTGGGGCTCAGTAATTTATTTTAAAAAAGGTTTAATTTGGTTCACAGTTCTGCAGACTGTAACAGAAGCATGCCACTGGCATCTGCCTCTGGTGAGGCCTCAGGAAGCCTACAATCATGGCGGAAGGTGAAGGAGAGCAGGTGAAGTCATGTGGTGAGAGCAGGAGCAAGCGCTGGGGGAGATGCCACACTCATTTAAACAACCAGATCTCCTGGAATTTAGAGTCAGAACTCATTCATTTAACATGAAGATGTCACCAAGATATTGAAAAGGGATCCACCTCCATGATCCAAACATCTCTTACCAGGCCCCACCTCCAACATTTGGGATTACATTTCAACATGAGATTTGGAGGGGACAAGCATCCGAACTACACTAGACTCTAATCCTATTGCTCATTGATTTGTATTTTTTAATGTACATGCATATATGCATTTAAAAAATGAAGAAAGCAAGAACAACAACAAAAACAAATTAAATAGCCAAGAAGACAAAACTACTATCTTATACCTTCCTATAAGAATAAATGATATAAATAGACACTTCAACCAGGTCCACAATTAAATTCATCCTTCATAAGTATTTGCTGTGATTTGAATGATGATGTTCTCTACAAAATTCTCATTGAGACTTCATCCCAATGCAACAGTATTAAGAGGTGCAGCCTTTGAGGGACAATTAAGTCATGAGGGCAGAGCCCCATCATGGGCTCAACATCTTTACAAAAGGGCTTGAGGTTGAAGAATGGGATCAACCATGAGCAGAGCCCTCATGGGATCAGCACCTTTATAAAAGGACTTAACGTTGAAGAATACACTGTCTTGGTCTTCTTCCACATAAGGACACAGTGTTTTTCCCCTTTTTGCTCTTTGGCTCCTTCTGTCATGTGAGGACCCCTGGACAGCAAAATCTAAAAGGAATAGGCATAAAACCTGCTAGCACCTTGATCTTGGACTTCACAGCCTCCAGAACTATGAGAAGTACATTTCTGTCCCTTGTAAATTACCCAGTCTATGGTATTTTGTTAGAGCAGTAGAAAGAACTAAGACAGCGTTCTTTAAAAAATATGTATTGAATGCCTACTGTGAACCACACACTATACTAGGGGCTGGAGATAACATAGTGAATAGAATGAATATCCTGTACCTTTGGAGTTTATATTTTATAATAAATAGAAACAGACAACAAACAAACAAATATATACACATAAGAGGCCAGGTAGTGATCAGTGTATAGAGGAAAACACTGCAGGTCGGGGGATAGAAGGAGTACATCCGGTGGCCAGAGAAGGCTTTTGTGAGGAGGTGAAATTTAAGCAGAGACCTGGATAAACTGAAAGATTAGCATGTGGATATAGGATGGAATAACATTTCATTTTATTTTTATTTTTATTTTTAAGATGGAGTTTAGCTCTTGTAGCCCAGGCTGGAGTACAATGGTGCGATCTCAGCTGACTGCAACCTCCGCCTCCCAGGTTCAAGCGATTCTCCTGCCTCTGCCTCCCAAATAGATGGGATTACAGGCATGCACCACCATGTTCATAACATGTTTGTATTTTTAGAAGAGACGAGGTTTCACCATGTTGGCCACGCTGGTCTTGAACTCCTGACCTCAGGTGATCCACCTGCCTTGGCCTCCCAAAGTGTTGGGATTACAGGCACGAGCCACCACACTTGACCGAAAGAACATTTTAGAAAGAAGAAATGGCAAATTCAGAGTTCCACAGGTGGGAGCAGGTCTAGTACATCTGAGTGCCAGCAACAGAGCCAGCATGAATAGAGAGGAGTGAGAAAAGGAAAGAGATCAAGAAGAACCAGCTGGTGTAAGGCCTTACATGGTAAATGGCCATCTAGAAACTTGCATTGATGTTAAACCTCTGCAAAAGGGAGAGGCTTGAAATAAAGTAAAAGCAAAGGAGGAATAGAAGGAAGAAGACAGAGAGAAAAAAGTCACGAGATGACATGCAGATTTGCTTCTTTGTTGTTAGGGGTTATGCTATTTTAATTTCAAGAAGAAATTTGTTGAAGTCTCTTACTCTCTTAAAAAAAATTTTCTCAAGTCATCATATTATCATTCTTTTTTTCTGCTACCATTCACATGATCTACATTTGCCCTCATTTCTCCTTCATTCTTCAATCCAGAAAAGTCTAGCTTCTGGGCTATAATAACACTACATTTCTCACAAAGCCAGTAAAACAGTCCAATCTAATGGCCCATTTTTAGTTTTCATCCAACAGCATGAACTACCTTGCTTGGACTTCCTTAGTCGCTATAGCATCATTCTCCTGCTTTGTTTTTATTTTCTATCTCATTGTTCTTTTCACCCTCTTTTCTTGCTTTCTCTTCCCCTACCTACTCTTAAATGTTAGTACTGCTCAGAGTCTTAACCTGTAGAATCTCCTCTAGCTAAACATTCTCCCCAGCAAGTCTATGCATTTTTATTGCTTAAATCTTAGCAATTTGGGAGGCCGAGGCGGGCGGATCACCTGAGGTCAGGAGTTCAAGACCAGCCTGACCAACATGGTGAAACCCCGTCTCTACTGAAAATACAAAATTAGCCCAGCGTAGTGGCTCATGCCTGTAATCCCAGCTACTCGGGAGGCTGAGGCAGGAGAATTGCTTGAACCCAGAAGATGGAAGTTGCAATGACCCGAGACTACGCCATTGCACTCCAGCCTGGGCAATGAGAATGAAAAACTCCATCTCAAAAAATAAAGAAATAAACTTTATAAACAAAAAAAAACAAACAAACAAAAACCAAACTTACATTTCAAACAACTCACTAGACATTCCAGTTGGGAAACCAACAAGTATCTCCTGTTTACCGGGCCCTTCGCTCTATTAGCCCTATATTCCATAGTTGCTCAAAGTAGAAACCTCAAATCATCTTCTCCATCATTCACTATAGCTAGTCATCTTATTCCACAAATGTTGCCTCTAAGCATTTCTTATACCCCTCTTCCTCTCCATCCCTAATGCCACCATCTTACTTCCGACTCTCTTCATCTATCTTCATAATTACTTACATGTTCTCCTGACTGGGTTCCTTCTCTGTTCCACCCCCCTTCAACACAACCACATTGCTGTCTCAGAAATCTCTCTAGAATCCAAATCTTATCATGATTCTCTCATCTTACCCTAGTTTTCCATTTCATTTTCCATCCCTAATCCAAGTACCACCACACTCTACACCAAACTGTAGGCCCACTCTAGCTTTAGTAGCCATTCCGTGAACATAGTAGGCACTTTCACACTTTGATCCATACTTTACCTGGAATGCAGTCTCCAATGCTTTACTCATTCTATACATCCCACTCAAATCCCCCTACCTCTATCATCCATCAACAACATCCACATGCATGTTCTATATCTCCAGAAGGATTAATCTTTCTTTTCCATGTGCTTGCAGGAAACGTCCCATGTTACTATTGTAGCACTTATCATATTTTATCATAATGTGCTTATTACGTGACTTTCTGCCCAGCTAGAATGTGAATTCTATAAGATCAGGAACACTATAGTCTTCATTTTTATATCCCAACTACTTAACAGAGCAACATATTTAAAAAGCTGCTTAATAAATTATGATTGAATTTAAAAAAAGAGACTGGGAAATGAGATGAAAATGAGGAAAGTCTCAAAGCAGAAACAGGAAACAGGAGAAATCAAGATGGCAAAGAGATTTGCAAAATAGGCAGAGAAAAATATCACAAAATATTAAAACTAAAACAAACTTTCATCTTTTTTTAATCATCTAATTTAATCAGTAATAAAACCGGAATTCAGAGAGCTCAAGCAGTAAATAAGTAGAAGTGCTTGAACCCACGTCTCAATGTTTTGTCCACAGTTCTTAGAATCCACAGATACAGGCCAGGCACAGCGGCTCACATCTGTAATCCCAGCACTTTGGGAGGTGGAGGTGGGCAGATCACTTGAGCCCAGGACTTCCAGGCCAGCCCGGGCAATATGGCAAAACCCTCCAGCCAGGTGTATGTGGTCCCAGCTGCTGGGGCGGGGACACGGGAGGCAGGGGCTGAGGCAGGAGGGTCACTTGAGCACGCCACAGCACTCCAGCCTGGGTGACAGAGTGAGATCTTGTCTCAAAAAAACAAAGCAAAACAAAACAAAACAAAACAAAGAATCCACAGATACAAAGCACCTATGGATCTTCCTGCTCCTGCTCACCTCGACACTATGCCTATATCAGGAAAAGTTGGGATAATTTTAATGTACCAATTATTTAAAATATTTTTATTTCCCTCTTACATGACAATTTTGCTCCCCTGCATATACCATATTATATGGGTAATGGTATAGGTACTTCACAGTTCATGAAGCATTAACCTGTCATTTCACTGATTCTCATAGCAGTATTTCAAGCCTTTGGTTTTACTTAGATATTTTTTCTTTCACTATTCCACTGCCTTCTATAACTATGAAAGGTCACTTACAATATCACTTAGGCAGAGAAAAATGTCATCTGTGCCTCTGTGGTTTAATATAGATGCACTGAAGACTGCATACTGGGGCACTGGGTTCTGATGCTGGCTTTGCCATCCTTGAGCTAAGTGTCACTTCACCTTCAGTGTCTCAGTTTAGGTATCTGGAAATCAGGGAGGATTGACCAGATTGGCGGCTTCCAAACCTGTGTAGACATCAAAACTGTTTGGAGGCTCTAATAAATCTAATTATCTAGACTCTCTGCAGAATATCTCAGGGATGAGGACCAGAAATCTGTATTTTAAAAGCACTTCAGGTGATTCTGGTGAGCAGTCAGGTCTGGAAACACACAAGCCAAATGATTTCTGAAGTTCCCAGCTGGCTCAAAAACTATCAATATATTTCTCTTTTGCAGTCATTGATATTTGTGCAAGTCAGTCTTTAAACCCAGACACTTGGTTCCTCTATGTAGCATGGAGAAAGCAGAGTTGAGATGGTAAGATTAGCAAGACCTCAGGATTAATGGCTTTGTTTATATTCTAAGCCAACAGGTTTAGAAAGGTTTTCTTTTCATTATTTTCCAACAGCAGTTTTTTACTGAGTATACATCCAAAGGAATATAAATCATTCTATTATAAAGATACATGCACACTAATGTTCATTGCAGCACTATTCATAATAGCAAAGAGATGGAATCAACCCAAATGCCCATCAATGATAGACTGGATAAAGAAAATGTGGTACATATATACCATGGAATACTAGGAAGCCATAAAAAGGAATGAGATCATGTGCTTTGCAGGGACATGGATGAAGCTGGAAGCCATTATCCTCAGCAAACAAATGCAGGAACAGAAGCAAACACTGCATATGCTCTCACTTATAAGTGACAGTTGAACAATGAGAACACATGGACACAAGGAGGGGAACAACACTTAGTGGGGCCTGTTGGGGGAGGTCAGGTGGCGGAGATCATTAAGGAAAAGATCCAATGCATGCTGGGCTTAAGACCTAGGTGATGGGTTGTTAGGTGCAGCAAACCACCATGGCACACATTTACCTATGTAACAAACCTTCACATCCAGTACATGTACCCTAAAACTTAACACACACACACACACACAACTCATATGTTTTCTGTAAGAGTCTGACTGTTCTCAACAACCTAAGGGTTTATTAATATTATTTTCATTTGCTAGTATTTCCTATTGGTCTCCAAGAGCCATCTAAAAAATACTGAAGACATTCAGTGTCTTGCATCTTACTTATTACATAGGCGAGGCACAGTGGCTCATGCCTGTAATCCCAGCACTTCGGGAAGTTGAGTTGGGCGGATCACTTGAGGTCAGGAGTTTGAGACCAGCCTGGCCAACATGGTGAAATCCTGTCTCTACTAAATATGCAAAAATTAGCGGGGCATGGTGGCCAGTGCCTGTATTCCTAGCTACTTGGGAAACTTAGGCAAGAGAATAGCTTGAACCCAGGAGGCGAAGGTTGCAGTGAGCCGAGATTGTGCCACTGCACTCCAGCCTGGGCAACAGAGAAAGACTCTGTCTCAAAAACAAACAAACAAAGGAAAAAGATTAAATAAAGGAAACAATTAAGATTTGTAGCTTTTGACAAATTACTGTTGTTTTTATGGTACTAAGGAGAAAATAACAGAGAGACACTTCACCAAGTTCAGAATCTTTAGTTTTCTTATTTTTCTATTTCTTTTTAGTTCAGGTAGAAATTTCCAACCTCTGGAAAGCCAAACAAATAGTCCAACTCAAAAAAAAAAAAAAAAAAAAAAAACAGTAATGTATAACCTCACAAAATTAATTTATAACAAAGCTAAATTACTGATACATTGAGGAACACAGCATACCTTAGAACTGTAGAACTTTAGAACTTTAAAGACTACCAAGAGTTGAATAAATGCAATTAATCAATTATAGTCTTTTATTTATTTCTTTAAGTCACTGATTATACAGTATAGAATTTAGCTTAAGACAAAGTCTTAATGTATGTCACTGGAGACTCCCCTAGATTCATATTGACCAACAACTTTCTAGGCTAGTGATTTAACCAACCATAAATCCGTTCTGTACTTCCTTAACTGATTCACAATTATATCATGAGAAATAGTCATATGTCTTTCTGAAATCATGATACTCAATATTCACTTATTTGTTGAAGAAAAATTTGTTGAGCACTTAGTATGAGTCAGGAAACTGAAAGATGACTATGATAGCCTATACCTGTTTTGAATGGTCTAAAACGGAAGACATACATAATTTTGGTAGTGCAATTAGTACAATCAAAACCAAAAATTTACAAGGTGTCAGGAATAACTTTATGACAAAAGAGATATTTGAGCTGAGTCTTGAAAAATAAGTAGGAGTTTGCCACGTGGCTAAAGGAGGAAAGAGCTTCCAAACGATGAAAGCATCAAGAAATAAAGGTACTTGATGTTAAATTGATGAAATTTTAAGTAGTTTGATATGACTTGGAGTGGGGAGCTTTAAAAAAGTGGTGGGAGACACATTGGGGAGATAATATAAGGTAGGAGACGGACAAGAATAGCTGGACAGCATTTCCACTACAGTTTTTCGTGTGTTACACTATGATACCTTCTTTCTCTACCTGGCCTTATCTTAAGAATCAGTTTAAAACCTCTAAGACATTAGCACGTCCACTACAAACAGTTTCTTCTTGGTCTTCCAGAAACACTTTATCACTTTTCATCCTCTAGTCTTTTGGTCAAATTTTTTAAAAATTATTATTAATTAGTCTAAATAATCAGGGTCCACTCCCCATACCCTATTTCTTTTTAATTCTACCTATCTCTCCCATTTCTCTGTATAAGTTCTTTAGTTTTCTTAAAAAAAAAAATGTCAAAGTCAGTTAAGATTCATTTCAGGTTTCTTATTGACCACATTAGCATTCTAAAGACAGTAAGTGCCTTAGGTAGCTCTTGGTAGAGTTTTAGACATATATTAGGTAATAGTTGTACTTTAATACTTAATCAAAGTTTAGATTTTGATAGAAAAGAGACTGGGTAGAAAAATATCTTTTAATTCAGCTGATTATATTACTTAGGAGCCTAGCTGTTAAAATCTCAAGGTCCTAGTATAGGTACCTTTGATTATCATTTATATGAATGGCATCATTTTAGAAGGAAATAGGTAGCCGTGGAAATGCTGGGATTTTACAAAACTAAAAATTATACACTCACACTAATTTTCCACTCAAAGTTCCAAAACACACACACACACACACACTTTGGTCCTGAACAAATTTGTTGCCATCTGCAGGACTCAAAAGCTGGCAGGCCTAAGCATAAAGCATATTCCCTTCCTCACCCTCACATACACTCCACTAAAAATGGCCAATGCTCTTTTGTTACAAATTTGAGACACATAAACAAATTGAGGCTGTATGTGGGCTGCACCTAGCATGGCTGAGCAAGTTCTATGTTCTAAAACTCTCCAGGGTGAGCTTGTGCCATTTTTCATGACACAGATTAGGACAACTGAGTGAGCCCATCTAGTAGGGCAGTGATGGTAGGTCTGGACTCACTTTGCTTCTGACCTTTGTTTGGTCTGGCCTGCTGCCTTCCTTAGAATCATCTATTCGTTTATGGTTTTTCCTAATCCTCTTTTGTTGGGGCAATCAAAAACTTTTAGCCCAGGGAATCCATAAAATTCAAATGTACATTTCAAATAATGTTTCAATTTTTTAATTCAAAAGATAATCACCCTAGATAAAGGAGTTCTGGAATTTCTGATTTGAAAATAAGTAAATGTCTTGTTTGTTTCCTAGCACTCTGTCTCATAACAGGTCTCTGCTGCCAATAGAGAATGATCACATCAGAACCAAATCCATCTATCAAGTAACAGACATTGGCAGACACTCTACATTCTGGGACTGTTTGTCAGCCTTTGGCTGGTAGTATTTCAGTTCTGATTCAAACTGGCTGCTCCAGAGATAAGATTTACAGTTCCACAATCATTCAGATGGGCTCTGATTCCTCTAATATAGACAGGCAGACAGATAGACAGACAGGGAAAAGGAATAGAATGGTAGAGTAATGAGTGAGAGAGTTTAAAATCCAGTGGGAAAAAACACACAGACACACGCATGCACACATGCAGAAAGCATATGTATACATCTCTTCCACTTATTCATGCCACCGTAAGTTATCCAGGTTTCACTGGCTCAGAATGAGGTCACAGTGTAATGTAGATTCTACAGATGCAGCAGAAATTTAGTTTGTTTCTTTAAATAAGGTCTTGAAAAACTATTTGTGGAATTTATCCCAATAAATATGACATATTTACAGGTAGAAATAGGAATGCAAATTTAAACTTTATAGCTCATATCATCTTAAATGTATAGTTTCACATTATTTTTGTGTATTTTTTGATTAGAGTGATTTTTATTATGAATTATTCTTACTATTATGATAATACACATTTGGACAAATGCAAAGTATGCATGCCACAGTGCCTGCTTTGGAGTGCACTGACCCTGTATAAATTGGTTTAATGTTCAAGGTCAGCACATTCTACTAAAAGAAATTGGTCTCCTTCTCCATTAAGTACATTAATAGCTGCCTCTTTGTATTAGGCCTCAGATGTTTCAGCTGCTCTTTTATTTGCCACTGTCTTCTTTTGGAACTTCCTAAGGAGTGGGAGGCGGGGGGAAGATAGCTAATATTATTTCTTTTTTTTTTTTCCCCAACTTTGGTTTTAAGTTCCAGAGCACATGTGCATGATGTGCAGGTTTGTTACACAGGTGATGCTTTGCAGTACAGATCAACCCATCCCCAAGGTATTAAAACGCAGCATCCATTAGCTATTCTTCCTGATGTTCTCCCTCCTCCCACCCCCCCCTTGGCCCCAGTGCAAAAGAGTTTCAGTGGTATTAAATGAAAGGCTACTGCTGTCTATAATGATACTATACTTAAAAGTGGGAGATCCTAGAATCACCAAGATCTCTTTATTGGTGTCTCACTTTGATCTATGTCACAATCTCTTCCCAGGATATCTCATCAGTCATTTGGGTTATGGTTAGGTCAAGACTCTTAGCCCACTCTGCAAAAACATCCTTTCCCTAATCCCATAGCAGAGGGTTAACCTTGCACCATTTTTCCCATTTCCACTAAGTACAATACAGCCATCTCCTTTCAGTACTCCAGGTCTCTGCTCCAGGACCCTACACTCTTTGAATGTGGGTCATTCTGCACTTACTCTGCAACTGTTTCTTTGCCTTTACACATCAAAACTTCTGGCCTTACACATCAAAAATTATTTCCTATATGACTCTAAAGTATCCTTCCTTGGCAACCAAACCATCATGAAATGACTTAAGAAACCTCCCCTTCCCTGGAATTAATTTTATCTGAACTCTGGATGCAGACACCAGTCCTCATATTTGTTTTTTCCATATCCAATCAACTCCTGTGCATTCTGATTCTTTTGTCTAATTAAGCAGTCCCTAGTTTGCCAGTTAGTTCCCATGGCTAGTCAATGAACTCTAGATACGTCACATCTTCTCATCTCTTATTCTGGGCCCAGTTTCTTAAATAACTATGTAGTCAGGATTCTACTGTTCCTCCTGCTGTTTGCCTACCTTTTCCCTTTTTCACATGACAGCTTCTCCAGATGCCTCCCACAGAATGAGTTCCCTTTCCTGCAACTGACTTACTCCCTGTTATGTACTGAATGTTTGTATCCTCCCAAAATTCATGTTAAAACCCTAAACTCTAATGTGATGGTATCTGGAGGTGGGGCCTTTGAGAGATAATTAGGGTTATAAGATGTCACCAGGGTGGGACACCTATGATGGGATTAGTGCCCTTAAAAGAAGAGGAAGAAACTGGAGCTCCTCTCTCTTTCTGAGCACACAAAAAGAAGATGTCACGTGAATGCACAGCAAGATGGTAGCCACCTACAATCCTAGAGAAGAGGTCTCAGAATGAAACCTATCTTGCTGGTACATTGATCTTGAACTTCCCAGCCTCCAGAGCTGTGAGAAATCAATTTCTGTTGTTTAAGCCACCCTGTCTATGGTATTGTTATGGGAGCCTGAGCTGACCAAGACACCCCCTTCAGCTTCTCCATTAAGAAAACCCCGGGAATGCTTCCCTGCCTTACTGTGGCGGGCCAATTCTCCCTGACAATCATACAAACAGGCCTGCATGGCACTTCGAACATAGAGACAAATATCCACAGAGCTGCCTGAACGTTAAGCAAACAGTTAAACCTAAGGAAATCAGTGCCCAGACATCAAAGCAAGAAATAAAACATATGGTAAGTGGGAGCCTTGTATGGGCTTCTCCCTAACCTGCAGCAAGCCAAAATAAGGAATGTAAGAGACAGTCTTAATTCCTAGTGCTGGCACCCATCTTGGGTCAACAAAATCTGAGACGAGGCAAGGTAACAGAGGCAGCTATCTGAATAGATTTATTAGAGAGTCTAAGGCAGCTCTCTGGACCAAGCTGCAGAGATAAGATAGAAATCATCACTCCGGTACCACAGTAAACAGGCCTTGAAGGTCCTGGAGCTCTCACAGCTTAATCGGACTTAGCTTTTTTTTTTTTTTTTTTGCCTCTGACCTTCTAGTTGAAAGGAAATTAGTTACCAATAGATTTAGGTTAATGCTACACTGCACGTAGGCACATAACCCCAACCTATATAAGCACTAAGAAAACTGTTAACACTTAGAGTTAGTCTGGTGGAATTATCTCCAGCCTTCTCCCTGTTACCGGTTACAGCAATAAATTCCCTTCTTTTCCAGTTTGTCTACTTCTTGTTATTGGGCCTTGAGAAAACGCAGCTGGACCCAGCTTGGTTCTGGGAACATTACCACCATTAACTACCAAGTACACTGATTCTCTGCCTAGAGTCTGTGTAGAAGAGGGGTGAAGGAGAGAAAACTTCCCAGTATCATCTCATTACTTTCTCCTGGGCATTCTATTTGAACAGTTTTCTTTGCTTTAACGTATAAATTTTCCCATGGGAAGGTGTGTGGCATTTCATCACCCCCATAGTTCTGCCTTCCACTAATCCAACCCTTTACAGGCCAGTTGGGCTCACCTTCTTCAAGGAATGTTCCCTGATGGCTCTTTTTGTTTTAATCTGTCCATTGTCTAAACCTCTGTGACATTACTGTTTATAACAAATAACTTAGAAATGTATCCAACTCATACGTTCTCTTTTCCTCTTGGAACTTCCCAGTAGTCCTGTGCTCTTATCTGTAACACTGGAATGTTACTCTCAGTCAGTTGCTAATCTACCATGACCCCTCCATTACGCTTTTCTTTCTTTACACCATGCATAAACACATATATTCCTACCATTTTATATTTCTGGCCCCTTTTTAAATTTCCAAAGTTATTTTAGAGTCCAAGCATTTCTTCACTTTCCTCAGCACCTCGGTGACTTCAGCGAACTAGGAGGAAGTTTTATACTGCCCCTTCACCTAGGCCACTGATTTTTGCTTTTACATAGCCTCTCCTTGAGAGAAATTAGTAGGATCAGTCTGGACCTCCCAAGGGCCCTTAATGTAGCCCCTGATTATCTCAGTTATTTTTCTGTTTTTATTTTTCAAAGAGTAAGAATGTGGGAACAAAAAATAGCAAGGGTTCTCTGGAGTGCATTGTGCCTACCCAGAAGTAAGAAAACAAAGAAAGGAAGGATCAGTGAGCCAAATACCTCTCATACCATTGTCTGTGTACCCTTTCTAGAGCTGGTGCTGAGGGTCAACCAGCACTCACTATTCCCAGGCCTAACGTTCTGAAATGTAAATGCTTCCCCCTGAACATTTGGGTTTGGGTTTACCTAGTCTTCAGGAGCAGCACTACTTTTCTTAATTAGCTTTGGGAGACTAGATGGAAAAGTATTCTTCATTTTCAATGTTTATTTTGTTTTGTAACATCATTTTACTGGGCTCCAACCTAGTAAGATGGGGACAGATAGGAAGAGTTTCTCCTCTTGAATTTTAGTCCTGCATGTGCCAAATCACACAATAAAATACACACATAAAACACAACAGATGTCCATAAAATATTCATTTGTTAAACAAATACTTTCCATGCATGCAAAGAGAGGACCATGCTAATCAGAGAGAGCATACTCTTGCATAAAACCAGTGAATGCCCATTATCATGCTTGAGAAATCTCAGTATCAACAAATGTGCACTTAACACTTAGTCATCCACTTCCCAAGTATCTACTTTATCAAATATATGCTTAACAGTATGAGAGTTACTGAATCATAAATACATATTTAGGATAGGATCCCTATCGTCAGAAACATTATAAAGAAGCTTTACAATCTCATTGAGATGTGAGTGATACATGCACTGTACTATGAGGGAATTTTGTTTGACAAAATTATTATCAAGGGTAAAAATTCAGGGCAGAAACAAAGGTATGTTAAGATCTTCTATACTGCCCTCCCAGGTCTGAACTACACACTGCTGAGAAGGGGAGCAGACACATGATAAACCTAAGGATGGTTTATATTTAGCTTTCGAATGCATGGAATAGAGGATTCCCGTTCCCACTTCTGCTTACCTTTAGTCAATGTGAAATTGCACTCCCAAAGCTTATATCAATTTATCAAGGGGGGAAGGTAAGAAAAACTTAGGAAGTGCCTAAAGAAAGCTGGTTGGGAAATCAACATTAACAGATGATTCGCTACACATGGTTTGCATTTTTATGACACTCTACAATTCACATGCATGATTGGTCCTTCTAACAACACTTCAAGGTGGACAATATAGATATTAACCAGTTTTATAGATAAAGGAAATTAAAGGTCAAAGAGATTATCTGACTTGTCCACGAGGCTGAATGTATCCTTTGTGGTCCTGGCAGGAAACAGATGGCACATCTCAAGGATTTGACTGAAAATAATTGAAGAGTAAAGCTAAGGGGGCCAAAAAAAAAAAAAAAAAAAAAAATGATAAAGCACTCAGGGACTAAAAGCAGGGAGCAGGACTACACGCCAAGGCCTGAGGAAGAGAAAACCATGTTCCCAGAGCCTGGTGAGAGCTGCCACCATGAGAGGAGCTGTGTGGCAGGAGCTGTGGCCTTGGACAGTGAACACAGGTACTGCCAGAATTGTGACAATGCACGCATAAAGCCAGCAAAGAAATACTCTGACCCTGTCCTCTTGTCACCTTCCAGTCCCCTGCCAGTACCTCCCATGTGCCACAATAAAGCAGAAGCCACAGAGTAAGGCTCTCAGATGAGGCAATCAAAAAAGATCAGCTTCCCGGGCACAGAACTGATCAAAAACGGGTGGAATGAATCTGATGGATGTGGGGGACATACAGAAGGGCAGCCTGCCAAGCAGACATATCTACTTTCCTGTCTACAAATCCCATGCTCTTTTCCCTATAGGCACTACTGAGATACAGAGTAAACTATCGTTGTTTGAAAAAAATAGGAAGGAAACTTCAGTCTTATTGAGATATGTATTTCTGCAGGTTAGGCTGAAGCCTCTGCATGTCCTGATGCTTGATGGAGATGGAGGAATCCTTTCTATCTGGACAGAAGTCACACTTCGTAGCCTGTCCTCTTTAGGACATAAGCACATTTTCATTTCTTCAAAACCGATACAACTCCCAGGGAAAATATATGATTGAGTTTCAGCATAATGTTAAGCTCTACAAAAACAAAAACTGAAAAAGATGATGGCAGATGGGTTAGGTGTTGTATATGACAAACTGCCAGGAAAAAAAAACATTTGTACTTTTATAGGACAAGGAGTCTCACAGGTAGTATATTTTTTTTTCTGGGAAGGACCTAAAATGAAATGATAGAGAATGTGGTAGTAATTAAGCCTACTTCACATATTAATCATGCAAAATAACCTTTTTTTCAAGAGTGCAGAAACAGATTTGAAACTCAACACTTTCAGTCCTGTTGGCATCCACTGTACAATTATATTCACTCTGTTCATCTTTTGCTGAAGTGCCTGCTTACCTCTTCCATTCTGGTTCTCAGGTGTCTAAAAATTCCTTAAGTCCAGCACAGTCCGTTCCAAGTATTAGCGGAAAGATCACTACAAAGTGTTAAAAAAAAATCCTGAGACTATATTACCTTAGTGTGAATACAGTTTATCAAACTACTTTCCTGCTTTAATTAGAGAACTTTACACTACAGAAAGAAAACAGAAGAAATACTTTCAACAACAACAAAAAAGTAATGAAAACACCGTAAGCCTTTGAAAAGAAAATAGAGAAAAGAAAGTCTAGACTTGAAGAAGAGGTTGCAGAATGTGGTGGCGGAGGCGGGATGTGGACACCCGTGGAGGACAAACTTTCTCGTTTATTTGCTCAGGGCAGGCCCTACACAGCCTCTCATTGCAGTGGTAGAGCCCTTCTGTGACTGTTCCCAGGTGCTCTTACTCAGCAGGCTAGTATTTGTGACTGTACTGAAAGCTGAGCAAACTGTCACCGCGTGTTTCACCTTCCCCACAGAGCACTCTGGCTTTTATTCCTTAAAGAAATCAATCCAGTTTCCTTTAGATAGATTTCCTCTAGGCTGAAACTAACTACACTTCCTTCCACGGCTTAAACCACGGCCCTGGCTTATCCACTGCCACTTCCAAGTGTTTGTTTCCTTTTCCCCCAGAACAATGAAGACTGCAGTGAATTCTAGACAGTGAGCCCAATACCTGAAATACCCTTTATCAATTACGCTATTTGGCAGGCTCCAAAAGAGTGACAAATACAATCTTTCCTTTAGAAGAAAATTAAAGAATAAAGAACATCAAGGGTATCTAATGAAAATAATTAAATAAGCAAAACTGTTCAATTTTATAGTGACGCAGATATAATAATATGATCAGCCTTCTGTGACCTGTTTGCCAATTAGGGCAGAGTCGCGATGCCTGAAATAGTAGAGGGAATTGGTCAACATCCTTACAACTAAATTGATATTTTGTTTTATTTTCCTACTAATGTGTTTTTAAGTAGACCAGAGTATCATGCAGGGTACTTGGATAAAGCCTGAAGGTGGATAAAGCCTCAGGGGGAAAGGGCTTTTCACCCTGGCTTTTCTTCTGCTCACGGTGTGTGCATGAGAAAATACTGTTATCCACCTAGTTATCATTCAGATAAAACTCCTGGGTCAGGTACTTTAACCCAGGGAAGACGTTTGTGAAAAGACCGTCATTATATATTTTGACTAAGGATGACCTGATTTGGTATAGCCCAATTTATCATCCCACAGTGTTCTTCAATTATGCAACATTCCCTCTGTGTAAGCTCCTCTCTAAAAGAATTTGACAGTCATGAGATACTAAAATGTCAAGAACTCTCTTAAAACAATGTTTTTCAATGTTAAGAAGTTATGTAGTCATAGTACAGAAAATCCCATGCCTACTCATTAATAAGTATCTTAAATGTTTCCTACCTGCATTCATATATTATTTTAGGCACTCAATACAACCTGTTAACTTGTTTTTCAGATTTCTATTTTCTACCAATTAAATGACTCACAGGTGCCAGGCATTGTGTTAGGTACAATCTCATGTATTTTCTCCTAAGTTCATCACAGCAATCCTGAGTTAGATATCACCTTCAAGGGACCTTGCTATGGACACGGGGGATTATTATTACTAAGATGCAAGCCTTGTGTTACACAAATACATCATAATTAGATTTTTAAAGATATCCAATTCTTAGCATTATTTAAAAATGTTTTTGCAAATGTTTGGACCAAATAGTCCCTCACCATTGTACCATTTTTTACCCTATTTCTAAAAATCACATTCCTGTGGTATCAACACATGGTAAGCAGATCTACTCTAGCACACACTTATTCATGGTGAAAATCTTGTAAATGCATACTCTCAGTCACAAGATTAAAACGCATTAAACGACTTGGCCCAAATTCAACACTTATAATAAAAACAGCTTGATATACACAGCCTAGTGATACTGAGACTCTTATGTCACTTTTATATATAATGACCACTTTTCAATTTAATGTGCTAGTGTGCTCCATCAACCTCAGAAAAGTGAAATGTATCAGTATTTTGTCGGCCCTTCCAAGGCAAGTGTAAGGGCTATAAATGAGCAGAGCTGAAACACAGGGTCTAAGATGTTTGAAGGTTAGTGAGAGAAGGGTTCTCAAGAGCATTTTACAGGCAAAAGCGTGAATAACTAAATGAAACAACAGAGATACATAATGCTAATATATTCATAGCCATAGATGAAATTAACTGGCAGAAGCTAAAATGCATCACAGTGGTGTCACTGCCAGTATTATCCTCAAGATTTTATCTTCCTTCAACCTCCATTCTACAGGGATCAGATTAAATCAGCCACAGTGGAAATTCAATTTAACTCAACAGCATTGCTGAATAAATCTGATTACTCACCTCTTTATCTTTTGATACCTGGACCATAATTATTACCTGGGCCTCAGTCAACTTTTATTTAAATTAGAGGAGATTCTGTTTTGGCTTTCAGAAAGTTTAAGACAACTCATCCAGGTTAAGTTCTCCTACTTAACAGAATATTGCCTCATTTTAAGATAATTTTTCCACCCTAAAAGAGACTCTCTAGGTAATGGAGATTTCTGCCTCCTCTTCAGATCGACACTTTGTATCTTTGTAGATCTGGCATGTCTCCATGAATCCCTCTAAATGAAGTGTGATTTTTAAACATTTTGGTTCAGACTTGGGGCAGAACATACTCTATTCACACATAAAAGAACAAATTAAATTTTAGCCCAGGATACTCAGGGATATAAGGCCTACAGATTCTGGCAGTGCCAGCGAGGTATATTCTTTAGTGTCTCTTTAAGTCTTTCTTAATGTATAAATGACATTTAAAAGCCCCCTTTTCATTGCAGTTGGCAGAGTACCTAAGACCGTAACAAGTTGCTTCCCCAGTAAATGTCATTTTCCCTTAACCACAGGGCTATAATTTAAAAACCGTAGATTTTTTTTTTTAAGAGAAGTGTTAAAAAAAAAAAAAAAAAAAACCTTCTGGGAATGAAGCCTAGAATTTCCCATGTATGAAAAATGGGAGTTGTTACAGAGTGGGAGACTGGCTAGAGGCCACGAGCCTAGAGTTACTGCCTTCAAAATGGTTTTTCAGACCGATATACCAGAGGGAGGAGTCCTATGTCTACACTCGCCATGATGACTTATAGGGAGAGGAAAACAGAAGGCAGGTGGCAAGAGCTTGGTGCAGGGCAATAGTTAAACATACACACTTTGGAGTCAGAAGCCAGGTTCAAATCCAAGTTCTACCACTTGCTTATTTGTGACCTTAGACAACTTAGTTTAAGTTTCCCTATTGCAAAATAGAGGTAATGATAGCACCAGTGAATTCATTTTCTATTGCTGCATGACAACTGCCACAAACTTAGCAGTCTCTGTGGATACAAACTTCGTAACTTAAAACAACACAAATGTATTCCCATGGTTTCTGCAGGTCAGAGCCAGTTATATTTTAGTGCACATATATGTATATGCCCAGGGTTTCACAGGCTGAAATCAAGGAACTGGCTGGGTGCACACTCATCTGGAGACTTGACTAAGGAAAGATTCACTGCTAAGCTTTTTTGGGTCATTTCCTTGTGATTGTACGACTGAGGTTTCTGATTTCTTGTTGACTGCCAATGGAGGGGTCATTTTCAACTCCTAGAAGCTGCCTGCTATACCTGACATGTGTCCCTCTCCACAACACAGAAGTTTGCTACATTAAGACCAGGGAGTGCCTCTTACAGGGACTCTTCTATGAATTTCTTCTTTCTCTCTTTTTTTTTTTTTTTTTTTTTTTTGAGATGGAGTCTTGCTCCGTCACCATGCTGGAGTACAGTGGTGCGATCTCGGGTCACTGCTACCTCCACCTACCGGGTTCAAGCGATTCCCCTGCCTCAGCCTCCTGAGTAGCTGGGACTAACGGGCACCTGCCACCACACCCGACTAATTTTTCGTAGATACAGGGTTTCACCATGTTGGCCAGGATGGTCTTGATCTCCCGACCGTGTGATCCACCCACCTCGGCCTCCTAAAGTACTGGGATTACAGGCGTGAGCCACTATGCCTGGCTGAATTTCTTCTTTCAAGATGGGCCCAGTCCCTTTTAAAGGCTCACCTGATTAGGTCAGGTTCAAACAGAATAATCTCTCTTTTGATTAATTCAGAGCCAACTGATTAGGGATCTTAATTACATCTACAAACTTATTTCATCTTAGAAAGCAACAATCATAAAGTGATAGGCTTCATATTTGTGAGTCCCATGCATGCTCAGGTGGCTATGAGGGAGGGAGGATCATACAGGGCATATACACAAGGGGGCAGGAATCTCAAGGGTCATTTTGGAACTCTGTGTAAGACAACAAGCTTCAAAAACCTTTGGGAGGATTAACCGAGTTACAATAAATATAAAGCATTTAGTGCCTAAATTGCTATGTAAAATTTCCCATTATTTTTTTTCACAGACTGGATTTCTTAGGAGGATATGGAAGGTCTAAATGACCTGTCCAACCACTGTGTTCCTGTGCTAGAAGTTAGAATTAAACCTAGACCTCTCCTGATCTATTCAAGCTTTTCTTCTTCATGCTACATTCCTGATAGCATTTGGCCTAAGATGATGACCTTCCTAGAGAATGCTTCTCCCTATAGCTGTTTCTTCTGTTTCTTAAGCAGCTATTTCAAAAGAAATAGTACTTCGTCTTTTTCACCTTGAATCCATAGGTAACAAACTTCTTTCTCATGGGGTGGTGCTACTGGTGGGCTCTTCCATTTGGTCCTAAAAATATGCACAGGGCTGGGAGGAAGGAGTCACACCACGGTAACCAAGCTGCAGACTCTGTTTGTATAAATCATTGCAGATGTACAGTGCTGCCTTAGAAGGGTCAGCCAACTAGAACCAAAAACAGATGGTATTTAGAAAATACCTTGATTTAGAAAAGGTTGCAGTTTCCAAAGCCACTTCTCCTTCCCTCCAAAGTACAAATCAGTTTGAGCCTGTAGGTTGACTAGTACTGTCAGGTGACCTGGTCCACTAAAAAAATAAAAAACTTCCAGTCAATTTGGGGAACAAAATTCTTTACTTTGATCTCATATCTAATTAGATTCAAGAGCATATTTTGCATTCTGAAGGCTGAAGCTTGCTTACAGTGATGTACCAGATCTCTCTTTTGTGCACATCCCAGCAGGAAGTATCTAAACAGAACCTTGATAATAATAATAGTCAGTAATCCCTCCTCACCTGGCTGCTCTCCTCCTCGGTGAGTCACTGATATGCTGGAAAGACATGCAATGGCAGCTCCTGGAAGGTTTGAAACCACTGGGTATAGAGTTTCTAGGGGTTCACACCCAGTGCCAGTGGTGTAAGTACATGTGAGGGTAAGAGGATATGGAAGCGTAGTAAACATTATGTCTATATGGTGGAAAAGTTTGAAATCATGTGCTACTACTAAGTGTCCTTTATCATGTTATTAGTTTGCTAGGACTACTAGAACAAACTACCACAGATTGATGACTTCAATAGCTGAATTTGTGTTTTTTACAGTATGGAGATCGGAAGTCTGAGATCAACGTGTCAGCAGACACTTGGCTTCTGAGGCCTTTCTCCTTTGGCTTACAGGGGGCTTTCTTCTCCCTGTGTCTTCGCATGGTCTTTCTTCTGTGCATGCACACCCCTTGTGCCTCTGCCTCTTCTTAAAAGAACATCAGTCACAGAGGCGTGAGGCCCACCCATATGACCTCGTTTTACCTTAATAACCTCTTTACATGCCCTGTTTCTACATATAGTCACATCCTCAGAAAATGAAACCACAGATAAGGGAAGACTACTGCACATTTGTGACTTACCTAGCCATTACGTCATTAAATGTGAAAACAATGTTCAACCGCATATCATTACAGGAATCTTCTTCACAGTACCCCTGAGAAAATAGTAAATATGTCTCTCTTCTTGAACATTATAGTGATGGAAAAGGCACTTCCCTGAAAGTCAACATATTCCACTTCATTACTGAACCAGTCTATATATTAGAAAGGTTTTCCCATTCATTGTACTTACAGCTACCTCCTATAGCATCTAGCCAATGGTCTTAATTATGCCCTTTGTAACCACATGGAAGTTAGATCTTTTAACTTTCCTTTCTCTGGAGAACTTCTATCAACATTTTTCTTTAGTTTTATGTTCTACATTCTTTTCATTTGTTTTTATAGGTCATGCTACTGAATAGTCTAGAAAAATAAGAACAGAATATATAAGGACTGTGAAACTTTTTGAGCTAGAAGGAGCCAGGGAGATTATTTAATCTAATCAGCGTATTTATCAAGGGGAAAAAAGAGTCACAGAGAACTAAAATATACACATAAAGTTATGTATATAAAACATAACATAAATGTTATATATATGTATGTTACATATATAACATAAAGTTAAAGCTCTAAATAATTGGGGCTGGAATTAGAATATATGTCTCTAGTCTCCTTTTCATTATGTCAAGTGGCTTCCAATTTTCAATGCAGTAATGTTTACATTTCTGTGTAACACAGGGCATATTTTTAAATCTTTATTTAACAGATGAGAAACTAAGACTCAGTGGGTTTTATAAGGAAAGAGCTTGAATAGGAGAACAGCTTCCAGTTCAATATTAATTGACTAGTTCATTAAAAAAAATCAAAATCCTTCCACTGAAAATTTGACAGAGCATCATTGAGAGGCCTACACTAAAGAAGGCCTAACTGAAAAGAACTGAAGGGGCTATTTACAGAGTAGTGTTGAGTTACAGGAAAAAGGGAAACTGTGATGCATCTAGAAACTAGGAAAAGTGAAAAGCCATTACTACTCTTAGGTCTGGAGGAGCAAGGGGAGAAACCAGGGTTTATTCCCAGCAACACTGGAGGAAGAAGGGGTCTTAGAGGGTCATCTGTTGCCAGAATGCTGTAAAGTCGGGAGAACTGGGGTAAACCTCCTGGACTTCTTTTTCATCTTGCCCTCAGTTTCCTACTGGTGTCTCTCATTAGCCAAATCTACAAAGAAACCAGGAGCAAGGGAGCTTGTCGGTATACAAGGAAGAGAAAACAATGGGTGGGGCAGAGAAAATAACCAGTGCAGGTTGATAGTAGAAGGATGTAACCACCGGACAGGTGCTTCCTGGCCACTGCACAAACAGAATCAATCCACTGAGACCATGGCACTGCAGTAGAGAAAGAAAGAATTTTATTGACACAAGGCCAGATCACATGGGAGAACTAACATTATCACTCAAACATCACTTCCTCCTGAAGGCTCAGAGATTAGGGTTTTTATGGACAATTTGGTGGCAGGGGGCTAGAGAAGAGTACTGCTGATTGGTTGGGGATGAAATCACAGGGGTATAGAAAACCATCCTCACAGGCTAAGTCTACCTCTGGGTGGGGCCACAGGACCAGCTGAGTCATGGATCATGAGTCTGGGTGAGGTCAATGAGAAATACCTCAAGAAAAACCAATCTTAGGTTCTACAATAGTGATGTCATCTATAGGAGCAATTGAGAAAGTCACAAAGCTTGTGACCTCTGGCCACATGACCCCAAGCAGTAAGAAATTATGGAAACTATGCCTACATCGTGGCAGAATTCAGGCCCCTCCCATAATCCTATACCTGTGACCTTTCATTAGTCTTACAAAGGGAGTATTTGGTCCCTGGGTTAGTTTTAGGGAGGGACTACTATCATAATTCCTTCCAAAGTTAGCTTGCTCTATGCCTAGGAATGACCAAGGACAGCTTGGAAATCAGACTGTTGTAATTTTGCAAAGGTGGTCTTAGGGACATCAGTAAAAACAAGTGCTTTCAGCCAGGCTCTCTTTTTAGCTAGTAGTTAACTATTTGATGCTTTTAATAGCCTTAGAAAAGTTGAAAGGATAGGGATATACATATATATAATATTCTAGAATCTATAAACACAACTTTTAAAAGAAAAAAGAGAATGTATTTTTTGTTAAAATCACATCATAAAAACAAACTGCTAAGATGTCTAATATGTCTCTGTTGATAAATGAAACTCATCTTGTTCCTTACCTGGCCTAAAATGAGCGGGCCTGCTTTAATATATTTAATGCAGCCTACGGTTCTCTCCTGGATCCTTGTCAAAATCTGTTGTAAGCACCTTATTAAGCTTGAACCTATCCTAGAAATTAGTTAGACTTCATTTTCAAATAAAGTTTTTCTTTTTAAAATTAAATAGAGACATGGTCTTACTATGCTGCCCAGGTTGCTCTCAGACTTTTGGGCAATCCTCCTTCCTTGGCCTCCTAAAGTGCTGGGATTTCAAGCATGAGCCACCACGCTCAGCACCATTATGTCAAGAAGTCTATGTCAAAGCCACCCTCCATCTATTCTTCCATCCCATACTCTTTTCTGGCTTTATGGATACATCTCACCCCCAAAATACATGGATTCTTATTCTAGCTACCCTAGAATATTAGGGCTTTTTGACCTCAGGACTGTTGACATTTTGAGCCAGATAATACTTTGTAGGCAATAAGGGTTAACCTGGCATTCTAGCTGTTCAGCAGCATCCCTGGCCTCTGCTCACTAGATGCCAGTAGAACTGCCCCAGCTATGATAAGCAAAAATGTCTTCATACATTGCCAAATGTTGTGGGAGGTAAATTGTCCCTGTTTGAGAACAACCTCTGTAAATGCTGGAGAAAGGAAACCCAAGCTCAAATTCATCTGGCTGTACTCAGGCTCCTCCAGCTGCTTTGTGTTTGCAGTGATCCTAGCTAGCTCAACTAAGTCCAAATAAAATTAGGCAAAGACTAAAACTGTTTAAAGGAGAGAAATCAATTGAACCTTGTTTTGTTTTGCCAGCCAGCAAGAGAAAAACCTACAGCCAGGTGCTTGCTTAAGACCAAAAAAATAAATTTTATACACCAAACCCCACAAACTCTAAAATAAGGCTTTATAAGGTGTCAGATTGTGAACTGACTTTCCCTAGTTACAATCTCTACCAAATGGTTTTAATGTGGCTTGTAACTCAAATGTTTAGTCTGAAGGAGTCAGGGAAGAACTGAATCCTCACCAGAATTGAACCGAAGCCTTTCAAAGAGCTGAATCACCTGGCTGCATGAGTCTCGGCACAGACTGAACTGTTGGCCACAAAGAGGAAGCTGGGACTTTCAAGGGATTATTTTGAAGGTGACTGTAGGGGAATGTAGTATAAGGACATCTGTGCTTTCAAAACTTTGTGAAGTTTTCCCCCCACAAGGGCATTGTTTTAATTTATCTCTGTGATGCAGGCAATCTTCCTAACCTAAAGTACTGGAGATAACTAAGTTCCACAGTTTTTTATCTACAAAAGAATTTAGTCGGGCAAAACACCCTTGAACAGCCATCATCCATTCCCATGGGGGAGGGAGAGTGAGTTCTTCCTTTTGATGAAGCACTACCCTGAGGAGTAGAAGACTGAAGAGTAGGAAGGAATCCTAGAGAGATTCGGTGCAATCACGTACTTTTCAAACTTTTGCTTGTGTAAGAATCACCTGTGAGGAACAATGTAGTATAAATGCAGATTGCATGGCCAACCCACAAAATTCTAATTCAATAGGGGCAAGATAGACCCGGGAATCTGTGTTTCAACAGGCATTTTTGAGCATGAGGCATACGGCAAACAGATCCTGACCAGAAACACTGACCTCAACCAACTCTGTCATTCATTTTACAAATGGAAACTGAAGCACAAGCAAGTGACACTAGCAGATTAAAAACAGTACCAAAAGGAGAACCCAGGTCTCCTAGGTGTGCTATTCAATGCTCCTTTCTCAGCGTCACCACAAAGTATATTATTTATATACCATAATATAAGTAACACCACAGATCAAAATACTGTATCATTACCCAAAAAGCCCATGCTAGGAGGGTTCAGGCTGCAGACCTTGCTTTTAGAACCGATGAGCTGTTCATGGATCCAGGAAAGCTACTCTTTAGAAAGTCTGAATACAAGACAGAGGCTTGTGCTGCCGCTGGACTAGGAGCAGCTGCCCTGTGTTTTGCAGTTTATGCTCTATTATAATCATGGGCACCAGGGGTAAGAAGCAGGTCATATAACTGAGGTATTGCCTCCAGAAATCCTACTTGTTGGCTCAAGACCAATCATGGGTAACTTTTCTCTTCCTTGGGGTCCTAGTAAATGAGACATCTATAATGTGCTCTATTAAATATTTGTAAAATTTTACTCAACTGGCATCATATGAAACACTTTTTGTCGTTCACTGATGCATTAGTTACTACCCTTACAATCATTTCATAAAAGGCTTTAACCCCCATTAATAGAAAGTAATCACATTTTTTAAAAATTAGTCTTCTGAAAAACTCAATATTGTGTCCCAGTTTATTACAGAGCAGTAATTTAAGAATAAAACAGCAAAATTTGGACTAACATTTGTTGACCCAACATGGCATTTGGCCATACTGAATAATGACTTCATAAAAGGATCTCATTGGCTGTCACCACATCGCCCTTGTATAATTATTGCTCACGCCCAATTTGCTTGTTTGTTTAATTAACTGCCTTATCTGACGACTCTGCAGAATTTGAGATGGTATTTTCCAGAAACCAAAGCTGCTCTGAGTTATAAGAAGGTCACACTTTTTTCTAAAAAGAAACTAATTTTATCAGTGGTCTATTCTCCTTGTTCCCTTGCTATTGGTCAAGGTATAGAAGTAAAGATAAATATGGCAAGTGATAGCAGCTGCCAGACAACACAAATTTTTCATCTAAGCATCCTCACTGCAGGGAAGAATGTGTATCCTTTTTATTACGATTTTGAAAAGCATTCATTGAGTCTGTATCATCTGCAAACAGAGAGAAATAAGATGCTTCCAATTTCTCATTACGTCCGTTTCAGTGGAAGTAGCATGGAGATAATGAAAGATGCTTAATATTGATTGTCTTTTAAATGTGGAAATTACTGTTGTCCACTGAGAAGTAAATGTGGTGAGAAAAGCTGTTTTCAGCTCATAAAGCAGTGGTTATTATTTCCTATTTTTATAGAGCCCTTAATGCACAGAGTGCTGACAATATTTGAAGTGGGGCCAAGCAAATCAAATTTCTGGTCCAAAGCAGGCAGATTCCAAATGCAGACCCAATCCAACATGAAACCAATGACACAAAATCAACATGGTATAGCTTGGGGTGATTGCAAAGGGAAAACTGTGGGAGGGAAAGTGGTTTCAGGAAGAAAATAAGAGGGATCTCCCTAACATATAATAAAATAATAGAAATCCTTTGAATAAGCCCTGGAGTCTTAAAGTGACTTGTCCAAACCAGCATTTTCTTCAAGAAGCCTTTCATCTTTTACTTTCCCGGCAGATAAAACAAATCCACTCCAGTACAATAAATTAAGTGTCAAGTGTACACATATATAATACATCTAGACATGGGGGCATTGATCCCTAGACACAAGTCACTCCATCCTCATTAGTTATTGAACTGAAAGCCTGGAGAATGCCCTTATGTAAAGGTGTAAATAATGCTTTTCCTCTGAAGCAAAAGGAAAAAACCCTCTAAATGGTGGAGGTTCTTTTGAAGTTTGTTAATAAATCAATCCAAGAATAGAGCTCTGTGTGTACATGATCAATCAAAAGCCACACAGAAAATAGAAAAAAAAAAAAATCTTCCAGACCAGTGCCAGAGGCCTTATCATAATTGCTTCCTGACAGATACAGTGGATAAACAAGCTCAGGACAAGGCCAGTCAAAGGCTGCTCCAGAGGCCTTGTTTCTTGTTGCTCTAGGTATCAAAATAGGAAGTAAATAGCTGAGAAACAGTTCTGAGAATTGCCAGGAGGAAGTGCTCCTTCCTCTCCCTGCACTTGCTAAATTTGCTTATCTTTCATTCTCTCAGTACAGCCTTCTGCAAGCTGCCTGGGACCCCTTAGCTGCCCGGGACCCCTTAGCCAAGACTATTTTTTCCCCATCTGCCTTTGACCTAATGCCATCCAGCTGACCAATCCCCTCTTTTCCTTTGTCAACAAAATGTGATTTAAAAAATATATATATAAAGACACAAACAAACCCCATCAATTTCCATGCAATGGACCCCCTAAATAAACAAACAAACAAACAAACAAACAAGAAAGCAGACATCTAGGTAAGGGAAATATCCACCATACTGTGAGAGGAAACAGCACTAAGGCTAGGTAGGTTCCCTGCACCAGCCAAACAGCATCTCAGCTTGACTGAACTACTTCATCAGCCTCCCTAGAAGTAACCAATAAACAGCTCTGGGGCTCATTAACTGTCCAACCTGGTGTTGGTTCCTACCAAAAAAAACCATGTAAACTTATTTTACAAGGAGCCCGGATTTGTGTTACCACCTATCAGATGATTTCTAATACACCATCAGCAGCCTGGCACCTGACACTGACATAAGGCTGTTCCTGTCTGTATGCCCACAGAGTGTTAATGCATCTGGCTGTCCAAGTCCTTCTGTGAGCCAAAGAAAGCTTGTGTATCCACTTGGTCGCCCCTGCTTGGCTTTGCACGTCCTATTTCTAATTCATGTAAAGGGGTTCCTAATGTCAGTCCTAGGTCATCTGAGTTCCATTTAACCCGGGATTTTTGTATATGGAACATAAATACTTTAAATTAGAGGCAACTAACAATTCACAATTGTCTCAGAGAAGTGGGCTAGCTCCCTGAGATAGATACAAGGCCCACCTTGGTTTCTACCTTGGCTTTGAATTCCTCAACTTCTATAAAATATTTGACACTGGATTGTCTTTCAAATGACTGTATGCTTTAAAACTACAGAAAATCTGGATTTTTAAAAAGGCATCCAATTATGCTGAGGTTTTTTTTTTTTTTTTTTTTAGCATAAAGAGGACAAATTATTGGATGACATACCTATTTTTTATTTTCTTTTCCAATTCAGCAAATTATTCTTTAACAAAATTTACTAAAGGATCAACTTTTATAATAAAGAAGCTGAGACCATCATGGTTTCTTTCGGTCTCCTTTAAGGCATAGATGGAAAGAGCATTTGCATTGCCTTTTATGGAGTACTCATACGATGTGACAGCATCTGAGGTATTACTTTTACAATGTTGATCATATAAATATTTTCTGTGGCTTTTCAGTGAACTAATCACATCTAACATCACATTAAGGAAGTCATTTTAGAAGGAGCTTTATTTATAGAGAAAATTTCAGCCAAAGTGTATGCAGAAAAATTATTAATATTATGATTTGGTTGAAGAAGCAAAAACACATGCTAAATCAGTCTGAATTTCAAAAATGCCGCTCTATGGGGAACAAGAGAACTCATTTGGATTGAATATTTAATTTCCTACATTGAACAGTTAAGAATTCCTTCTTTCTTCTCCACATATTGCATTAACCAAAAAATACAGGAGCCTTTCAGTGGACAAATTCTGTATCCTCTTGGAGGAAAACCAAACTTACTGAGGGTCAAATGACAAAGCAGGAATAAAAGTTTCTAGTAAGAGCCACCACTAGGACTTGACAAATTCAAGTGTCCACCTCCAGTCCTTCGAATGACTGCAAGTGAGCAGTGACTTAGGTAAACAGCAGAGGCCAGTCCTAAACATACACATTGTCAATCCATAAATTATAATACAGCTCTATTTCTCTTCTTCAACTGTTTTCTACTCTTTCTTTCCATTAGTAAAACTCATTCTCATCGTTCAGAGTTCAACCGAGCAAACAAGAATGTGAAAATGTAATAGAAGGAATTTAGTTACATAGGTGATACAAAGGCTAAGAAACAAAATAGGGTCAAGGTATAGAAGTGAAAATAAGGTAAAGTAATCCAGGGATTAGCAAAAGCAAGCAGCTGCCACCACTCTGAGCTGTAAGATCAAGTATACAACTACAGCTAAATAACTAGATTGACTGATTAACACCTATTCCCAATTATGTAATGGAATCCATCTAGCCATACTTTTTCATTTTACATATCAGCCCTCCACATCCCACTCTCCCTGGTGAATATTTTTTTTAAAGAAGAAGATGAGTTTGGATAGTGAATGACTTCACAAGTGGTAGTACTTTGTCCTTGATGAATTAAAAAACTTGAATCCATGTAAACATAATTCTCCCGGAAGAATGCTGTGGCTATCAGCATCTGTGGTCTCTTTCTAAGCCTTAATAAGACAAGTTGAGGAAATATGAAAAGTGACATTTTCTTCCACTCAGTCAAAATACAGAGTAAAGGTTTACTCATCTTCAATTTTTCTGTCTAGTGTTTTAGAAGTTGAGACCATTGCTACAAGTTTCTTTCACCTTGAGAAGAAATAATGTATTTTAACCTCTAAATTAAGAATGTTGGCCCTTCTTCCATTCTGGAACCATTTGCTGTAAACCCATAACAAGAGCAATTACCTTGTCTCATTAACAACACAATAGGGCCTATCAACCTTATAGACATATCAGTCAACACCCAGTAAGTACGTCAGGTCAGACATTCTGAACTAGAAGTTGGACGGTCCACACATATTTTAGCATTCAATTTTAGTGTGTAAATTAAAATCATAATGAATTACTCCATTACAATACAGTCGAATAGTATGATGTTTACAAATGAATTCCAGTGAATCCGATTGGGATTTCTTCATGGTCTCCACTCTGGAAAACCAGCTTGAATTCTTGTATGTGGGCCAGATTCCAAGACACATCATAATTAGATCCCAGAAGACTACATTGCAGCTGAAGAGGATGTCCCCTGTGGAATATATGGAGGAAAGGCTGGCCAAAGCAATGTTCACATTCATGCAATTATCCAGTTAATTGCACAAGGTAAATGGAGTCATATAATTATGGCTAAGTTCATACTAGGATTAGGCTAGCCCTGAACAAAATAGTGTATTTTGAGAAAGAACATAATACTGAAGCAA
Organism: Piliocolobus tephrosceles; assembly: GCF_002776525.5. NCBI lineage: Eukaryota > Metazoa > Chordata > Mammalia > Primates > Cercopithecidae > Piliocolobus > Piliocolobus tephrosceles. The sequence goes on from NC_045437.1 coordinate 32,643,234, forward strand.
ACTCTCCATCAACATACCATGCTTCATTTCCTTTCACAACACTCCAGTCAAAGTTCATTAAAACAAAGGGTTTAGCAGATCTCAAGGCATAATGGGAAAAGTGACCAAGCTTAGGACATGACACATTTTGACCAACTCTATTTATCTCCCATTGGCCCTAATGTGAAAGACTATTTGTGGACATTCAATTATAACCATTTGCACTTTCAAAGAACCAACGAACCTGAGGTTTTAAATAAAGGAACTCAGTAGGGGATTCTTGCAGCAAAATTATGAAGTATAGGAAACGTTCAGAGGCAGGAGTGAGAGAGAGGAAGGCAAGAACTCACCTTTATTGTATTTTGTCTAAATTGAGCTTTGTGCCAGGTGTTTTTGTTGTGGTGATACTGGTTTGTTTCTTGTTTTTATTCATGTTACTTTATTAACTTAAATTTCCAGCTGAACTAATAAAACCTTTTACTGAGTGCCTATTACATGCTAGAACCTGTGAGCTAGATGGCAAACATTTAAGTTAATAAAAGTTCTCGACCAGTAGTAAAATGAGAAATAATTTTTAAACACTTGAAAGAAGCGAATCCATATTTTTATATACTTATTTATTCTTTTGACATCTTTCAAAATAAAATTTCAGCTATAGAAGGTGAAAGGAAAATCTAATACTATTTCAGTAGATTTCAACTCAGATTTCATTTTGTTAGGTAAAAATTTGAATTTTTTTTTTTTTTTTTTAACTGGGACAGGGTCTCACTATATGTTGCCCAGGTTGGTCTCAAACTCCTGGGCTGAAGCAATCCTCCCACCCTCAGCCTTCTACAGGGCTGAGATGATAGGCATAAGCTACCGTTCGTTCCCTGCCAAAAATTTGAAATTCTTTACTTCATTTGGACATTGTAATCTGAAGATTTAAATTTGTTTTTTCTTTGTATAATTAAAACTGCACCGCTCCATCTTACACAATTATTGTTAAATTTATCTTAGTATATAATAATTTCTAATAGCCTTTAGTCTTCTTTATTTAATTTTAATTTTTTTCTTATTTATTTATGTTATGTATTTATTGAGGCAGATTTTCGCTCTTGTTGCCCAGACTGGGGAGCAGTGGTGCAATCTTGGCTCACTGTAACCTCCGCCTCCCGGGTTCAAGCGGTTCTCCTGCCTCAGCCTCCTGAGTAGCTAGGATTACAGGCGCCCGCAACCACACTCGGCTAATTTTTTATATTTTTAGTAGAGACGTAGTTTTGCCATGTTGGTCAGGCTGGTCTCAAACTCCTGACCTCAGGTGATCCACCCACCTTGGCTTTCCAAAGTACTGGGATTACAGGTGTGTCACTGCACCTGGCCATTTATTTTTTATTTTTTTCAAGACAGGGCCTCCCTGTTTCCCATGCTGGAGTGCAGTTGAGACAGCCAAGTAAAAAGGGACCCCTGGCAGAACCTCCAACCAGCCCGCCACTGGGAGGAGTGTGTACTGGGGTGGGGCCTCAGGAAGTTCATGCCTTTTGCATCTGGGAGGAGCCTGGCCTTTCTGATCCAGGGTAGTAACCTGCCATTCAATCTATAAGGCAGGAAACCAGCTAGCAGGACTCTCACTGTCCTGGGAGTCTGTGGTTCCCTTTTTTCCCTTTCGCCCAATAAATTCCAGTTTTCTCACTCTTCAAAGTGTCTGCGAGCCTAATATTTCATGTCCATGTGACAAGAACCCGGCTTTTAGCTAAACTAAGGAGAAAGTCCTACAACACAGTTGTGTGATCATGGCCCACTGCAGCCTGGATCTCCTAGGCTTGAACCACACTCCCACCTCAGCCTCTCAAGTAGCTGCAACTATAGGCACATGCCACTGTGCTCAGCTAATTTTTTTATCTTTTGTTTTTTGGTAGAGATGGGGGGTCTTCCTATGATGCCCAGGTTGGTCTCGAACTCCTGGCCTCAAGCGATCCTCTCACCTTTGCTTCCCAGAGTGCTGTGATTATAGATGTGACCCATGCCTTTAGCTTTTGGGGGGAAAAATTGTATCATTGTTTGCACAAACATAATGCTTGGGGTATGCAAGAAAGTAAAACATGTCATGTCTTTCCTCCAGGAGACTACAAACATGGAGATAAAAAGTTTAAGCTATTTAACCTTAAAATTAAATTCAACCAAATTTAATCACTTATTTAATTCTGATGATAAAGAAAGCATTTCTATTGACATTTTACAGCATCCTAATAGCAAATACTTGAAATAACCATTTTAAATGTAAAACAAAGAAGTACCAGTCAAAAGAAATTATTGACCAACAAAAACTCAGAAAATGAAGGCAGCATCACTTATATTTGTTAACAACCTACCTGGGAAACTAACTCAAAGGGATTTTAATAGGCTGGAGTTTTAGCCTTTGTAAGAATTTATTTAGTGGATCTGAAAACTAGTTAATAACAAGAAAACTGTTCAATAAAAATGCCACAGATATGGCTTATTTTACCCTACAAGGTTGTAAACTCTTTCAATTTAAGTAGCATGTTTACTAATCTTTCCATATTTTCCGCACAACCCAGTACAGCTCTGGAAAAACAATAACAGCACACTAAGTAAATGGCAAGAAAACAGCTACTTCTTTTGCGTTTCCTTTTTTTTTTTTTCTTTTTTTTTTTTTTTTGAGATGGAGTTTCACTCTTGTTGCCCAGGCTGGAGTGCAATGGTACGATTTTGGCTCACTGCAACCTTTGCATCCCAGATTCAAGCAATTCTCCTGCCTCAGCTTCCTGTAGCTGGGATTACAGGCATGCACCAACACGCCCAGCTAATTTTTGTATTTTTATCAGAGACACGGTTTCACCATATTGGCCAGGCTGATCTCAAACTTCCAACCTCAGGTGATCCACCCGCCTCTGCCTCCCGAAGTGCTGGGATCACCGCAACCAGCCATATTTTGTTTTTTGAAAAAGAAGAGTGCTAAGCTGATTTTAGTCAGAATATACTGAATATATGCCCAATAAATACATTCTTACATTTTATGAAAAAACACATTTTCTACAGTATGAGTAAATTATTTTCTATATTCTTTCCAGAAACAGTTGCTCTGAGAAATAGCTATTAATATAATTTGTCTCTATAATCCTAACAAGTATGACTAGGACCTGAAAATACACATTATCTGGTTATTGCAAATTATTATCAGTACTAACCAAAAATATTTAATAATATCATCTTAAATTCGTATAATGTTTTAATTTTTTCAATGACTATAGATTTTGCTGCATTTTTATTTTTAATACTATTATAACAAGGAAAAATAGTATTTCAATTTTATTGTTTCTACTTGCCTACAGTACAAGGAGATTAACTCAAATCTAAAAGTTTAAAGGTTATTTGATAAAACTTGGACTGAGTCTAGATTTACTTATGATTTTCCAGTCAAACCAAGACTTGTTCTAATGCCACAATAACAACGAAATTGATGCTTCCATCTCCCAGAAATACGGCTGTGCTGTGATCCATGAATTTTAAATTAGAAGTAAATCTAGGTAAGATATAGCATTGGGTTGCTTTGTATATATAAACATAATTACTGAATAAAGAGGCCCATATTTCGGGTGTGCCTCAATGTTACTGTTACTATACTTCGGCATCAACTATGTGTCAGTGGCTGTTTTAAGTGCTGGAGATACAATAGCAAGCAACATAATCTATGTTTATAAGTCTACTTTTAAAGGGAATTTACTTTTCAAAGAAATAGGAAATGAATGCAATGCTTAATCAATAAAGTCTCTTCAAAGAAAACACTCCAAGTGAAATCATAGACTCTCAGGACTAAGAGTTTGCAGATCATGTAGTACAATGATTAAGTCAAAGAGTTAAGACCTGAAGCTGAAAATTCAGAAGCAATGGTTTATTTTTATCTATATTTTAAATAATTTTTAATGGGATAATTCATAATAATCTTTACTTCTGGTAACCTTGAAGAGCTAAAAAGAGCATCACAATAGTAACAAGATTAATACCTACCAAAATTAAATAAATATTTGGGGAGTAGAAACATTAGTAAAGCAAGTATTAAACTACTTCTCCAATTAATCCCATTTTACTATTTCATTGCCTAGTGAGAAGTTAAAATTTTAAAAGCCCTTTTCCCCAGGAAGCTAAATGTGCCTTACTATAATGGCATTTAACGTTGTGCTCTGGAGGCAAGGTGCCCATGATATCATTCAACAGACAAAACAGAAAAGAGAATTTTATAGTTAAAGATAAAAGGTCAGCTACTTTTATTCACTTTTTAAAAAATAAAGTATGACTTATAGTCAAGTGCACATATTTAAGAACAGAGACTAATGTATTTGCATATGTACATATTCATGGAGTGCCACCCAGATGAAGATATAGAACGTCATCAGCAGCACTTCAGCAAGCCTTATGGAGCCCTCAGATACCTCCCTCTAAATGTAATCGGCATTCCAAAGATAAACTACTTTCATAAATTTAGAAAGTTCTAGAGTAAATGTGGAAAGAACAGGTCTCAAAATAAGCTTTATAACTAACAATAGTGTGGTAAACTCCACTTGATCTCTCCCAAAAAAGAAATAAATGATAAATTGTATTATTTATTATATTATGCTAAGTACTTACTACACTACGCTAAGGATAGTGGCAATTAAATCAGACTGATAGGGGAAGACTTTAAAGAAGAGGTGGTATCAAAGCTGATTCTGAGAAAACGTAAGAGCTAAAAGAAGTTAGGAGAGGGTGACACATGGAAGGGAATAGGAATGACAGAGGATAACTGAGTACGTAAAAGCATGGAAGAGCAGCACACATTTGGAGAACTTTATTTGTAGGGCTAGAGCAAAGGATTCACATTGGGTAGTGAGAGATAAACTGCAGAGGTAAGAAAGAGACCAATTATAAGGGCTGTGGGCATTAAAGTAAAAGTTAAACTTCATCCTAGACATTAATAAGGAATCACGGCTTGAGCCCAGGCAGTCAAAAAGGGAGGTGGCACCATCAGATATATATTTAAGTGTGGAGGATGGATTAGTCCTCTGGAGAAGTTGGAAGACTGAAAGCAAAGGAAAGAGGTGATTGTAGTAATCTGGATGAGGGTGGAGGTGATGTTGTGGATCTAACCAGCCAGTGGCAGAAGGCATGAAAACGAGGGAATTCATTAGAAAGATGTTAGAGGTAAAATCTAACTAGGACATATTGAGCCATTGGAAGTGAGAGGCAAGTAACTGCTGGGGTTTCTAGATTCGGCAATGGCGGCACCCTGCCCCCTGAGACAAGGCATACTTTTGACTACATTTGGAGGGATGATCATAAGTTCAATTTTAGACAAGGTGAGTTCCAAATGTCTGCTGGATATCAAATTGAGATGTCTAGAAGGCATCTGGATAATAATAGCTAACACTTAGTGAATAGGTACTATATATAAATATATATAGTAATATATATTTATATTTCTGTATGTGTGTATATATTTACCTATATATTTATATATGCATATATATATATTTACCTATATATTTATATATAGTACCTATTCACTATATAAATATACTGTACATATTCACTAAGTGAATGTGCAGTTCCTTCTAAAGAATCACATTATATAAAACAAGAAGGGATTCAAATTTAGCAAATCTGTATTGGAGCCCATGAAAAGGCATTTTTAAGAACCCCTGGGGGGATTCTAATGTAGGGAGATCACTTTGAGAAAGGCTCCCATGCCTGAGTATCTCTAGAATCAGGATAGGGACCATAAAGATTTTTCCAGATTTGCCTACAGCACAAGGAGATTTGCAAAGCCCCTTTGAAAAGTAAGGGTCTGAAATTCATTTACATTTGGCAAAGTGTAATTCTTTCATTCATTCTTTTTTTTTTTTTTTTTTTTTTTTTTTTGAGCATCCCACTCTGAGACTCTCCACCCAGGCTGGAGTGCAGTGGTGTAATTTCAGCACACAGCAACCTCTGTCTCCTGGGTTCAAGCAATTCTCAGTCTCCCGAGTAGCTGGGACTATACGTAAGCACCACCACACCTAGCTGATTTTTGTATTTTTAGTAGAGATAGGGTTTCACCATGTTGCCCAGGCTGGTTTTGAACTCCTGATCTAAAGTGATCTGCCCTCCTTGGCCTACCAAAGTGCTGGGATTATAGGTGTGAGCCACCATACCTGGCATAATCTTTATTTCTAAGAATCAAAGGCTAGTAGGAAAGACGTTTTAGACACTGAACAATTCTTACCCAACTCTAGCGTGATGAGATGTCTAAATGAATATGAAACACATGGATTGAGATATGAGGACTTTTTAAGTGAGGAGCAAAGCCCTTGGCAAAACTGGATGGCGTTACTTTGATAAAACCCAGGGTACTAAAAAAGTTTGACAAACCCAACTCATGACAGTCTGTCCTGTTTTCTTTCTTTTTTTTTTTTTTTTTTTTTT
>NC_045437.1:32649750-32738763 GCF_002776525.5 Piliocolobus tephrosceles
GGGTTTCACCATGTTAGCCAGGATGGTCTCGATCTCCTGACCTCGTGATCCGCCCGTCTCAGCCTCCCAAAGTGCTGGAACTACAGGCTTGAGCCACCGTGCCCGGCCGGTCTGTCCTGTTTTCTAAAGGGCATGTTTCCCTTCAAACCATGGGAGTGTTACACTAAGAGAATCAAGTGTAGGACAAGAATCTCAATTTGATAGACTGAGAGTTGACCTTTCAAATTTGTTTGGACAGGCATATTTTTCTTTACTGTAGCTTGCGTTCTTTTCCAGGTTCTAAAGGGCAGTCATGAAACTCAAGAAGTTCAGTAAAAGGTGTGTGGGGAAATATATATATATATATATGTGTGTGTGTATATATGCAATATATAGAGAGTATATTGTATATATAGTGTATATATATAGTATGTATTGTTACCATGACCATACTCATCTGACTAGTCTCAACCCAACTATCACCTCATTTGGAATGCTTCCTAACCCTAAATTCTATATAACCCTATAACACAGTGTTTTTGATATTGCTGTACTTACCAACTTATTTTATAATTAGTATCTGTTCTTTTCTGTGTGCCCTATGAGTCTAAGAGCTACCTAAGGGCAAGGACTAGACCTTATTTAAAGCTTGAATCATTAAGTCCTCAGAAAAGTGTCTCACAGTGGATTCTCATTAAACTTTCTTGCAAGGAAGGAAAGGAGTGAGTAAGAAAGGGAGGGAGGAAGAAAGGGAAGGAGAAAGGAGAGAGTATTTGGAGGGGAGAGGAAAGAAGGGAGAGAAGGGAGAGGAAGAAAAGGAAGAAGGAGAGAGAAAGAAAGGAGGGAGGAGTAGGGACAGAGAAAGGAGTTGGGAAGGAAGGAGGAAAGGATACAGTTCAAAGTTTGAATCCTAATAATGGGTCTGTTTATATTGTGTTTAAGAAGAAATACATGAACAATTACTAGGACTCTTCAAATAATTAATATTAAAATTAGATTAAAAACTAATAATGTGGCAAACCCCCACTCCCCCACCACACACACACACATTCAACTGGACACAATCCTAAAATATCAGTTCACACCGGTTCATCTAAATGTCCCCCTAAAGAGCAGATTCAAAATTTTGGCAATGTTTCTCATAGACCAATTAGCAAGACTGAAATGACCAGGCCAAATGGACAGCAATCTGATTCATTACTGTAAAGGAGACAATCTCAGTTAGTATGGAAGTAAACTGGTTTACATATAAATTATCTTCTTATAAAGAGCAAAAATTTACAAAGTCATAGTTTAGAAGCCATCTTATCTAACCTTTGCATGTGGCAGATCAGATAAATGAAGCTCAACGACGTGGCAGAAGCAGACTATCATCTAAATCAGGGGTATCCACATTGGCTTCCCTGGGAAGAAAAAGAATTGTCTTTGGGATACACATCAAATACACTAACACTAACAATAACTGATGAACTAAAAGAAGAAAAAACACGCAAAAAAAAAAATCTCATAATGTTTTAAGAAAGTTTACAAATTTATGTTGGGCCACATTCAAAGCCGTCCTGAGCCACATGCAGCCTGTGGGTTGAGGATTGGACAAGCTTGATCGAAATGGCAATAAGTTCATAAGGAGAAAAGAATAATTCAAAGCTTTAAGGTTAGATAAATGAAAAGATCTAGTTATAAATCAGGAAATTATTATCAGGTCTGGCCACACTAATTAACGTTTTGAAATAATCTATTTATAGGCAGAGAATAAGGCTTATTTTACACAAAACCATAATGGAATGAATGTTTTGGTGGACAAAGCAAAGTTCAAATTGTTTAATTCCTTGTGGGAAGCTTGAGTCTTGGCTATTACATCCCTACTAAATGTTGGAATAGCAACATGTAAAACTAAAACATAAGCATCAACTATGTTTATTTTGTTTTGTTTATTTTTTTTTTTTGAGATGGAGTCTCGGTCTGTTGCCCTGGCTGGAGTGCAGTGCCACGATCTCAGCTCACTGCAACCTCCACCTCCCAGGTTCAAGCGATTCTCCTGCCTCAGCCTCCCGAGTAGCTGGGACTACAGGCACGCGCCACCATGCCCAGCTAATTTTTTGTATTTTTAGTACAGCCAGGATTTCACCACGTTAACCAGGATGGTCTCAATCTCCTAATCTTGTGATCCACCCGCCTCGACCGCCCAAAGTGCTGGAATTTACAGGCGTCAGCCACTGCACCCGACCTAACTATGTTAAAAATCAGGCTGGGCGCGGTGGCTCATGCCTGTAATCCCAGCACTTTGGGAGGCCGAGGCGGGCGAATCACAAGATCAGGAGATCGAGACCACGGTGAAACCCCATCTCTATTAAAAATACAAAAAATTAGCCGGGCGCGGTGGCAGGCGCCTGTAGTCCCAGCTACTGAGGAGCCTGAGGCAGGAGAATGGCGTGAACCCGGGAGGCGGAGCTTGCAGTGAGCCGAGATTGCGTCACTGCCTCAAAAAACAAAAAACAAAAAACACACACAATAGTAATTTTGTTCAGGAATGCTTTTGACAAATAATTTCTGAACAATTATTATCGTCAAAGCATTGCACTAACCAGTGCATGGGACACAAATACCAATAAAGACTTAGACTGTGCTCTCAATAATTTATAATCTGATAGAAAATAAAGTCCCCAGATACTCACACCTGTAGCATGCAGAATTACATGTAAAAACACATTGGAGGTGGCAGGGTCTATCTAAGCCCATTCCAAATGGTAATCTGCTGCTGGTCCTGGGAGGCTGACAAAAAAATACCCTGGAATTCTCCCATCCAGGAGAATAATTGATCTTTAATACAGAAACTTGCCCACTGTTGATCATCAAAATAGAGAAAAGAACAGCTTTATTTATAAATCCAGAGTTGGTATTACAATCCCTCAAACCCATTTAATTAAACAATATGATTAAAGTTTGAGAACTTACGGACAAAACAAACATGTAGGAAATATGCTGTGGTTCCACCGCTTCAAGACCCCAAAGCAAATGCACCATAACCAATCTGACCATGCCACAGAATTCCATCATGCTAGAGCTGGGATGAATTCTAAAGATGACTTCATTCCATAGTCCTCCAATCTGCTGGTGTACTGGTATCACCTGGGAATTTCATTTTTTAAACTTTTTAAAAAAAATTTCAAACCTACAGAAAAGCTGAAAACAGTACTTCACCCAGATTCACCAGTTTTTTCGTATTTTGCTAATTTGAGATCTTTCTTTCTTGCTTTTGTGCATTTCTGGTATTATCTTTGTTCGCACATCATTCTACTTACTGAATCATTTTAAAGTAAATTACAGATAAGATAACCAGAGTGGATGCTGTGGTCTGACACCTATAATCCTCCTCCCTCTTTAGGACTGAACTACTAATTCTCCCCATCAGCTGAAGAGTTTTGGCAATGAACAGCTTGCAGCTGAATCCCCTTCTGGAAATTGTCCTTGGCTAAAGAGACACACTTTGACGAATGCCATGCAGTCTTCCCTGGGGCAGTGTACACCCAGTGACTGGCTGATACAGTGGTATAAAGGTCTGCTCCACTTGCCCTAAATTGAGGACAACTCCATAAAGCCATCCCAGCCCCAGAGCTCCCTGTGCCATAAGCTGAGTTCTTTGTTATGAGAGTATAACAGCTCCCTTTTCTCCCTAATCCTACTTCCTCACTCCTTCACAAGTGTTCAGTCCTTATAAACTTGCTGAGGAACTTAACCTGTGAAAACTCTTAAATAAGTCAGTATAATTAGATTAATTATAGTATTTAAGAATTTTATATAATATAGTAAGTATAATAAGAAAATTCAGACAATTTAACATTGATGCAATATGATAATCAAACTGTCCATACCATATTTTACCAATTGTTCTAATTTGTCCTTCATGGCAATTTTATTTTTTCTAATTCAATATCCAATCCAGACCATATATTTTATTTATTTGTCATACTGGTTTAGTCTCTGTTAACTCTAAATAGTTTCTCAACTTTGCTTTGCTTTCCCAGACACTGACATTTTTGAAGAACACAGATCAGTTATTTTGTAGATGACCCTCAATTTGGGTTTGATTGCTTCTTGAGGATTAGACTTAGAATTTGGTTTTCATAATTCATCAATTGGTCATACAACTTTTTCTAATTTTGAAAGTTATACAGCTAATTCTAAAATATTTTCCATCATCTTTAATTGAATTACTTGGCATATGATAGGCAATCTGCTCCAATGTAACCATTTATGTTAAAGCTATGTCTTTGGATTACAATGTAATCCTTTTGGGGACACTTTAAAATAATAATTAGGTATCCAAATTTAAGGTTCTGTCACAACTACAAGGCATTTAACTAAGCCAAGTAACTGGGTGAATAGTTATCTTCTGTGATGACTAAGTCCACTCATACAGACCTTAAGAACTATTAATATATCATGCTCCACTTCCTTGCATAAAACTGACAAATTTCTTTTGACACTAATCACAAGATGCATCATGAATTCAGAAAGATTGAAGTGTGAAGGTAATAATATCCATTTTATGATTGAATCATGTGCTAAATACTGCATGCATCTTATTTAATACTGCATCTCATTTACCATTCACAGCAACTTTATAAGATTGCTATTAATAATATTTCTATTTTATGGATGAGAAAACTCAGGCTCAGGGAGGGTAAGTAACTTTTATAAGATCACATAGTGGGTAAACAGCATAGTCAATATCCAAACACAGATCTTCTATTTATTTTATACCACATATGCAATTTCTTTTCCCAGTGTAGGCTTTCCCCAATATGAGTTTTATAATTCAGATTCCACACTCTCATTTAAAAATTCTGGGGTGTCTACACTACTGTTTGCTCCCAAATTCCTTAAGTACCAACTAGAGCTCTGAAACTATGTTACACATTTTGAAGAACAGAAAAAAAATCTGATAGAAGCATATCAACTTTCAGGAAATGTGCAATCTTAAATCATTTACAAATGCGAATGAGCAAAAAATACAAATCATCATTAAAGTACTAAATTGTACAGGGCTGTCCTACAGAAGTTCAGAGGAAAAAAACAATGATCTTTAGCTACAATAATCATTAAAGTCTATAAGAAAAATTGTCATTCCAAACAAACTTTCAGTAATTTGCAGCCAGGTATTAAATGACCTTGTTAATGAGGACAACTGACAATAATAGTAAGAAACCAAGAGTTCCCTTGCAAGGAAAGGGTCAAATCTATTGAACTAAAGTTGTCACAGGTTGAGTTCCTTGGCAAATTTATAAGGACCCAACACTTGTGAGGGAGTGAGGAAGTAGGATACCACAGGTAGAGGGGAGCTGTGATACTCTCATAACAAAGAACTCAGCTCATGGCACAGGGAGCTCTGGGGCTGGGATGGCTTTACGGAGTTAGCCTGAATTTGGGGCAAGTGGAACAGACCTTTATAGCACTGCATCAGCCAGTCACTGGGTGTGGGTTGTCACTTTAGGGAAACTGGGTATCTGGAGAGAAAAAGCCAAATATTTAGACTTTATTATGATCTGAATTGTGTATCCCCCATCCTCCTAATTCATATGCTGAAGTCCTAACCCCTAGTACCTCAGAATATGACCATATTTGAAAATAGGACCTTTAAAGAGGTAATTAAGTTCAAATGAGGTTATTAGAGTAGACCCTAAGCACAGTGTCCTTACAAGAAGACGAAATTTGGACACAGATTTGTGCAGAGGGACTTGCACAGATGGAAAACCATGTGAAGACACTGGGAGAAGAATGTCATCTACAAGCCAAGGAGAGAGGGCTGGAACGTATCTGTCCCTCAATGTCCAAAACAGGAACCCACCCTGCCTACACCTTGATATCAGCCTTCTAGCCTTTAGCCCTGTGAGATGATACCTTCTTTCGTGTAAGCCGCCCAGTCTATGGTACTTCGCTATGGCAGCCCTAGCAAACTAATACAGATTCCTCATCAAGTTCAGATTTTGCTAAATAAAATGTATATGTGAGGGTAGTATAAGCAATAGTGATATATTTCTTTAAGTATTTTCCCCCAGCCAAATTCCAACAAGACAATCATGTCTAATGCACTGTCTGGTGAATCGGAAAATCTCCTGAATGAAATAAGAGCCTCTAATACCCAAAAGGGATGAAGTGAGTCATCACCACAGCCTGTGAATGAAAATAACTGCTCTGAGAAAACACATGTAAAAAATGACACCATGTGGATTAAACAGGGAAACACAAGTATATCCAGATAAATTGAGTGTTTTCCCTGTACCAATTACAGCTATTTTATAAATCCCAGATTATAAATCTTCATTCTTGCCTTTCTCTTGATCCTTCTCAGCTACAGTTTGTCATGAAATATTATTTCTTTCTTTCTTATGACTTTATACGGTAATCCAGTTCGACTATAAAAACAGAAATCTTAGAAGCACTATTCTTTTCTTTGAAGAAAAGATTTGGCCCAACTAAGGTTCTGTTATTTCAAGTAATATTTGATCACAAATTCTATCAAAACATCAGTTGACCCAATCTCATGTCCTCGAATCCACCCATTTTGCTACCAAAGTTAGTTTTTAGAATGTAGCTCTGATTGGTCCCTTTCCATGTTTAAAGACTACCATTAGTGACCCACCAAATATTGACTGAAGCCCAAAGTCCTTAATCTGGCAGAACCTTCACGGCCTAGAATCAGTTCTGCATTTTCAAAACATAGTCATCCTCCACCCCACCACCATATACCCTGCTTGCTAATACATGGCTACACTTCATTCTCCAGACACTGTTCCATAGCACTGCATGCATGCCACTATCATTGCACATCTATCATAGCACCACCTATCATTATGTTTATGATAGGTAACATGTCTGACTCTATCATCGGATTATAGTTACCTTGGAGTCTAAGACCCGGTCTTCCACTTTTTTCAGTATCTCCAGTGGCAGTGGCACAGGAGTAGTGACATTTTTCATCTTCTCAAAGATGAGAAGGAATTCAGAGAGGCCTTCACTGAATTCCTTAGCTAGGATAGTAATTCTCTCTCCCCGCCCCTTGTCCTGCTTTATTTTTCTTCTTAGCACTTACCAACATCAGACATATGACATACATTTTCAGGGTCACATATTTTATAATCTCTCTCTTCTCACTTAAAAATAAATTCCAGAAAGGCAGGACTTTGGCCCATTCACTGCTTTATCCTCAGTGCCTAGATATGTGGCATACCAGAGACACTCAATAAATAGTTTCTGAGTAAGTGAATCCATTCAGCAAATATTTATTGGCAGTTTACTATGTGCCATGAAACATTATGGAAACCAGCAATCCAGCAGTGAACCAATAAAGGCCTTTCTCTCGTGGAACTCAACACTCTCTGGAAGGAGGCAATAAATAAGAAAACAAAAATCTCGTTTTATATAACTGCAGATAGTGCTAGTAGGTACGCAATTACTATTTCTGTAATTGAATAGAACCTACAGTGATTCAGGATTCGCAAATATTTTGTGAAAAACTTAATTTTTTTCAGGTTTACCCAAAGTAATATATGAATTAATTTATTTTTGGAAATACTAAAATCAATACAAGAATAAACTATGTAAAAGAAAGCATCATAATACCCCTGTAGTAATAAAAATAATGTATTTTAAAAGATAGAATTTTCAAATGTGTTACATAAAACAAGACAAAATAAAGTTTCATTAGAAGCATAACACAGGGGTACTTTTGTGAAGTATATAACATCATAAACATTAACTGCAAAGCAGCTTTGACTAATTATTTTAATATGATACATATAAAGGGATAAAACTGGGGAGAATTTTTATATGTAAAATATATTAGCACTGCTTAAGAAGAATAATGGTTGGTTTATATACTACTTGGAAATCCATTAATGCAAGTGATATTAAGGATCTGCATACATTTTACTATCTTAAAAAAAAAATCCAAGCTTTACCACAGCATTATTTGGTACCTGATATGTCAAGCCCTGTATCTGTTGTCATTCTGAATTGGAAAGCTAGTCTTTTATGTGGCCAAAGACACTTAGTGGTATTTTAGGATTTTTTTAAAAAAAATTTATTGAGTCATAGCTATAATAGAAAAAGTTATATAACATGACTTATTAACTTGAAGGACTCCACCTCTGATTAGCTTGGTCCAGAGGTAAAGGAGTATGAAGAGCCACCTAAAAAGCATAGTGTTTGGGAATGTGGATTGGTGACTCATATTTGGACTTAATTAATGAGACGTTGGGTTCCCTAGGGAGAAAGGACTGTTATCAAAAACTACTAGAGCCTAGAGAGAGAATCTCTTTAATAAAACATGAAAGGTGAGGAAATATAAGTAACTCTATAATCAAAATGTAATGTGGCATAAACACTTAATTCTGAATTTGTATAACTGAAATATATACCATCTGTAAAGACCATGTTTTCAAAATTTTTTATAAGTTTCATAGAATAATGTAGAATTGATATTTTTAGCATTCTAAATTTTAAGCTGGTTAATGCCAAATTCCAAGATTTTTACGTTTTAATTTTATTCCTAAAGGAAAGGAGAAAGAAGAAATTCTTGAAACTTCAATAATTAAAATTTGGCAGAAGAATATTATTTCTACTACTTCCTTCAAATTTTGTCACAAAAAAAGTCACGGAAGCAGGAAAACAATTTTTAAAAGCAGTTCAAGGCAATTAATCATTTGAAATACAACTACTTCAAGGAAAGTCAGGACATAAAATCTATCTTGGCTCACGAAAAAACAAACCCTTATTGTTTGCAAATGTCTTGAGAGACCTCTTAAGAGATCTTTTTTTTTTTTATGAGAGTACAAATAATGAATAAATATTTTTAAATGAAAATGGGTAAAAGTTTTGAGAATTTATATTTAGTACTTAGGATACTGCCTTGATGTAACTACCATTTATGTATTTGTTTCCCCTCTCCCTGATTCATTTCTGTTGAGACAGATCAAAACTTCTCAAAGTTGACTGATTTCACATGGAAGCTAGAAGACCAAATTCAGGACTGTACCCATAAAGAAGAATCACCTGGCATGAGAAGGTGAAACTTATGATTACCAGTCTTCAACATGTAGTTACCTTCCATTATTTACTAATGTTATTCCCACCAAAAGAGAACTCTGATCCAGTTATTTAGTGTGCCGTACTGGCTTGGTAACATTCAACACTCTCCATCACCACTATAAGCACTACAGAGATCCAAAGATTCTCACCCCTTCCAACATCCTAAACCAAAAGACATATTCAGAAACAGGAAATAACAAAAGTTTCATACTCTCTCTTTTTTATTGAGACCTCTGAAGACCTCCCACCCACCCCCACAAACACACACCCATGACTAGAATTACAGTTGTTATTTCAATGGGAAGAAATGACTTGGGACAGGAAATGAGAATCTGTTAGATGAGAAGAGCAGTCTTCTCATCCCAATATTTGAGACATTCCTCTTTCATTTTCCTATGACTCATGCTTCTTTCTGGCATCTTGTTGGAGGAGGAGGAGAAGGTGGGCAAACCCAGTGTTTTGACCAAAAAAAAAAAAAAAAATCTTAATACCAAAAGCAACAGAAAAATTCCAAGAAATGTATGGAGAAAACAAGGGTCATTGGTCTAAAAATCTACAGTTAGTACAAACTGACACTGGGTAACTGGATGGCTTCAGGTAGTCTCAGTTAACATCATTCATGTTTGTATTGTAAAAAGGAAAGATCAAGAAAATCTGATTTAAACTAACTAAACAATAAACCTCAAAAATAAAAGCGAATTTGTCTGTTTCTGAGATAGGGTTCTGGAGAATGATGTCCTGACATTTGTTTGTAATGGAAAAACAAGAACTAACTAGATTTGTAAATATGTGCTGACCTGACAAAAAAACTCTAATGAATGGCTTATAACAGACATGGAAAGTTACGGTTGAGAAAAATTTTTTCAAAAAGAATATAGCAGGGAGCTGAGAATGAAAGTTAATTTTGGAAGAGTAAAATTTGCCATTCACTCATTCAACAAGTATTTAATGAGTTCCTACTATGTACCAGACACAAACTAGGTCTTGGTTTTATGGTGGTGGGGAAAAAGATGTCAACATCTTTACTCTTTGGCATTAATTTTTTTAATACTGAAGAATAAATTTTAATAAGTACCCTAAGGGCTGTGGTATATTAGTCCATTTTTATACTACTAATAAAGACATACCCAAGACTGGGCAATTTACAAAAGAAAGCGGTTTAATTGGACTTAGAGTTCCAAGTGGCTGGGGAAGCCTCACAATCACAGTGGAAGGCGAGGAGCAAGTCATATCTTACTGGATGGCATCAGGCAAAGCAACAGCTTGTGCAGGAAACTCCCATTTTTTAAACTGGATTATGAGGAAGTCCTCTATGAGAAGAATTACTTATAAACTAAAGCCTACAGGACAGAAAGAGAATGAGGAGAAAAGAGTTTTAGGCCAAAAACAAACAAACAACAAACAAACAAAAACCAACCTTCAAAAAACTAAAATAGGTATGGCTAAATAGTGTGAAAGAGAAAGTTTTTAGGAAGTTGGAGAAGCAGGCTATGATAACATCACATATTGTCTTATGTATTACGGGAGAGCATTTGAAATCCTAAGAGGGGTTTTTTTAAAAGCCCGAGATTTGGCCGGGCGAGGTGGCTCAAGCCTGTAATCCCAGCACTTTGGGAGGCCGAGATGGGCGGATCACGAGGTCAGGAGATCGAGACCATCCTGGCTAATACGGTGAAACCCCGTCTCTACTAAAAAATACAAAAAACTAGCTGGGCAAGGTGGCGGGTCCCAGCTACTCGGGAGGCTGAGGCGGGAGAATGGTGTAAACCCGGGAGGCAGAGCTTGCAGTGAGCTGAGATCTGGCCACTGCACTCCAGCCTGGGCGACAGAGCGAGACTCCGTCTCAAAAAAAAAAAAAAAAAAATCAGACTGACAGCTTGCTTCTCAAAATAAACAATGAGAACCAAAAGTTAATGGAAGGATATTGTTCATGTGCTTAACAAAAATAATTGGCAAGCTAGAAAGCTATACCTCCCCAAATACATATTGAAAATAAATGTAAAATAAAATTATCTTCAGACAAAATCTAAAAGAAACATAAACCAAACTAAAGGAAATCCTAAAGAATATTCTTCAGGAAAAAGGGAAATGATTTAGATGGAAGATTAGGAATGTAGAAAAAAGGAAAACAACAAAAATAATAATATGTGGATAGATGTAGATGAACATTGACTGTATAAATATAGAAAGAATTAAGATGCACAAAAATAACAAAATGTAACTTGGAAGGTCAGTAAATATTGCTCACTTACTCTAAGTCATTCTAATTAATATCTAATATTAACATCTAATTAATATTTAATATTAATTAATATTAGATATAATAAGTAAGGGATTCAGGCTATAAACTCTAGAGTAACCACTAAAAATGCAGAAAATAAAAGACAAATAGATCTTTTTTTTAGGAGATGAAGTCTTGCTATGTTGTCCAGGCTGGTCTTGAACTCCTGGGCTCAAGCCATTCTCCTGCCTCAGTCTCCCAAAGTGCCAGGATTACAGGTGCGAGCTATTGTGGCCCACAAATAGGAGAGCTTAAAACCAACCAGAGGAAAAAAGGCAGATTACCTTTAAAGGATTAAAAATCAAATTGACAGCTTGCTCAGTAAAAGAATATAAATAGTAAAAGAATACAAAATTCCTGGATCAATTGAGGAAAAATATAATAATAAATGAAAGTAGGCCAAGCACGGAATATAGAACAAGTGCAATAAATAGAAAACACATGGTAAGATGATATAAATACAACTATAAAAAGAAATACAATACATATAAATTAACTAAATGCTTCAATTAAAATAATGATTTTCAGTTATATTTAAAAACAAACTATAGACTGTTTGTGAAAGACACAGCTAAATCATAAGAAAACATACAGAAAAATTGAAAGAAAGGATCAAAATAATTTTGCCATGCCAACACTGAGGAAAATATAGGTGATATAACTAAATTAGACTTTACAGCTGAAAGTATCAGGAGATAAGAAGGATCCTTCATAATGATTAAAAGATGTAATTCACAAATAAGATATTACTGTTTTGAATTCATATAAACCATTCACATGGCCTCAAAATAAACAGACTGACAAAAATAAGGACAAATAGACAAATACACAATCATAGTGGCAGAAGTTTATGCTCACCTCTTAGGAACTGCTGTGGTTTGAATGTGGTTTGTCTCTTCCAACATTCTGTTGAAATTTAATTGCCAATGTAACAGGGTTGTGAGGTGGGGGACTTTAAGAGGGGATTAGATCATTAAGATGGAGTAATGTCTTTTTCACGAAACTGGGTTAGATATTTTGAGACTGGATGAGTTCTTGTGAGAGCAGGTTGTTATTAAACTCGTCAGCCTCTTCGCTCCCTCTCTCTTTACATGCCCTTTTCCCTTCCACTTCACCACCATGTTATGCAACATGCAGCCCTCGCCAGAAGCCAAAGAAATGCAACTGCCCAATCTTGGACCTCCCAACCTCCAGAATCATAAGTTAAATAAATCTTCTTCCTTTACAAATTATGCAGTCGCAGATATTCTGGTATAGCAACAGAAAATGCACTCAGACAGTAACTGACAGGGGAAAAAAAAGGCAAATAATCATCAGGGAGAGAGAAAATCTAAAAAATTCAATTTTAAAACTTGGCCTAATAGTCACACACGAAGTACTTATTTATAAATTCATAACACATATTCTTTTCAAACACCCAGAAAATCTATTGACAAATACACTGGGCATAAAAAAACTGAACGAATTTTAAAGGATTGAAATTATATGTCATATGACTATATGTAAGCTAAACATCAATTACAAAATTATAGAGAATATTCATATGTTTGGAGACTCAAAAATATACTCCTACATACCCAATTAATCAAATAAAAGTTTAATAAAAATTAGAAAATATTTTGAATTAAATGATAACAAAATTCAAATAATACGGATACAGTCGAAGGAGTGCCTAAAGGTTAAAAAGAAGAAAAACTGAACATTAATAGGTAAGCATCGATCTCAAAATATTAGGAAAAAAGTGTGAAATGAATCTAAGAACAGTTTAAGTTTAATAAATGTAAGAGATAAATTAACAACATAAAAATAACTATGCAAATACAGATCAATAAAGACAAAAGTTTGTGTGCTGCTTATTCTGTTTGACCCCAAGATCCATTTTCTGCCTTTCTCAATCCAGGAGGTTGACCACTATATTCTGCAAACTTAGCCTTCTGATAGAGTTCAGACAAAGGGAGGCACTGGTAAGAGACAGAATTATAGGAAGAAAACAAAGAATCAGGTAATCGTTCCTTAGTTTCCTCTCTGTCTCAATGCTATAGTTGTGGCAGGTGCTATGTCCCTCTACAAGCACACCTCTTATCATAAGATCCATTCATTCCTATTAATGCTATACTCTTAGGCTTCTTTCCTGTAAATATATCAAGCCCAGTAATGGCAATGGCTTCTTGTTGTTAGGACCTGAGAGCTTCAAAATCCTTCATTGGGTTCCCTAACAACATACCTTTAGATATTTCCTTCATTAAATTCTCTACAAAATCAAAGCTGTGTATACCTTTTCTTTTCCTTTCAGGACATTTGTTTCTGTTAAACACTAATAGGATTAATGGCTCCCTGTGGAGATTCATTAAGAAACAAAAATAGAAGACATAAATAATCAATGTTAGGAATAAAAACGGGTATATCACCACAGATCTTTCAGTCACTGAAAAATTTTAGCAAAGAAAATTCAACAATTGATAAATAGAATGATGATTATGTTTAAATTGAGTTTATTTTAGGCATACAAAATTAATTTACTGTTTGAAAAATTTGAAAAATTCAATGTAATTCCTATTACAGAATAAAAGATTATGGATGATCTTTTATTAGTATGGATAATCTTTTATTCTATAATAGGAATTACAAAGAAATATTTTTCTTTTTTTTTTTTTTCTTCCTGAGACGGAATTTCGCTCTGTCACCCAGGCTGGAGTGCTGTGGCCGGATCTCAGCTCACTGCAAGCTCCGCCTCCCGGGTTCACGCCATTCTCCTGCCTCAGCCTCCCAGTAGCTGGGACTACAGGCGCCGCCACCTCGCCCGGCTAGTTTTTTGTAGTTTTTAGTAGAGACGGGGTTTCACCGTGTTAAGCCAGGATGGTCTCAATCTCCTGACCTCGTGATCCGCCCGTCTCAGCCTCCCAAAGTGCTGGGATTACAGGCTTGAGCCACCGCGCCCGGCCAAAGAAATATTTTTCATAAAAATAAAAGATTACAGATAATCTTTTATTCTGTAATAGGAATTACATAGGATTATAGAATTATTTTTCTTTTCATTTTTTTTTGAGACCGAGTGTCACTGTCGCCCAGTCTGGAGTACAGTGGCAGATCTCGGCTCACCACAACCTCCATTTCCAGGGTTCAAGCGATTCTCCTGTAATCCCAGCACTTTGGGAGGCCGAGGTGAGTGGATCACCTGAGGTCAGGAGTTCGAGATCGGTCTGGCCAACATGATGAAACCCTGTCTCTACTAAAAATATTTAAAAAATTAGCTGGGCTTGGTGGCGCATACCTGTAGTCCCAGCTATTTGGGAGGCTGAGGCAGGAGAATCATTTGTAACTTACCTTTGTGTTTACATTTGTAAAACAGATTTTATTTTTACAAATGTAAAAAAAATTTGTTTTACATTTGTAAAACATTTTATTTTAATGAGTGGTAAATGCTATGAAGAAAACGTCATTCAATAAGTATATGTAACAATAGAACCTGATCTAAAATTGGATGGTCAGAAAAAAAGAGTAAAAGTGGTTATGTATAGTTACCTTTGACAACTGAAGTCACTCATTCCCTCCTCAAATTCTCAGAGAACTAGCATATGTTACTGATAACTAAATATTTGTTTCTCAAACTATATGGAAAAAGTAGATAACAGAAATATACACAAGTAAATACGTTGTTTCATACCGAGTGGATAATCATGATTTTTACAATGTCAATGCTCAAGATTTCTTTTAAGAAAATTTTATGTGAATTCTTATTTTTGTTTAGTTTCATGTCTCTCTCTCTGTTTTTTCTGAAGCACAGCAGACTAACTGGCTGGAACAAAGCAAGGATGGGCCCATTGTTCCCATCACTTCAAAAGTTTCCCTGTGCAGCGTGCTGAAAAGTTAATATCTCCAGAGAAAACTAATCAGAAGCACAGCTGTTTAACAGGAATGAGAGGTTATGGAAAGCAGCGGCCCAGGAAAGACAGCAGCCAGAAAATTATGGAGGATTTTCCAATAGAGTACTGCTTGAAAGTGGGGCCAGGAACATTTGGTGTACTGGTCAAGTGAATGCCTCATGTTTCTTGTGACATTACGTCCCGACGAAGATGTAGCGACACTGATGAAGACTGGATGTGGAGGTACTGGTTTGTCACTACAGAACAAAGCGATGATAAAAAGTAAAGCTAGGTATCACTATGTTTGATATCTCCCATTTGCAAGAAACAAGTAACCAGGATCCTAGAGGCTTAACTAAGAGCAAAAATGTAACACTAAAACATGAATCTTTAAGCTAACAACATTTATACTTCTCCCCCCACCGCATCCAAATCGGGACTTTGTGGCCCACACATTATTGGGCATGATCGGGATGGGCCTGGGAGAATGACCCATGACCATCTGGCCAAACACAGCTGCAGAAAACAAGCCTCATCATCTGGAAAAAGCTGTGATGGACAGAGAATTGGAAGGGCTGCCAAGAGGAATGGTGGATTCCTCACTAGAAATACTAGAAACCCTCGATATGGGGCCACTCCAACACAGGACAGGCTTTTCCAGTGATGACTGATGCAGCTTGTCCTTTAGGATCTGTCTCTCACATTACAGTTGGGAAGATGAACCATTAGAGTCACATAATTACTTCCATAGATTTTTTTGGAAATTCAGATTTTCTGACACAAAATTGGCCTCACACAGCTCCTGTGAATGTCAACACAATTCAAAGGCTGGAAAGTGGAGAGTAGTCAGTACAAACAAGTTCTGTTGCTTAAATTCAGCCCTGTCCTCATTTAACATCAGGTCAGCATCAAATGATCTCTAATTTCCTTTCCAGACAAACTGTATAGTTTCCTTTTTCATCAATTTCATGTAGAGGTAAAAAAAAGACCACCAACACTCAGGAGGCTGAGGCAGGATAATCGCTTGAACCAGGGGGTCGGAGGTTGCAGTGAGCCAAGATCATGCCACTGCACTCCAGCCTGGTGACAGAGCTAGACTCTGTTTCAAAAACAAAACAAAAAATCCACTAAAAACAAAAATGTCATCATCACCCTAGCCAAGACCAAGTGTGAGAAATAGTATACAATCACTCCAAGGTCTTCATAGGAAGCTGACTGCCTATGCCTTCTGCTAGTGTTTTAAGAAAACTGATAACAAACACCATTTGCCAAGACAAAGGCATAATTTTCTATGTCAAGATTTTGTTTGGAGCGAAGAATATGAAGGAAAAAAAAACCTAAATATGTGGCATAGTTTCTACATAAATGTATCTGAAAAGGAACCCTCTACCACATGCAAAGGAGAGTCTGATTAGAGGGTGAGAAGCTGAAGTTCCGAGTTTAGGATCTAGGAATGAAGTTCTAGTGCGAGTTGACACCTGTGAAGGTAAGAACAGACCAGAAGAGAACTAAGTAAGGAGAGCAAAAAGTGAAAAGTCCTGGCCAAGACTTTCATTCATTCAGTGAAGTTTTACAATACCCATGCATCAATTCAGTTCAGTTCAAAACAATGATTGGCCATCTACTACTACAAGTCAAGCACACGCTAAGCACGGTTGAGGATACAAAGTGAAATAACACGTAGTACATCTAAAGAAATGCATAGTCTCAGAAAGAAAACTGGTACATTTTTATTACTGAAAAGATGGTCCAACTCTCACTATCACTTTAGAGGGATGTGAATAAAATGGCATGCTAAAAGGACAGAATTTAGAGTCAGCAGACCTGGATTCAAACCCTGATTGTAGCAGTTATAAGATTTTGTGCAATTCACTCAACATTTCTGGGCTTACTTTTCTTACTTGTTAAATAGGAATGATATTTTGCTTGCCTATAGAATGGATTGAAATGAAGGTGTGTGAGAACTGCAAAGCTCAGACACACGGTTGCTCATAATGGTATCTCACCTAACTACCATCTATTCTGACTCTACTGTGCTGCACCACACATCCCCAAACACTCCCCAGTCTGCCCACCCTTTCCTTTGCCTATGCAGCCCTCTTACTTTTCTTTCCAGAACTCACATTTTAGGTTACCTCCACCTGGTAGCTCTCCCTGAACCAAACCTCACCCTTAGAGAAAGATATAGTACACAGTCTAATCATATCATTAACAAACTACATTGTAATTCTGTGCTTACTTCCAACTCATTGGATTATGAACTCCGAGATGATACAAACCATGTCTCATGCCTCTTCAAATCCCAATTTAAATCTTTAAATCCCAAGGATTTTCCTTGTAGTGGTGATGGATTTATTCTTTGTTACCCAGTCTTCTTTATAACCAGTAACACACAGTAAGGTTAGGAATGAACTTTGTGACCATAAAAGATCAGGATGCACAACTATCCTCGCACAACTCTCCTCAGGTCATTAACAGTATGTGCTAATTTCACTACAGCCCAGAGAATACACAAGTATGAGGGTCATTATGAACTCATCTAATAAAGTGACCACAGCTAGGTACCTAAGAGGTTTGCCTTATTAAAAATACCTCTTTATTTACAACATAAGTAGTATCAATCTCAGCAAGCAAAAACCATAAGAGGATTAATGAAGAGAAAGCTGATGAAAAGGAAGTTCAGTCATGTTCCTTATGACATACACAGCTCCCTAAGAACACACCATTGAGTGGTAAGTCCCTTTCTAGATCCTAGGATTAGGGTTCACATTAAGTGAACTAAGTATTGACCAAAATTGAACATGTTCCTTGTACTTCAGTTCCATCTTTAAATTCTCCTCTTTGGCAGAAAGATACTTGTAGAAAGAATTTCAAATTGGAGGTAAACAGACATACAACCCAAGCCTTGACTTGTTACTGAGCATAGTAAAACAAGCTGCAGTCTTCTCCAGGGCTATTAAAACTCAGTGCTTGAAAGTACTACGATAAATGTACAATTTAATACAGTATAAATTTGCTTTATATTATAGAAATAGAACGTTGAAAATTCATTGCAATTAATAAGCATTTTTTATGGAAACTTAAAATTCCATTTGTCTCTCCAATTTTAAATCCAAATATCTCAAATAATGCTTGGAAACTGGCAAATGGGTCATTTATAAAGTTACTAGTTTTTAGCTGATGTGTCTTCTTTTTGATCAGTAGACTTGACCTCAGTGAAAAGCAGCTAATACATAATAATCTTTTAAAAGACCAACAGTCTACCTCTTTAGAGCTGAATGAATGCTACAGAGAGCAGGTTATTTCCACTTGCTTTCATCTCCTCAGCAAATGCGGACTCTGAAATAGGTGTTTGAATACACAGGATTTGGTAGACCATGCCACATTTTGAGGGCAGGGCTATCTGAATGAAAATATCATCATTCTATAGCTATAATACAAATTATCTTACAAAAGTATAATATTTCATATGGAATTGGACATCAGAAGAGACAATAATCATTATAGAGTACTCAAAAGTCAAGTTTAGCATAAATATTATTACTCTGAATTTTCAGCTCTTGGCAATTTGAAGCCTTAAAGGATCTTTTAATGTTAAAGAGGCCTTTCCAGACCATACGTCTGAAAATGAAAATAAAATATCCAAACATACTCTATCAGATTTTACTTTTTGGGAGACAGACATTGGAAACAAATTTATAAACAGAAAAATGTGCTAGCTATAATAAATAAAAAATTGGAAAAAGGAGTTCTTTCCATCTCTCTTTTTTAAACAAAGGCTGCCTATAAACTACACAGCCTTTCCCAGATATACTTTGGCACTGCTAGGGAAAGCATTTCTGGTATGTAACAAATCACAACCAATTGTTCTGCCATGGAATAAAAAGTCAGTATTTTGTTGTCATTGCTAAAAATTCTACATGAAAAGCAGCCTTTCACTATCCACCCAGCTAATACTTTCTAGCAAAATGAATTTATTATACTATTTGTTCCCTCTTAGAAAGCATCCTAAATTTGTTTCCCAAAATAAAAATAGAAAGGTGGAGCTTCTTTGATATTAGCTCATGAACAAACTAAAACATGGAGAACAGAAATAAATCAATAAATCTATTCTATAAAAAATTTAATAATAATAAAATATAAAATTCTGGTTATGCAAAGATGCTATCATTGGGGGAAGCTGGTAAATGGTGCACAAGAATACTCTACTATTTTTGTAACTTTTAGTGAATCTAAAATTATTTCAAACCAAATGCTAAAAAAGCAGAGTTATCGTTTCACCTATCCTGTCCTGTATCCTATACATGAAAGTCCTGAGTGAGCAGAAAAGTTTTTTGCCATTCCTCATTCCAAATGCCCACCTAGAATACTAAGGTTTAGAATACTATAGTCCAGGTACCACAGTGAATAACAGACATAACAATACTTTTAGTCACTTGCCAAAGAAAAGATACTTGCCAAAGAAAAGACTCTAACTGGAGTCAGCTCTGACAGAGTTATTAGTCATCCTCAGAAATTCCATCAGCACAATCACTATGGACAATAAAGAATCATCTCAGGGGCAGTCGGAAGAAACATATAGAATCTCAGGAATAAAAAATTGCCTCTTGCCTGTAATCCCAGCACTTTGGGAGGCCGAGGCTGGTGGATCACCTGCGGTCAGGAGTTTGAGACCAGCCAGGCCAATATGGTGAAACCCCGTCTCTATCAAAAACACAAAAAATTAGCAGGCCATGGTGGCGGGTGCCTGTAATCCCAGCTATTAGGGAAGCTGAGGCAGGAGAATCGTGTGAACCCCACAGGCAGAGGTTGCAGTGAGCCAAGATCACACCATTGTACTCCAGCCTGGGCAACAACAGCAAAACTCCATCAAGGAAAAAAAAAAAAAAGGATTGCATCTTACCCATGGGGCGGATCTAAACCACTATTCTTCACCCATATTCGTACACTAGTAAATTAACTGAAATTTTGAGCTATGTACAAAACTGAGTAAACACTAGGTATACATATATATAATAGATATAATATATATATATATAAAAATATCTGTTTGGGACAGAAAAAATAGTAAATGTGCTTATCCTAGGAGCTTTAAGTTCTTTTCTAATAAATCCAAAGGTGAGCTACAATTTTCTATTCTTCTTCCTTCTCTATTGGTTCCCTCATTGTTTACAAATGAAAGTAATCCACAGCTACCCTGCACCCTGAGCTCTGTATCTTTTCTTTAAAAAAAACAAAAAACAAAAAAACAGGGTCCTTACAGGAAACAGATGGCACACTGAAGGCAGAAGGGTCTGAGGATGCTTTAATTACAACAAGATGATATATAATGTGTGGAAGTATGTGAGGCAAGAGGCAGTAAGTAGGTCACTTGAAGGCTCATAATACCTAAGGATCTGTTAATACTCCTAAGCACAGTGGAAGAGAACTGAGGTGACCACAACCCAAGAGGAAACTCATCATGTCAGATGGTCACCTTTGAAAGAGAGCCAGTCACTGAAAGTAAACTCGGGAAAAATGCCCAGAAATATGACCAAGACTCCCATTGACCAAAAGCATCCAGAAGCTAGAGGCACCAGAGTCTGACTAGTCTATACCTATCAAGTTTCTAGGGGCCAGAGCGGGATGAAGTAGGTGTGAATAGAAAGAGACAGATCTAGAGAGGTGACTCCAACCTAGCCAGTATACCTTTCACACCTTATGAACAGCATGCTAAACTCATTCTTGTTTTCATAGTAGCAGAAATCAAAATAATTATGTAAATCAACAAATATGAAAAAATACAGAATGTAATATCTACTATAGATATTCAAAACACATTTGTAATCTCCGATACTTGTGTAAGATGACCTCCAAGTCTTAGGTGATTTTGGGAAAACATTTCAACATTATCCTAAATAAAGCAAATTAGTGAAGATATATCTGATTTTATAAATACAGTCGTGCATTGCTTAATGACAGGGAAATGTTCTGAGAAATGCTTCATTAGGCATTTCGTCACTGTACAAACATCATAGAGTGACTTCACAAACCTGGATGGTACAGTCTGCTACACACCTAGGCTATAAGGTGTGACCTATTGCTCCTAGGTTATAACACCTACACAGCATGTTACTATACTGAATACTGTGGGCAACTGTAACATAATGGTAAGTATTTGTGTATCAAAACATATCTAAATATAGAAAAAATACAGTGAAACTATCTTTTAAAAGATAAAAAACGGTACACTTGTATAGGGCACTTACCATGAATGGAGCTTGCAGGACTGGAAGCTGGTCTGGGTGGGTCAGTGAATAAGTGATGAGTGAATGGGAAGGCCTAGCACATTATTGTACACTACTGTGGACTTTTTAAACACTGTATACTTTGCCTACATTAAATGTATTTTAAAAATGCTTTATTCAATAACCAATTAACCTCGGCTTACTGAAACCTTTTTACTTTATAAACTTTTTAATCAGGCCGGGCACGGTGGCTCAAGCCTGTAATCCCAGCACTTTGGGAGGCCGAGACAGGTGGATCACGAGGTCAGGAGATCGAGACCATCCTGGCTAACCCGGTGAAACCCCGTCTCTACTAAAAAAAATAAAATAAAATTAGCCGGGCGAGGTGGCGGGCGCCTGTAGTC
Organism: Piliocolobus tephrosceles; assembly: GCF_002776525.5. Taxonomy (NCBI): domain Eukaryota; kingdom Metazoa; phylum Chordata; class Mammalia; order Primates; family Cercopithecidae; genus Piliocolobus; species Piliocolobus tephrosceles. Next base: position 32,671,595 of record NC_045437.1, read on the forward strand.
CCAGCTACTCCAGAGGCTGAGGCAGGAGAATGGCGTAAACCCGGGAGGCGGAGCTTGCAGTGAGCTGAGATCCGGCCACTGCACTCCAGCCTGGGCTACAGAGCAAGACTCCGTCTCAAAAAAAAAAAAAAAACCTTTTTAATCTTTTTAACTTTTTGATTCTTTTGTAGTAACACTTAGCTTAAAACACAAACACAATTGCAGAGCTACCCAAAATATTTTTTCTTCATATTATTATTCTGTAAGCTTGTTTCTATTTTTACAATAATTGTTTTTAATGTTTTAAACTTTATTTAAATTAAGACACAAACACATTGGCCTAGGCCTACAATATCAATGTCTTCTGCCTCCACATTTTGTTCCACTGGAAGGTCTTCAAGGGCAATGACGTACATGGAGTTGCTATCTCCTGTGGCAACAATGCCTTCTTCCAGAACGCTCCTGAAGGACCTGCCTGAAGCTGTTTTACAGGTAAGTTTTTTTTTTAAGTAGAAGTATACTCTAAAATAATGATTAAAAGTATAGTATAATAAATCAACCAGTAACACAGTCATTTATTATCATGATCAAGAACTATGTACTACACATAACTGTATGTGCTAGACTTTGATATAACTGGTTGCACAGATTTGTTTATATCAGCACCACTACAAACACAGAAGTAATGTGCTGCACTATGACATGGCAACAGCTACGACATCATTAGGTGACAGAAATTTTTCAGATCCATTATAATTTTATGGAACCACCACAGTATATGTGGTTCACCATTGATGGAAATGTCATTATGTGGTATGTGACTGTATGCATATGATTGGTTGCAAAAATTAATAAATGATTTTGAATTATCTTGTTTTTTATTATTTCAGCCACTAAACACTAACATTACCAGGAAGAATCAGTAGTTTCCTAGTTATATCCTATGTATTTTTTTTTTTTTAAAAACCATCCTCGTGTGTCAAATTCTAAGAGGTAAGAGATAGAGAACCAGGCAAAGCATTAAAGATCCAAGGGGGGACTCCACATCATACATCATTCCTATGGAGATACATCATGTTAATTAATATTGCTTTTTCCATTTGCAAAGACAAACCATGCCTCTCAGATAAAGACTTGAGAAGATGTGATGATATTAATTCACTATCTCTGTTTAGTAACTGGGGCCATAGTGAGATCCCACAAATAGATTTACTCAGTACATACATCAGTTAGTGTGGTCGTTCATTGAAAACATCAATAGCTAAAAATAAATTCAAGTGCTTTCTTATTTTCTTTGAAATATTTTTCCTTTTCTCAAGATAAAATATTTGAAATAAATTAACAGAATCTAGTTTGTTGCCTAGTCCAGCATTGTAGCTCCAAAGGGAGGCTTAAAAAAATACATGCTGAATGAATGACAGTGGTATTCCCAATTCTGAGGCCTTTTAACATTTACAGTGTATGTCCCACAACCAAGGACTTAACAATTAACTGTGTGATAGGATTAAAATACCATAGTTTTGTATCAGCTACTGTATTCTGCCATCCCAGGAATTTAACTTTCCTGTGTTTAAAAGACAGGAGGGTGGTGGGAAAAAGGATCAAATGTCTGCTGAATACAGGAAATCCATACCAGGCTATAAACCAGAAAACATCAAAAGCTGCACCAGAAACTCTGGACAGACTCTACGAGACTCCATTTCTTACTACTATTTAATGAGAAAGGCAATAAATTCAACATGAAAACCACAACTTGTACTCTCTCGTCAGGATCTCCTCAAAAATATGTGCAGAAAAGATATGTGCAGAAAAGGCTAAAATGCTTCCAGGCTTGCCTGGGAAGAAAGAAAATATGTGTTTGGGTCATACTCAAATATAGCACCAGACACACTTGCTCTCAACACCTGGAGATGAGACCATGAGAAAATTTTCATGGTGGGGGCATCTAATTAGCATCAAACTTCAAGGAGAACTAAGAAACGAAAGGAAGTCTGAATACCCTGCCAAAATACCATCGGGCGCAGATCAGAGGTGGTCTGCTACGGTATGAAGTGACCTCAGGAGATTCTGGCTGATAGCAACTGATTCCCAGGGTCGAGAATTTCAGAGCCAATTAAACATTCATATTGTAAAAACTTTGGAGGTCTGACCATATCGAATATTTTCAAACTCCTAACCATATGGTGGGAAAGTTTGAGTGGAAATTAAAGAGGTGAGATGACTGGACTCCCAGACAAATAAGACAAGTATGTGGCTGCCTATCAGATCAAAATGATCCCCACATGGAAAGGATTCTCTAAGTGTGGCCAGACTTGTAAACTAGAGCCAACAAATCTCCAATCTTACATTACAGTCAGACAAAAACACTGTCCTAAGAAGAAACAGCCAAAAATCTTACTGTGACTTTTCCCCTGCCCTTGATTCTTCTTTGATCACCAGGTGACTGGTTTTGTGTTGTGTGCCTCTCTGTGTGCTTAATGCTGCAGCTGTGCATTGTATAAGAACATATAAAAGGCTCGTGCTGGTGCCTATTAGCAGTGACTTTCCTGAGAGGGACAGGGTTAGGGAAGAGAATCAGTATGAGCTTACTTTTCTGTCTCCACATCTCAGTTATTATGGTGAGATAAAGTTTGATGAAATGAGTATTAGGAGCAGTGATTTTAAAATGATGTCAGAAAATTGCAGCTTGAGGGTGAAATGAGAGAAATTCTATCCCTTTTGGCATAAAATGGCAAAATTGTGGATTGATTATATTTGTATAAGTCCTTTTGTGCATTTGTTGGCAGGATGACTTCCTTCTTCCCATCACCCACCTCCCTAAGTCATTTCCCTGACACTAGCACAAAAAATAGAGATGAAAGTTTAGGGAAAATTCTTTTACTATCTAGAGATAGCTCTGCTTAGAGGACTCATAGACATGACTATGCTTCAATAAGAACAGTGAATCTTGAAGCAGACAGTAATGAAAACAACCCAGGATTCCAGCTTATAATTAAGCATGCTTAAGCTTCAGTGATAATTACCATGGAGATTTTAATTCCCCTCAGCCAGTTAGCTTAGTTAGTCAGTGCAAGTGAAACCGAGGTCATGGTTTTCTGTACTTTATAAACCAAATCTGGATTTGATTCACTCCGTGACTACAGGCTATACTAGCATTTTCCCAAATTGTACCAAAGACAATGGGCAAACCCACATAGGTTAGAAAGAAAACAGTCTAAAACGTCCAGACTTATGGTCAGAAGCCTAGGTTGAGATATTGGTTTCCCCAGTGACTACTTATGCAGTCTTGGGACAACTCAATTTTTCTGAGGCCCTGCTGCTTCACCTGAGAAATGAATATTTAAAATATCTGTTTTAAAGAATTGTTACAAAGATCAAGTAAGTCAATTACATGAAAACATCTCATAATGTATAGTCGACTACCTCCCATCCAAGTACTAACCAGGCCCAACCTTGCCTAGTTTCCAAAATGAGACAACATCAAGCGTATTCAGGGTGGTATGGCCATAGACATTCCTCCAATAACTGGCATGGAAAAATAAATTATTATTGAGGAATCAGCTCACTTAACATTATCTTGAGTGAAAAGTAGCACATCATAAATTTGCATAAAAGATCACTCTATGTAAATATTTGTTGAACTAAAGAAAGAAAGGGATATGTCTGTAATTTCAAATAAATGATTCCTTTGCAAGTCAATTTCCTAGCCCCATGGTTTCCAAGAGGTGTTTTTCTATAAGCCCAGGGATCTTTGAAGAAGCAGCTGCTCAGAGGAAAAAGACAAGTAAACAGAGCTCCAGAACGCTCACCCCTGACTTCAATCAGAGCACCTATTGGTATAAACAAGATTTTCAAATTTGCAAACGTTTACCATAAACATTCAGCTCTCCAGATTGCTTTGTGTGTCTCTATACCCAGATCCCGCCCAGTGAATCTGTCCCGCGTCCCAGCATTTCTTTGGCATACCTCTCTTAAAATTTAAGAGGAAATATCACTGATGCTATAGTTCACCAAACGTCTTAAATCTCAGACAGGTCTAAATTTGATCATCAGAGTGAAGAATAAATACTCTGATGTCTCTAAAGACTTTACTTGGGTTGACAAATTCTCTCTGACAGGCTCTGGAAATACAAATGAAGGGCTTTGAGTGTTATTTCCTACTTTTCCCAGTACCTCTTTATGTATGTGCATACAGACAAGCAGACCATCTCAGGAGGGTGACTGGAAAAGTAGCAGGAGCAGTGGGCTAGGAGACAGCTCTGGGACTAACTCATGATGTGATCTTTGACCAATCTCTAGACCTCTAGATTAAAAAAAAAAAAAAAAAAAATTGAGGATCTCCTCAGGCCTTTTTATGGCAGAACTTCTATAACCTATGTATTAACAACTTTTATAATAAATTAAATAAGTAATTTAAGGAAATTACCCTGGCATAAGTCCCTAGCTGTTGTAAGGCTTAATTTTCTCCACTACACTGTGTAGGATATAAAATATACTAAGTCTTCATGAGCAATATAGAAACACTCTGGTGACGAGCTCAAAGATTTATCATGATGGCTGCAGCTTGCTGTGCTGGAATAAGTTTCCTTGGAATGGAAATACAACAGCTTATCATGTTCTTATAGAGTTAAGAATGGTTTTGCTTTTTGAAGAAGTAACTGACTCCATTAAAAAAATTGCAAGATAGTGTCTTGTTAAACCACATTCTTCATGTCAAAAATTGAAGTTCTATGGATTTGAGAATATTGTTTCTCTTTAAACTGATGCACATGATTTTGTTAAAAATCAAATCTAGCATGGAAGATGTTTAAAAATACACAGATTTGCTTATTCTTCTCAAGAGCAATGAACTCAAACTCGACTCTATAATCATTATAAATAAAGATTCTGCTTTGCTATGTGCTTTATCTTGGCACTAAGAAAAAAAAAACCATCTATTTATATTCAGTCTGCTCCTATCTTTTTGTTTATTTAGACTTAGATACAACAGTCCTTTACTTGCTTGTCACTACCATTACTCACAACTTTTTTTAAAAGCCAAAATGCTGTCAGAAACCCAAACTTCATCCATTCATTAATCTATCGGCGCCACGTCCTGGGAGGTCAGTATCTGGTCACTGTCTTCAGTTTCATATGATATGCAATATTTATATCACGTGGATCTGATCTAAATAGCCCAGTCTTGGCACTCAGTCTAAGAAGGTCATTTGGCTTACAAAATACTACTTGGCCTACATAATAAACACTGGTCCAGCACACAGGAACTACGCTGCCCTTTACTTATCCTTCCCAGTGCCCCAGACCTGACCATGGAAGAAAAAATAAGTAGTATTATCTACCTATCTATATTTCAGGAAGTAAATTTTTACTCCAAAAGAACATTTTTCATTGTCTGTCACTACTCTTTTGTATCTTGCATTCTTTTGTGTCTTGAAGGTTTTGGATTCTTTAGGAATTCCCCTTAAAATTGAGATGTCAGAGACAAGGTGAAGATGAGGAGGTTGGGGTTCGGGAGTATGTAGATCATTGTAGCAACTCAAGAGGTGAAGGACTGAAGAATCTGAAAAATGAAAGAGGCATATGCTGAAGGAAGATGTGAGAAATCACCAAATATCAACATTGCTATCTCATAATTTTGCCAAAAACCAGCCCTCCTATTATTTATCCCTGAAAAAAAAAAAAATGTGAACCAGTTTGCTTTCAGCAAACACCAAATTTCTATGTTCAAAAAGTAAGCAAAACATCTCTAAATAATAAAAATTAGACACACAGCTTACTTTATTCTGCCGACTTAGCACTTTTCTGAGAAATCAATGAAAAGTCACTATATTTGACCATCTTTGGAGTTTTCCTCTAAAGTGAGACAATCAATAATAAATAATAAAACGTGAATGGTGGCAGCTTCTGATCATCCTCTTCCTGCCCCAGTTTATCAGGGTGTTTTATTCAACATTCACAGCTCATCCATTAACCCCTGCGGCATTCAAAATGGTATTTGCAGATCACTGTATTTCCAGGTACTCAATTTCCATACATTCTTTTTACTAAAGCTGATCTGCCTGAGGATATGCCTGTGGTGCTCCTTCATAATCTCTTTCTCCCTCCTCACAAAAGACAGGCTGTTGCGGGAAGTCAGGGACTCCCAATGGAGGGACCGGCTGAAGCCGTGGCAGAAGAACATAAATTGTGAAGATTTCATGGACATTTATTAGTTCCCCAAATTAATACTTCTATAATTTCTTACACCTGTCTTTACTGTCATCTCTGAACATAAACTGTGAAGATTTCATGGACACTTATCACTTCCCTAATGAATATCCTTGTGTTTTCCTACACCTGTCTTTACTTTAATCTCTTAATCCCGTCATCTTCTTCATAAACTGAGGAGGATGAATGTCGCCTCAGGACCTTGTGATTGTATCAACTGCACAAATTGTCTGTAGAGCATGTGTGTTTGAACAATATGAAATCTGGGCATCTTAAAAAATGAACAGGATAACAGCGATGTTCAGGGAACAAGAGAGGTAACTTTGAATTGGCCAACGGTGAGACCGATGGAACAGAACTGTATTTCTCCTCTTTCATACGCAAATAGGAGAAATATTGCTGAATTCTTTTTCTCAGCAAGGAACATCCCTGAGAAAGAGAATGCGCCCTGAAGGTAGGCCTACAGACGGCCCCTTTTAAGGCATCCTGTCTTTTATGGTCAAAGCCGAAGGGATGAAATAAGCCGTGGTCTCCTATAGCGCTCCCAGGGTTATTAGGATGAGGAAAATTATCACCTAATAAATTGTGGTCAGACAGGTTATCTGCTCTCAAACCCTGTTTCCTGATAAGATGTTGTCAATGACAATGCGTGCCCTAAAGTTCACTAGCAATTTTAATTTCACCTCATCCGATGGTCCTGTGATCTCGCCCTGCCTCCATTTGCTTTGTGATATTTTATTACTTTGTGAAGTATGTGATCTCTGTGACCCACACCCTATTCGTGCACTCCCTCCCCTTTTGAAAATCGCTAATAACAACTTGCTGGTTTTCCGGCTCAGGGAACATCATGGATCCTGCCGACATGTGATGTCTCCCCCGGACACCCAGCTTTAAATTTCTCTCTCTTGTGCTCTTTCCCTTTATTTCTCAACCCAGCCGAGACACTTAGGAAATAGAAAAGAACCCACGTTAAACATCGGGAGCAGATTCTCCCGATAACAGGTAAACTTTTTACCCATCCGGAATCTTACCCTAGCTCATGGCCCACGAATGTCAAAATTTCTGTGGTACCAAGCAAAGCAACATTTTCAAATATCAGTATCAGCTTTTAGAAAATGAATTATTCTGACAGGGAAGCAAAACCTTTGGAAAATAAGATGGTTTCAAATTCTTTGCTTTTAGCAAAATTGAAGGAGTGCCAAAATCAACTTGTCAGCTGACAAATCATTAAAATTAATCTTGATGAAAGTTAACTTACATGAATTTTGGCATCTATTGCAAAAAAAAAAGAGCTAATATCACACTGAATAATACAGCTATAACAAACTTATTCCATTCCATTCTTATCTACTTATTTGTATGAATGAGATTTATCAGCATGTATGCATTTAAAAATTAACAGAAATAAAACTGATGCTAAATCCCATTTCATCCTAGCAATAAATAGTAAACACAGACACATGAATTGATTGAGAAAACACCTGCCCCATCTAATAATGGTAATAAAGTATGCCTAAGAAAATTTTATGTTAATAATTATATATTATTTTTAAAATATATAATATATTTATCTTGTACTAATCTTGTAGTAGTAATATTGTAATGATAACACAATTCAGGAGAATGTTTTATAACGTAGAGACTTATGTTCACAGGAAATTAACTTTTAAATTTTATAATAATGGACATATGTCTTAAGAGGTATGTAATGAGTGATCCATAAAGTAAAGCAAGCATAAAACTATTTACATTACGATTTATGAAAGAAAAATGGAATGAAAATTATAGTTCCAAGAGAGATATAAAATTTCCAACTGTTAAAAAGAGCTTATGCAAGTATTTTAAAATATGATTGCCTTTTAATAATAGATAATTGCATTTATATGCCACTGAACATATTCTAAAAAGTCATATAGTAGTTTTATTTTAGTATGTCAGTATTTATAATAATACAGTGACAATTCCATCATGTCCAACTATTTTACTTCTTTTTTTTTTTTTTTCTGAGATGCAGTCTCACTCTGTCACCAGGCTGGAGTGCAATGGTGCCATCTCGACTCACTGCATCCTCCCTCCACCTACTGGGTTCAAGCGATTCTCCTGCCTCAGCCTCCCAAGTAGCTGGGACTACAGGCGTACACCACCGTGCCCAGCTAATTTGTGTATTTTTAGTAGAGAGGGGGTTTCACCATGTTGGCCGGGATGGTCTCGATCTCTTGACCTCGTGATCCGCCCGCCTCGGCTTCCCAAAGTGCTGGGATTATAGGCGTGAGCCAGTGCTCCAGGTCAACCATTTTGTTTATAACAAAAATTCTGAATGTCAAAAATATGCAAGGAGGTTAATAGTTTTTCAAAATTCTCTTAGAAGTAAAAAAGCAAAATTCTTTGATACTATTATATTCTCTAATGATAGGGCAATTCTGTGGCATTTTCAGCAGCTTATAAGCGAATTTGCAAAAGACAACAAGGCTTGAAGGCTCAGACCCATTGGAACCATTTGTTCTTTCACTATTGATCTAAAATGCCAGCATAGTCTCAGAGGCCTCATTGGTATCTGAGAGACTGTATGTGAGTTTTGTTTCAACTGCTTAATCCATGTTTTCACTTTATTATCAAAGAATTAACAGTATTTCACTAAATCTTACATGAAGTTATTTCCTCTTTTAATTTGTATGCAATACCATCATCATGAACAATGTGTCACAAAGAGACATGAGCACTTAGAGGAAACAGAACACTCTCCAGAGTCTCTACTCCCAGCCTAGCCACTTCTAGCTGAGTGAACTCAGATAACTCTGGTAAGCTCTGAAATCTGTCTTTCAATCTGTAAAAGAAAAGCAATTAATATCTTCCTTGCTACTTCACTGGGTTTTTGTAATAAATGATGTATTTCTTGCTAAACTGTAAAGATCAATGTAAAACTTAAATATTAATTTTTAGTGAAAAAGTGATAGTGATTATTTACTCTCTAGCACTATGCTACACACCATTGGGAAATAAAAATAGACGTTCCCATTTTCATTCTTAAGAAGCTTCCAAATTACTTACAGGACATAGAAGTGAGAAGGAGGATAGCGCAGTAAGAATAAAAATCACATAAAATAGAAAGCAATACTGCTGGTCTGACATTCCTCTTGCCTATTTTTTTCTTCAACAACAGATAACATTCTCTGGCTAACAGTGATTAAGCCCCAGGAAACATATCCAAGACACTTAAGAATATACTTTTCAGCCTTCTAGCACAAATATGAACTGTAAGAAAGAGCTGCATGCTCTTTTACCATCTCAACTTCCCCCAAATTAAAAAGACTTAAATATAAGGCAAAGTTTTATTCAGCTTGTGCATATATTTGTATATTTATTTGAAAACTTTGGCCTTTTTATAAAGAGAGAAACTAAATGAAAATGAGGCATTGCTGACAGAGGGTATTCCCCTAAAATAATAAGTAAAATTAATCACAATAAAATGTACTGTATTTACTCATTTAACACATCATTAATGAACAGCAGAGAACATGACAGAATAGATCTCTCCCTTCATGGAGCTTATTTTCCAATGAGATCAGAGAAACAACAAACAAGGAAACAAAAAAAATAAGGTATTTCCATTTAGAGATTAACATGAGAGTTAGTGACATACAATGGTCTAGGGAAAGAGTCAAGAGAAGGAGAGAAAAAAGAAGTCGAAAATCTGCCAACCAAGAATATACTCAGGATGTCCAAATCACGGACAGAAAGGCAGCATGGGTAAAGCACCAGAACAGTGGGGGCTGTAGTTTGAATGTGTCCCCCAAAGAGCATGTGTTGGAAACTTACTCTCCAATGCAGCCATGTTGGGAAAGGGGGCCCAATGGCAAGGTCGTGAGGGCTCCGCCTTCATGAATGTTTAATGCCAATTATTATAAAAGGGCTTGAGGCTGTGGGTTTGATGTCCCACTGTCTCCCACTCATGTGATGCCTTCTGCCATGTTATAACACAGCAAGAAAGCCCTCACTGAGCCGGGCATGGTGGCTCAAGCCTGTAATCTCAGCACTTCGGGAGGCGGAGATGAGTGGATCATGAGGTCATCAGGAGTTCGAGACCAACCTGGCCAACATGGTGAAACCCCATCTCTAATAAAAATACAAAAATTAGCCAGGCGTGGTGGTGCGCACCTGTAATCCCAGCTACTCAGGAGACTGAGGCAGGAGAATTGCTTTAACCTGGGAGGTGGAGGTTGCAGTGAGCCAAGATTGCACCACTGCACTCCAGCCTGGGTGACAGAGAAAGACTCCATCTGAAGAGAAAAGAAAAGAGAGAAGAAAAGAAAAGAAAAACAAAGCCCTCACTGGATGCAACCCCTCAATTCTGGTCTCCCTAGCATCCAGAACTGTGAGCCAAATTAATTTCTGTTCACTGTGAATTACCTAGTCTGTGGTATTCTGTGATAGCAATATAAAACAACTAAGACAGTGGAAGATAATATCACAGAACAGGCCCAAGCCAGATGAAGCAGACTTTTGAGGCTGAGGTATGGAGTTTGATTTTTATTCTAAATGGGAAGCCACTGGAAGGTTTTAATTGGTGGAGTAATATGATTTGGCTTAGGTTTATAAAATATCATTCTGACAGCTTTGTAAACATGGAAACTGTGAGGATACTCTGATTGATATATCCTAAATAAAGAACAGCCTCAACAAAAGGGAAGGTCAAGGGGAGAGATGAGGGAGAGTGGAGCAAGAGATGAGGTGCCAAGAGAATTGGCTCTGGGATAGGCTACAAAGTCAGTCTGTGGCACAATGACAAAAGCAGTTTGTCCTTAGAAATGGATCTTCCTTTCTATACTCCTTTCTTTCCCTTACCCCAGATTCCTTAGACACTCACTGCTCTCATCTGTCTTCTAGCTGTCCAAATGTCCATACTACAAATATTTAATGTGCCAAATTAATCAACAATTTCTTCCACAACGCTCATTTTAAGACAAAGTTTATTCCATCAATGAGGTTCATTCCAGCTAAGTGTTAGAAGGGAAGTAATCTGATTCTGCTAACACTAAGGGGCTAGTCTTCTACCAACTCCAGATACATATGCATTTTTAAAAACTTGTTAAAATACATGAATGGCACTTGCATTACAACTATGCGATGAATTTCAGAACATAGAGGAAAATGGTAGGTATAGGCAAGAGTGTGAGGAGGGATACTCTCCATGTATAATTCACCCCTGCATGTTACAGCATTAGACTAGTGCCTGGTATATAGATATTTAGGAAAGAAAGAATTAATATATTTTATACAATTGAGCACATTTCTGCCCTGTTTGAAAAATAAGATCAGTTGTTCTCCTTATAATGTGATCTATCAATTCAGTATATTTCTTTACTTTTGGCCCCACAAAACAGATAGCAGTAAAGTATAATTAAAGACATTAACCATTCTACCCAAAAAGAAAGCCATCAGGGTCTGAGTATCTCACATAAGGACAAGTTCAACTAAGGCTATTCTGTCATTGATATCTGAGACTAGTGACAATAAATCCCAAGTTTAAAATGTGAAGCAAACTATAGTGCTACTACTTTTTAAGAGATAAAGACATAAATAAGGAAAAGAAGTCAGATTGAAAAAAATAGTTAATTAAATCAGCACAATGGTCTCCAATGTGCAAGGCACTGTGGGGAGGGGAGGAGATACTCCAGATTCATTTGGAGATTAACTGTATATTTAGACAACCCTGATCATCTTGCAATGACCTATTCAGGCAACACTTACATTCTGAGAGACACATGGATTCATATAACTACTTATCAGCCAATTCCTTTCATAATTATAGACTCAGACCAGACGCTTGTTATTCCTACCAAGATACTTTAAGGTATCACATGGTGCAAATCAATAGGGGACATTAGCTCATATGTGGAAGTGCTTCCAAATATAACCACACTTCATTTTGCAGTATCATCTGGGAATAAGGCAAGCCACACACATAAATTTTTACATACCTGAACTTATGTTCAAATGCTGAAATGTGTTTTATTTATTTTCTAATATATTAAAACATTTGACTGCTCTCCAAAAGAGGATATGGTCATGATTGAAGCTTTTCTTAATTCAAATCATAATTGTCAGTATCGTTAATTTTAGTGTAATATCCTCAGTGATTAAGTATAAAGGGATGGTTTGCCCCAAACTCATTAGCTCCTAAGTATCTCTTTCCTCCATTTGACAATAGCTATAATGAGCAAACTATCCTTTTCCCACTATTCCTCACAGTGCCTTGCACACTGGAGACCACTGTGCTGATTTAATGATTTTTTTCAATCTGACTTCTTTTCCTTATTTACGTATGCATCTCTTAATTTGCTTCTTTTAATCACCAATAAATTACCTTATTTATGTCTTTTAATTATCTTATGTCTTTATTTCTAATTTGCTTATTTTAATCATCAGTAAAAGAATATCATATTTCCTCTGATACTTTTAAGAGAAAATTCTCATGAATTCATCCCAGTGTTCCCAGTTTATGTACATGACTATAGGGCTTTTACTTCTTGAAGATTTTATGTTTTTATTTTTGTCTATTATACTGAAAATATTGATTAGCAATGACATAAACATACTTTGTTAATGTTATACTACTATATATTATACACACAGACACATATACATATGCATATACATATATATGGACATATACAATGGGTTCAAAATAACACTGCTAATATTAGTATGCAATTACTCAAAACAGATTTTTTTACAGTTTGTTTTGGCCATAGTATACATCCCACTAGGAGTGTGCAGGCAAATTATCTGTTTTAAAATCACTTGACATAATTCCCCTCTGTGTAATTAAGCCAGTGATGCAAAAAGTAGTTATATTTTAATTATTTTTGCTTTTTAAGAAATTTATTCCCTTCACTTTTGTTTTAATTTATCAAACACTATACATTTAGAGGCCTCTAGTTTCTACTCCTATTGTCTCTATCCTGTTCTCCCTCAGTAAGTAATATTTTTATTAGTTTCTTATTTATCTGTTCATTTTTTTACTCTTGTTTAAAAAACTAGGAATAATGTTCGGCTTTCAGAAAAGTCACAAAGATGGCACAGAGAGGACTATACGCCCTTCAGCCAGCCTCCTCTAATGTTGACATCTTATACAATCACAATGTCGAAAATGAGAAGTAACATTGGCACACTATCAGCTAAGCTATAAACTTTTTTCAGATTTAATTAGCTTTTCCATTAACATCCTCTTTCTGTTCCAGTATCTAGAATATCTCACTGCATTTAGGCCATTTTTATAAAAATAGGCTAACACATATTTTTATTTTATATTTACATATCCTATTTCTTAGATAAAACGTGGTATACTATATACTTATGTCTTCATTTTGCTCTTTTGAATTCACAGCATACCCCGGAAGTCATTCCATAGCAGTATATATAGTTATTCCTTATTTCTTTTTATACTGGTTTATACTCTATTTTATAGATATGTCATAGTTTAATTAAAGTCTCCCATACATAAAAATTTTAATTGTTCAATAATAAATTGAATCACTGTGGAGAATTACTTTGAATAAATAAAGTAATTTTATAAAATTACAAAATAAAATTGCGAATTGCTAAAAGGCAGTCACGTCTACACTCAATTGATAACCCTAACAGTAAGTGATTAAATGATTAAACCTCACAATAAACAAAAGTTGGTATCACAAACACCACTAATGAACAAGTACAAGCAACATCATTTTCCTTCACTGCATATGACCCAGTTTTAAAATAATGTTTTTAAATGCAAAACAAAGTACATAAAATTTAAAATGAAACCAATTACCACCAAATACAATTATCAATCACTAAACAAACTGTGACGTACTGTCATATGTGCATCTTTATCAATGCAGAAAATAATATCTAGCGGCAGTCTAATAACAATCACAACTTCAAAGTGGATATGAGCATAAATCATGTTTCAAGATTTCTTTAACTTATAACATTACATGAAAGTATCTATGACTTCTGTTGGTGACAAAGTCACTGATATTGCCAATATTTCTGTGGTTTGTAACCTATATTTATAATTGAAGGAAATGCTGCATTTCAGTTAACGGCTAATGAAAATAAAGATGTGATTTTCCCCACCAAAATTCCCAGAGCCCCTGAATTCTACTTTTGGACCCCAAGTTAAAAACCTCTGCCTTAAAGTCAGGAAAAAAGCAGTGAAAGAAAGTACTGCCCAAATATTCTGCTAACTTGCTTTTTTTAAGAGAAGCTAGAAACTTAAGTTTATTGAACATGTACTATTTGCCAGTTCTCTCTCTCCCCCCACTCTCTCTACATATAATTATAACATATATAATATAAACATATACATTATATATTTAATTATGTACATAACATCATATACATATTTATTCAAATATAATTTTTATAGCACTTAATCCTCACAAAACCCAGTGAATTTAACAGAGGTTTAGTAACTTTCCCGTAATCACACAGATAGTAAAGATAGGGTCAGAAATCAAGGCCTGTATGATTTCCACTGTATCATGAAGCTTGATATCGTAACATATCAGCAGTATTTGCATTTTAAAAGTGAAAACCTATAGAAAACAATATTAGAAGGAAAAGGAAGAGGGGAACAGGGAAAGAGAATTGCTTTAGTGGTAAAATTTCAGACCTTAGAAAAGAGCCAGAAAGGATGTTCTTTTGTATTAAGTTTTTCTTAAAATTCTTTGCTATTGCATACATTTATAAAACCAGCCATATGCACTATCTTGTTAATTTCCATGACAATGGCTTATCTATATTGCTGATACTCTCAATATATTCCCATTAAAGGAATAAAATACATGTAGGACAATAAGGTGGGTCTTGACATCTGTCTGCAATCACTGCCATACTTCAGTTACATGTATTTACTAGGCTGTTTCTTACTGCTGTGTTAGAGTAAGGTTGCATACCTAGAATTCAGAGATCCCAAATTGTGAAACTTTAAAAGCTAGCCTTGTAAAACACATGACTGGACATACACTGAGTACTCGAATCTTGCCATGGAATCAATCATGTGCATGTCTCTCCTAGATATAGCTGATTCTGCATCTACTCTGTCTTTTTTTTTTTTTTTTTCTTTTTTCTTTTAATCCCCCAAAATATCATTCTTAGGCATTCACTCTGTCTTGCAGGCATAGTCACATTTCTGTTCAAAGCTCTTGTTCCAGAAGTGAATACCTGATATAAACTTCTCACCTAAGTAATCAAGATGGTACAATACTAAATGGTACGGTACCACCTTTTACCAAGAAATAGCCACAACATCCCCTTTAGAGCTAGTTTGCTCCTAATGTGATAATCCACTGGGTCATTAAGCACCAAAATGATCACTTACTTTGCAAAACCCCTGGTCTTCATTTTTTCATTGCTTACAAAATGTTTGCATAATAGGTATTTTGCAGACTGCTTCATTTCATATTTGAATTTTTTAAGCCCATGGGGTGCTTAGCTTGGGAAAATCTTTTTGTCCCAGGCTGATTATGTATCCAGATCGAACTGCAGCCTGTTGATTTAGGTCTTTGTGTCCAATAAAGGGAAAACTCTAGAAAAAAAGCACAGTTCTGTCCATTGGCTCAGTCAAAATGAGCAGTCCCTAGGGCTGTCTAAAGTCATCATGGAAAGTCTCCCTGCCAACTGCTTCACACTCTTTTCTTTGGCTGCTATTCATATCTCGAGTTTTCTCCAGGACACATGGCCCTGTGTCAGCAGCTCACCCTACCACTCATTGCAACCCTCCTCGACCTCATCAGCATTTCACTTCTCTGTCCTCTGTGGCAGACTGTTAGCAAATATAGTCACAACTATTCCTTCCATCTCACATGCCCTTTAGCAGTGTGACTTTGCCCCTCTTCCCATCAAGACACAGAATCTATTTCTCCTGTGGAAATCTGGGTTGGGCCTTTGATATGTAGAAATAACACTGTTGCTTCAAAGGCCAGGCCTTAAGAGACCTTACACCTTCCATTTTTCTCTCTCTTGGAACTAACTGTGAGAACACCATGCTGTCAAGGAGTCCAGTCTCACCAAGTGGAGGCTGAGAGGCCATATGGAAGAGAGCCAAGGTACCCCAGCTGACTGGCAGCATCAACTGCCAGAAGAATTAGGGAGCACATTTAACTGCCAGCCCCAGTCAAGTCATTGTATGACTGTGATCATGTGATCCCAGGCCACACCAGCAGAAGTACCATCTAGATTGACAAACCAGAGGATTACAAGAGAGAATAAATAATTGTGTTTTTAGACTACTGAGTTTGCGGTGGTTTATCACATAGCAATAGACAAATGAAAAACCTTCCTTTAGCAATCTTTCCTCAAGAGTCAACCAACACTTTATTTCAGTCTTTTGTTCAAGAGGGAAAAAAAATCTCAGTCCTTACTAACATACCATTTTTGTTCACATAATGGCTGTATTTTATGCCAAATTTTGGTCAGCCAAAGGTAAGGATATGACCATTACATAATTAGGAAATCCCTCAAACTGCTATTAATATACAAATAGAAAAATATTCACTGTGTGCTTAAGACATGACATTAAGAAGTATAAACACTGAGATGAGGAAGACCTAGTTAGAACGGTAGCTCCACTACCTTTAAGGATTGCATTGATAGGAATTGACAGAAGCTCTTTCCAGTATATAGAAGAGTCATCTTTCTACGTAGGCTAATCAAATAGAGTTTTACCATAGAGCTGGGCTATAGGTATTGCCCAGCCTAACTCAAGACAGAGGCCTGAGTCCAGTATTTCCTCATCACTTTTTTCGCTTCCATTCTTGGGGTTTTCTTAGTTTCATAGCTCTTATGTTACCAATACTTAGAAAGTGAATTGTTTACCAGGGTTCTATATGCTGTATATAAACTTTCTAAATCGTAAGGAAAATTGAGGAGCAAAAGGCATATTATTTTAATTAGATTCTCAGAGACTTCTTTGACCGCCCCCAGCAAGACAGAATAATAAATACTGAGTTAGAGAGCTAAGTGTCAACTGACTTAGAGAGCAGTGTCACTTAAAACCAAAAGTTCTTTTTTAATAGGACCCATTTTAATGTTTCATTTAAAAAGTAGTAACTCAAATATACACAAAGAAAATTTATTAATTTTTGAAAGCATAAATCAGTATGAAAGGGGACAAGTTATAAATTATGCATTTCAGAACATCTGTTACCCTAAAGGTCTAGATCAATGTTTAAAAATAAATTTCTCACAGGGCTCCACCTTTCAGGAAGATGGAGTAGATGTTCTTTTTTATATTCATCCAAGTAAATACAACTAAAACCTCTGCATATGTAAAATTTATATAAAGAGACTGACAGGTTAAGAAAAGGGAGACAGGCTAAGGACCTCAGGATCCGAGTGACAATACAGTGATGAGTTCCTTGCATTTTCTCATTGCCTCATATATTCAGGATTTGCAGCTAAAGAAGTCAGCAATCCCAAAACACCAATGAATGCAAAAATAAAACGACAACAACAAAAGTCTGCTCTTTCTAGTCAAAGGTCCTGGAAAGAGGCAGAAAATGTTTAGAAAATAGTTGCTCTACTCTCGTCAAACACCATTGCCACTCCCCTCCACCACCACCATCAGCAGCAAAAGCCAAGCAAAAACCCACTTTTTTCAGGCTGTAACAGGGCATCTCCATATCCCTTATCATAAGTAGTAGAGTGGGAAGTGGGACATTCATTTCCCCACTGAGCATTAATGAGCCAGCCCCCTTCAAACACCCATGGTGTCAATGGAGACCACCTGGGGAGCAATGGAGATGCATAGGGAACATACTTCTACCCACCCGGCAGTAATGAGGTATGCTTCTGCCTTCTCACTGGAGTGGTGTCAGAGGAGCCCTACTGGAAAGTTAGGACTTTCATCACTCTCCAGGAGAAAATGAGGCCACTCATCCTCTCCCCATCATGTCAGTAGTAGCTAGGAAGGGAGCAACAAGGATGCCCTCCTTCCCCACTAGGAAGGTATCAGTGCAGACTAGAGGGGATCTGGAACTCCCATTCCTGCCCAGTAGTAACAAGAAGTATATGGCTTTGGTTACCAATGTATCCAAACTGAGGAATCTGAATGGACTGCTACACAAACCTGGCAGTAACAAACCAGCACTCAACCTTCCCTTGGTGTCAGAGAAAGCCATCTCAAACAGAGATTTAAGTAAGATCTAGAGTCTTATAACATAGTACCAAAATGTTTAGGTTTCAATTGATACTTACTCATTACACCAATTACCAAGAAAATCTGAAACTAAATGAAAAAAGATAGTTAACAGATGCCAGTAAGATGACAGAGATCTTAGAATTATCTGACAAAAATTTTAAAGCAGCCATGATAAAAAATATTTCAATGAGCAATTACAAATACACTTGAAACAAAATAGGATGTCTCAGCAAAGAAATTTTTTAAAGTTTCAGCAAAGAGGTAAAAGATATAATTAAGGACCAAATGGAAATTTCAGAACTGAAAAATATAATAACTGAAATTTTTAAAAAAGTGATGGGTTCAACCGCAGAATGGAAACAGAAAAATCAGTGAACTAGATGACAGGATGATAAGAATTAAACAGTCTGAACAATAGGGAGAAAATAGATTGAAATAAGTTAACAGATTTTAGGGGATCTTTGGAACTATAACAAAACATCTAATTTTCATGTTTTATTCTTGAAGGGGTGAAAAAAGAGGATGGGGCTATAAAAATACTTGAAGAAATAAGAGTTGACCAAAAACTTCCTAAATTTTGCAAAACAATACAAACCTACAGATTTAGGAAGGTGAGAATATTCCAAATAGAATAAACTCAATGAAATCTGTACTATTACACATAATGGTCAAATTTCAAAAACTAAAGAAAAAGTCTGGAAAGCAGCAAAAGAGATGTACCTTACCTCTAAGAAAAAGCAATTCAAATGACAGTATAACTATTACTTTTAAAGTATAGAGACCACAAGGAAACAGCATGCCATTTTTCAAGAACTGAAAGAAAAGAATTGTCAACCCAAAATCTTACATTGGGTGAAAATATCCTTCAAGAATAAAGTGGGTATCAAGATATTCTCAGATGAAGGAAAACTAAGATAATTTGTCACCAATAATTCTACTAAAAAAGAATGGTTAAAGAAAATGGTCTAAACAGAAAGAAATTTATAAAACAGGAAACCTGAACATCAAAAAGAAAGAACATGGTAAGTAAAAATATAGGTAAATACAACAGACTTTTCTGGAGTTTTCTAAATCATGTTTGATGGCTGAGGCAAAAAAATATAGGACTACTTGATGTGGTTCTAAATGTATGCAGAAGAGGTATCTAAGACAATTGTGTTGCAAATAGGGGAGGATAGTAAGATTTAAAGGGAGGTAAGGTTTCTATACTTCACTTGAAGTAATAATGTGATAATACCAGTAGACTGTGAAGAGTAATGTAGACATAATGTGATATATGGAGCATTCACTAAACAAGTTATTCAAAGAGATACATCAAAATCACTACAGAATATAATAAAAAAGAACAAACTATTGATACATGCAATGCCCTGGATGAAACTTCAAAGAATTCAGCTGAGTGAAAAAAGTCAGTCCCTAAATGTTACATAGTGCATTGTTCAATTTACTTGAGAGTGTGTGTGTGTATGTGTGTGTGTGTGTAAAACAAAATTATATAGTCAACAGATTAGTGGTTACCAGAAGTTAAGGTGGTGTTGGAGGCAGACAGGAACTGGATATGGCTATTATAAATGGACAACATGAGAGATTCTTATGATGATGGAAATGTTCTGTATCTTAACTGAATAAATGTCAGTATCCTGGCTGTGATACTGAACTCTAGTTTTCCAAGATGTTACTATTGGAGAAAACTGAGTAAGGAGTACACAAGATCTCTCTGTATTATTCTCTATAGCCACATGTGGATCTATATTTATTTAATTTTTTAAATGCACAAGGGTGAATAAACAAAAATAAATAAATTCTTCCTGAAGAGTTATTACTTTTCTTTCTGAGCCAGATCAATTTCACCACATGAAAAGTCCTGAGGTCCATATAATGACATATCAGCATACTTAGCTAGAGCAAGAACAGATAGTAACAAACAAACATAAAACATTGAAATAAATTCTAAACATCTCCTCAACCCTCCTTGAAATTTAAGAATACTAACTTTTTAAACACAGATATTAGAAGTTCCATCATGGAAAGTAGTTCAGGGCACTGCTTTGCTGGTCCCGAGCAAGACTCGCCTTGCTTATTTGCTATCAGAGTCTGTGTCTGACAATTCATCTCAGGCAAGTTATACTCACTATTCCAACTCTTAATTCCAAGCCAGTTCTACTACTATTGAAGAAGGATCCCAAAAGCATCAAGTGAATCCAATTCCCCACCCTCAAACTCAGCCACTGGGCATGGAAATATTTTAACCAGTTACTCATCCTCTAAAACTTTCAATAGCTTCCCACTTCCTATAGGAAAATACACAAACTTCTTATCCAGCACAAGAGGTTACTATCTAAACCCTACCCAATTCCATAACTGGTCTTTTATTTGTCCCCTAAAAGACCACTCACCTGAACTAGAATGTTTCTGTTCATCAAACCCAAACTTCTGTTCATCTTCCCACTTTCCTGTCTTTTTCTCATACCCCTACTCCAGACTAGAGAACTTCCCACTCCTCCTCTCTGGCTTCACTAGGTTCTGCTTTTCTTTTAAAACTTGCCTCCATTCTGAAGCCTACCTTAAAGATGTCTCTCACTATTAAATATTTTTTCTTTCTGCTATCCCTCATTTCTCCACATAGCATTAGTTATTTTTATTATTTCTGTTTTTTCTGCTCAAGTCCTAGCTCCCTATTCAGATTGCAAGCCACTCAAAGAGTCTTTTACCTCTGTAAATCTCTGAAAACAGAAAAAAAAAAAAAAAGTTTATGTTGACGGCCAAGATTTTAATATTAGATATGGCATAGGAGTAACTTGCTTCCATCTGGAACTCAAATTCCTCAAATACAAATGAGGAAGATGAATTAGACCAGTGGTTTTTAACCAAGGATATGCACTGAACTTATCTGGGGCTATCTTTGAAAATATGTGACCCTGAAAAAGTGATTTTAACCATTTGAGCTTCCCTCTCTGCATTTATAAGAAGGAGACAATGGTAGCACCTACTTCATAGGACTGTTATGAGGATTAAGTTAGTTAATACATACAAAGCAATTTTGCATAGTTCCTTGAACATATTAAGCTCCCAATACATTTTAGCTGCTGCTGAATACAAATTGTTAGAACTTGATTCACTTGCAGATACTTATCATTCTAGAACAGTGTTTCCAACTTACAGTTTGGGGGAAGTGAAACAGGGCAGGGACCCCTCACAGGGGCCTGTGAGTACCACCCCAACAACGAGCACGAAAATAAAGGAAAATCTTGAGTTCCCTCAAGGGAAATTCCAGGCACCTAGGTATCCTTAAAAAGTAAATAAACAACTTGGTAAGTGGGAAGGTAATAGTAGCTTAAAACAATAGCCAAGGAGTTAGAATCACCAGAATGTTTGGTTCCCTGCAGAAACTAAAGATAACATCTTCACATGTATACCTGGTTGTTTTTCAGCAACCTGGACCCCCACCAAATGGATCTGCTGGCACTGAGACCTCAGACAAGGGGGAGCTAAGGACTGCACTCTGACCTTTCTTCTAAATTTCTTCCTGAGGGGCCTGGAGAAAGTCACACTCACAAGCCAGAGCTAACATTCTTTACTGCTAACCTCACGATTTTAAACAAAGCTTCTCTTCCTTAACTAATTGCAAATCGGAAAATATTTGAATCTACCTATGTCCTGTGGGCTCCTCCACTTCAAGATGTCCCACCATTTTAGGTCAAACCAATGTATAGTCTCTATATATTGATTTATGACTTCGCCTGTAACCTCTGCCTTCCTGCCTTTAAAAACCCTTACCTGTAAGTGTAAGGTTCTTGTACCATTTCGACCCTGAGAGCAGCCAACAGACAACACGAGGCGGTGTGGAGCAACATGCTGTTCTAATGAGGACTTGGGTGCTGGCGGGCCCCAAGTGTGGACGGGGCAAAGGTCTTATAGTCCCCTGTAAACAGGAACTGTCATAGTCCAATGTAACTGCTACGTTGTACCCGGATGGCGTTTTTCTCGATCTTCGTGTCTTCCGGCCAGAGTAGGTGTCTTCCGCCTGCTCTCTTCCTGCTTCTGCTCTCTCGCTGGCGCAGCTGCTGGCGCAAGTTGCGCCTTGGGACTGGGCCTGAGAAGGGAGGAGTTACTCATCTTAAGCTTTCAGGCCCTGGGAGAATCTTACAGTAAGCCCTCTGGAAGTCTGAGTCTTAAGCATGAACTGCCTGATTCTCATTGCTTGGCACTCTGCAAATAAACACTTGCCTTTCTCCTGCGCCAAACCTCAGTGTGGATATCTGGTCTTCCTGCGCTGGGTGAACAGACCACAATTAGGTTTGATACCAGAAGCTTCAGACAAACTGCAGCTAAATTCTCAGGTGCATCTAGTATTATCTGTTAACTAAATGAATAATATAGTTTGCTCACAAAGTATTCCTATTTTAAAAAATATATATGTGTGTTTTGTGACTAATAAAATACAAAGTCAGGTAAACAGTGTTACTGAATTCATAGTTGCTTTTTGTCACTATATATTTTCATTGTCAACACGTACTATAAATATAACTATTATCATGCAACATTCCTTCAGTTTATTTTCAACATCTTATAATTTTCAAATAGACTAGGAAACACTACCCCCAAAATATCAAATTACTATCAGCATAATTTCCTAATAAACCTGTTCACTATGCTCGTCTCAGAGTTCTGGAAAAAGTGATTTCTAGTTGCAACACAGTACATAGGGACTTAAAAAGTTAAAATAAAAACTAATTATTATTTAATTTTTAGTGAAAGGAATAGACTTGATGAATGTAAAGGAAAAAATATGACTACTAGACAAAGTGTTACCCAATAAAACTCCAATAGTCTTTCAAGCAGCTTTCTAAAATCCTAGCAACTCCTTGGAATTCACAATTCAGTAACCCAGTATTTGAAGAAAGAAAAAACAAGGAAATGAACAACATGCTAGCATACCACTCCTTCCATAATTGTTGCTCACGCACACCAGAGCATGGATGAAGCTGAATGCACAACTCTTTTATGTTTAAATTGATAAAGGTAAGACTAAAGAGGGAAAGGGCCAATTAAGCATGTTCTTCAACATCTTGCAAACTGAAAAAAATATATATAAATAAGTAAATTTTGAAAAATGAAAACTAACTTCTTTGGCAGAGAAATAATCAAACATTCAGCTGTTCCTAAACTCCAAATTGTTACTCTTCATTTTTACTCTCCTTAATTCTCACATAACTTTTCAGTACAATATTGTAAGACAGGCAAAATATTACTTAAACGTGTTTATAAGAAATAGAAAACTTTAACCGCAGAGGGTTTGATCACGATTCTCCAGTTGCCCAAATCATCCTTTCTTTGAAGCGCATTGGTGGTAAGGGAGATAAAAATAGTTTAAAATTCCACCCTGCTTATGGGATTTTTTTTTTTTTAATATTAAGCAATCCTGCCAATTCCCATTTAGCTGTAACCCCCAAGGCAGTCTATCTAAGTTAAAAACACACACATACACAAAAAACAGGCAGCAACAGTCAAGTGGAAAAACAAGGAATAAGAGTATTGAGACTACTATATACTACTTTTTGAGCAAATCACTTAAATTCTCTGGGTCTCATGTACCTAGTTGTAAAATGCAGAAGTTGGTTTCCTCATGAATTGCTAAAAATCTATGATTCTACAGTCAACAAAGCATAGGAGGTCTCTTCCCTTGTATCTAGAGATGTGGTAAGGACAGAATCTCCCTAACGGAACACTGCCCGGCTAACAAAATATCACTCCCTCAGGCTAAGCCTGTCAGCATGTCTTCTGGGGAACAAAGAGAGAACTCTGATGAAATTAGGGCAACTAAAACCCAAGGGACAATTACAATACAGTGATTATCCTCTGTAATTACCGGCTTTTAGTTTTCTCAAAGACTTCAAGTTTATCTATGCTAAATCTCCTTTGGAGAGATCCATGATGTCTCAAAGCAACATAGCTAAATTCCTTTTCATCTAAAAGTCATACCTTTTTACAGATGCTATCATGGAAGGAAAGAAACAGCACATTCTATACCAGCTGCAATTACAGTTGAATCGTTAAAAAAGAAATGTTAGAGGTGGTGGTGCCATCTAGCTGCTGCAATGGTGAGACTTAACCTATTTTTATAAACTCCTGTAGGGAAGTAAATATTCTGATCGTTTTCTATAGGCAATGAAAGGCATAGTCTTTCTTTCTGTGTCATATCTCCATGTAGAAAAGTAAACAGAGGCGCAGAGAAGTCAGTCAGCCAGTCAGCTAGTCAGTAGTAGAACCAGGATCAGAGCCTGGTTCTTTTGATTCCTCTTTCCATTTCCTCACCACTAATGAAAGACAGGTCCCTAATCTTCAAAGCAAGTTCTGCTTTCACATCATCTCTCCACAAAGCAAATAAATCACTACATTACAAAAGTGTTCTCCCCTGCTTCCACATGAGAGAAAATGATTTACTAGTCACCCTCTGAGAATCTATTTTCATGAAGATCCCCTAAAAAGGAGTCAAAGGTGTCTGAAAACTTCCAAAATTAGTAACTAGACAGATTTTGTTTTCCACTTGGAAATCCCTATAACCAGGTTCCAAAACCACCACAAAGCTTGGCCCTGTCATACCAGTATTGAAGATTTCCTCCCTGCTAACACTTCGGAGGACTGACTACAATAAATTAGAAACATATCTTTCTCTTTTTCTTCTAGTCACACTTGTATTGCAGCCCCCCAACAAAGCCATTGTCAGAAATGGAAGAAAACGGATTCAATGTCATTAGTCCCTGAGGCCCTCTCCCCAACCTTGCACCCACAAAGAAACCATTCTCCTTGAACAGAGCAGCACTTCTAAGAAAGTTCCCCAACAAATACATAGCTGCATTCTTGCACACATATCACCACCACTTTGCTTGAAACCCAGGATATTTTTTTAATTACAAGAGGAGTATTTTTTGTAACTTTTTTGTAGCAATTTTACCAATATAGAAGAGTTTAAAGAAAAAAACAGTTTCTAGCTTCCCTACTCAATCCCATTTCCTTGAAAAAATCATCGTTAATAATTTGGTGTGTAGAGTCTTCATACTTGTTATGCTTTATGTTTATGTAAATATATGTAAAGTACACATATTTATACTGTTTTTTTTCTTTTTTCTTTTTTCTTTTTGAGATGGAATCTTGGGTCTGTTGCCCAGACTGGAGTGCAGTGGCACAGTCTTGGCTCACTGCAACCTCTGCCTCCTGGGTTCAAGTCATTTTCCTGCCTCTGCCTCCAGAGTAGCTGGAAGTATATATAGGTCCACGCCACCATCCCCGGCTAATTTTTATATTTTTGTAGAGGTGAGGTTTCACCATGTTGGCCAGGCTGGTCTCAAACTCCTGATATCAAGTGATCCACCCACCTTGGCCTCCCAAAGTTCTGGGATTACAGGCATGAGCCACTGTGCTCAGCCTATAGAGGTTTATGTTTGTTTGTTTTGTTTTGTTTTGTTTGCGTGAAATTAGACTAAGCATTTTACTCTGAAATTTGCTTTTTTTCCATTTATCAATACATTCTGGATATCCTTCCATGTTGATATATATAGCCTTAACTCATATGTTTTAACAGCCAAAGATGGCCAGGCACACTGGCTTGCCCTTGTAATCCCAACACTTTGGGAGGCCAACGCAGGAAGATTGCTTGAGCCTAGGAGTTTGCAACCAGCTTGGGCAACATGGGGAAAACCCGTCTCCATAAAAAACAAAAGAAAATTTAATTAGCTGGGCATAGTGGCATGTGCCTGTGGTCCCAGCTGCTGGGGAGGTTGAGGTGGGCTTGAGCCCAGGAGATTGAAGCTACAGTGAGCCTTGTTCATGCCACTGCACTCCAGTCTGGGCAACAGAGTGATATCCTGTCTCAAAAACAAACAAACAAACAAACAAAAAAAATAACCAAAGATAGTCCACAATGGATCTATGCAATACTTTTAAACCATAATGTACAGAATGGACATTCAAGTTGTTCCTAGTTTATTTTTTCTTTCTTGTTTTTAATCAAGAAGAACATTGTTACACATTCCCAAATACATCCATTCTTCTTTTCTGGGGTTCTTATTTCAGTAAGATAGATTCATAAAAAGTGGAATTCCAGTTACTAATTGTTAGATAACAAACTACACCAAAAAAACTTACGAATTTAAAATTGCAGCAATGCTTAGCACAACAACTCATGCAGCTTCGGCTGGGGTAGCCTAAATGTAGATAGAGGATTCATTTCCAAGAGAGCTCACTCACACCACAAGTTGTTGCTGGCTATTGGCAGGAGCTGTTAACAAAGTACTTCAGTTCCTTTCCACTTAGACCTCTCCATGAACTGCTTAGGCTTCCTGACAGCATGGCAGCTGGTTCTAGAAGCAAATGTTCAAGAGAGAGAAAATGGAAAGTGCTAATCTCCTAAGGCCTGGTGCTGGAAACTGGCAGTGTCCTTTCAACCATATTTTATTGGTCAGTCAGTCATAGAGCCCACCTAGATTCAAGAGGATTAGACATAAACCTATAAATAGGAGGAGTAGCAAAATCATATGCAGCCAACTTTATAAGTAAGATTGCTGAGTAAAATTATTCTGCACATTTTTAGTATGACTAAATATTGCCAGATCCTTTTCCAAAAGGGTTAATTTATACATTTAGCAAATATTTGAGGGATGTTAATTGCTTGGCACTGCTCCAGATATAGAATAGAGCAATGATCAAAACAAATAAAACTTTTGCTCTGATATAGGTTAATTTAGAGGTTGTAGATGGACAATCAATCAATCATATATCAGGCGGTAATAAATCCCATGAGAAAAACAGAGCAGGGAGGGGACGAGGGAGTATCTGGGAGGAGAGGGTGAAATTTTAAATCACATAGATAGGGAAGGTTTCACTTTCAATATAACAAAAAAAAGTAAATGCAAGCCCTGAAGGGGTGCATGCTTGAGATGTTGAAAGCCAGGTGACAGGAGGAGAGTAAGCATGGGAGAGAAAGATTGAGAGGTAAAAACGTTTGGGCCAGATTGTGTTGGGGTAATTCATCCTCCCATAACCCTGTCTACTAGTTATATATCCTACAAGCATATATTTATTGGACATCTGTATATTCTCTTCTGTGAATTACCCTCAGGATAAAATAAAATAATAAGACATGTACCCTGAAGGTGAACCCTTTATTGGAAACTAATGAAATGGTTTGTACGAGGATGCTGAAAGAAGATTCAATGCAGCCTGCAAAGAAGAGAGCCTGAAGGATGCTGCCCAAAGGCTTAGGTTTGACATGTTAATTGTAGTGCTGTACAGGGTGGGAGGACATCCCTGGTCACGGTATGTAAGGGCATGAGACATCCTGGGGTGAGGCATATCGGAAGGTAGAAGGGACCAAAAAAACAGAACAGTGACAGCCAGACCAGAAAAGAAACTTCATCTTTAGCACTTTTTTTTTATTAGGGACAGCCTAATAAAAACTTCAACTATCAAAATTACAGATGACTATTTTAATTAGTTTTCTAATTCTGCAATAGTTTTATAATTGTTTTCCAAAGGAAGGCTTTAGAATTGCCACATTCCTTCTTTACTCATAGTAAAAATCCTGTTCAACTTGCTATGATTAGAAATGTCTTTGGGTTTTTCACAACAAATCCTCTTTTGCTAAAGTCTGTAACTCAGAAAAGATTCATTTTGGGAGGAAAGTCTATAGTAAAAGCCCTTGGGTCAAAGGCCTCTGTCTAGTAGAATTCTAAATGAAATCCAGTGAAAGCATATTAGCAAGTTTCACAGTTTATATATGGCTTTCCATCAATTGTCAGAAAAATGGCATTTACATTCCTTAGTCAGTTGAACAAGTGCTTTATTGTTTAGTGATAGCTGGACTTCTGACATCTTCAGACCCTGAGGTTAAAGTCAAAATGCTTTAAACAAAACAGCATTTATTCAAGTCATTCAGGGCTTAAAAAGCATTTTTCTCCAAAGAAAGGGATATTAGTGGTCATTTCCCAACCTTCATCCTTCGCATATTATAAACTATAGCTTGTAGAAGACCTTTTGACCAAATACCTTTCAATGGACTATCAGGCCTTTATCAGGAGACTTCTTTGAGAATTTTTGTAAATCAGGAGCTTAAGAATTCTCATACTATTTCTAGTGGTGATAAAGTGGTGAGAAATACATAAGATTTTTCTGGAGTAAAGGACGCTTCCTGAGAATATTATGGACGCTCACAGAAGCAGAATTCACCCAACTAGACCTCCCAGGATCTTTTAATGAAATATTTCATCTGAGCTCTGAATGTGAGCCTACAAGCTTTAAAGCTGGGAAAGTAGGTTTTGTAACCCCCAACCCTGAAGCTTGTGTGAACCCATACCCACAAACACCCATACATACCCACACACGTAAATGTCTAGCAGAGGATTCTGTACTCTATTAAAACTCAAAAATTATTGTCCTTGTTCAATTTAATATATTTTATTAATTACCTGTTTGAGGACTTAGAAGGCAATGCCTATATATATGGATGACAAGGAAAGAGAGTTTAAATCAAGAATCAAGATTTAGTGAACCATGCGCTAAACCTAATACGATAACATTAAACATGGTTGAATGTAAGGCCTATAATTAATTCTGAAATATCAACTACAAATGTGGGGACTAGAGGAGACCTTGTTTAACATAATTCCTAAGACAGAGGCATGTAGTCAAGTTAATTATAAACTTACTCTGTGAAACAATGTGATATGACTGTCAAAATAGGAAACAAATTCCAAGTTAGGCTTCATTAATAAAGAATAGTGGCTTGATCCAAGAAAGTAATTTTCCTACTTAATGAGAACACATCTGGAGCATTTTGTCTACTTCTTGGTGCCATATAAATAGGATATTGAAAACTAGTACCTATTCAGTTCCTGAAATGCACAGATAAGTTGTTTTCAAACTTTGCTGTACAATTAAAATCTCTTGGGGAGCTTTTCAAAATCCTGATGCCAAGGCTTCCCCCTATACCAATTAATCAGAATCTCACAGGGCAGGCCTCAGGCAACAGTTTTGTTTGTTTGTTTTTAACTTCCAGCAAAGTTAGAAAATCAGGACATTAGATATAAACCTTTTTTTTTGTTTGTTTTTTGAAGACGGAGTTTCACTCTTGTTGCCCACGCTGGAATGCAGTGGCACGATCTCGGCTCACTGAAACCTCCACCTCCTGGCTTCAAGCGATTTTCCTGCTTCAGCCTCCCAAGTAGCTGGGATTACAAGCATGCGCCACCATCCCTAGCTAATTTTGTATTTTTAGTAGAGACGGGGTTTCTCCATGTTGATCAGGCTAGTCTTGAACTCCCGACTTCAGGTGATCCACCCGCCTCAGCCACCTAAAGTGCTTGGGTTATAGGCATGAGCCACCGCGCCCAGCCATAAACCTCTTTTATCTATCTCCTCTGGCCATTGTCTTGGTCTCTCCTTCTTCCCCACTGCCTCAAATTCCCTCCAATTTGCACCCCTCAAAGGTTTTCCAGAATGACCTCAGTGGCCTACTTAGGCTCCCAGATTCCAGATTTGCTTTACTTTAACCCACTCTCCCTTTACCTGCTGCCAAGGTGATCAGACTAATATGCAAATATTATCAAGTCACTCTCATACTTATAATACTTCAATAGTTACCCACAGTACTCAGCATAAAGCTCAAATTCCATGAAGTGTACAAGACTCTTTATGATCTGGGCCTTATCTATAACCTATAAATCCTTCTCTAGCCCTCTCTTCTATCACTGCACCATACACTGCTTTCACTCTTGCCATACTTCACATGAATATGTTGCACTATTTCATATTTCTGTGCCTTTGCTATTACTCAGTCCATATATCTCTTTTCCTTCAAGTCTCAATTTAGTTAACTCTTTGAGAAAACAAAATGTCTTTGATGCCTCTACTATGTGTTCTATAGAATTTAGTATATACTTCTAATTAGCGTCAATCACCAAATTCTTATGTTTCATTTTTCTTTCTCATTATACTCTAAACTTTCTCGTTTAGTGTCTAATTCTTATCGGTCTTTGTAATCTCAGTGGGTAGCACAATGCCCAGCACAATATGACTCTCAAAAAACCTCTTGTAGATGGAAAAAATAAATGAACAATGATAGACCTGAAAGTCGGGTTGTATGAACTCACCATGGACATCTGCTCTATGAGAAAAAGGATGTTACCATTTTTAGACGTGTAAAAGAAAGAGACATTTCAGTTGATTACAGAAAATCATCTAGAAGAAATGAGTAGAAACTACAGGTGACATATTTTTGCTCACTATATAATTAGAACTTTTACAAATGGGATGATTCCCATGAGGTAGGATGCTGAATTCAATAGAACTGTTCAAGCAGTCTGAATGCATTTCTTCACTGAATGGGGAATAGAGGGATGGATAAAGAATTTCTAAAATTCCTTCCAACTCTAAGATTCTTCCATTTTAAAATGAACATTTAGTAAACAAATCAACTGACTTTCAGAAAACATTGGTTTTAGTTAGAGAAACTATTGTCCAAGAAGAATGAAGACTAAAGCACAAAGAAGTTGGCTATTTTTAAAAAGGCACCCTTATTACCTATCTGGAATTAAAATAAGGGCATAAACATACTTAGAAAAATATACCCTGCTATTTTAAGCTGTCACTAAATTTCCATTAATCAGGTAAAATTCTTAGAGGAAGTGGATCAGAGAAGACAAATAACTACTATTTATACCAACCTCCTACCCTAAGCCCTAAAAACTCATGCATAGATAGTGACTAAGAGAAGGAAAATAACAAATCAGATCAATTATATTACAACTCTTTTACTGTCCAAGAATAGCCATCTCTTCCAATGAAGGAAAACTCAATAAATTACGTTTAGAAAAAGCAACTCAATCACCCTTGTAGCTTCTGGCTGCCACCAGAAAGATCAGAGGAAGTTATTATTAGAAACTTGGGAAAGACACATTAGAAACCACAGCAAAGGCCTTGAATATTTAAAAACTCAAATAGTTTCCATCTGTGTGTCAAGCCATCATGAAATTTGCCCAAACATTGGATATACTGGGGAAAAAGATAAGTCAACATGCAAGATTAGTAAATAAGAGATACATGGAAATGGAGACCCCTAGCAAATGTAGTGGCAGACACTGAGAAATTAAAAGTGGGAGGTAAAAAGAATATTTTTACTAGAAAAAATTGCACAGTTCATCTCTTTCTAAGCTAAAATGTCTGCATTTTACACAGAATTTGAAAAATTTTCCTGGCAAATAAAGCAAAGGAGGAGCTAAAATTAAAGAAGGACATTTCAAATAAGAAAGCTGTGGAAACATCCCTAAAGGCCCATGGAACATTTGTCAGAGGCCTCCAGATGAGCCTGTATCTCTCCACGTGAGACCTTCATCTTGCCCTCACTTACATGGGCTTGTTACCAAGACCCAGAAGCTCTCTTTCAGGAAATTTTCTTCCCTAAATGTCAAAACTCCCACCTTCTTCTGAGAAGTGTCGCATTCTTACAATTCACCAAACTGTGCTTATTGCAAAGCCTATCCCATAGTCTATTCTCAGGTAAGGTTTATAGAATGAATGAATGAACCAACTCATCTAAGGTAAATGGATGTCACCACATCCCAGTGGCCTTTCTTCTTTAAAATTGTTTAGATATAAATATTTTGGAATTAAAATTAGTGTCCTTTAGCACACTACAATTATGATACAGACCCTGGAATTATCTCCATTGGCACATCTTTGTAAGTTACTTTCTGGGCCAGGCACGGTGGCTGATGACTATAATCCCAGCACTTTGGGAGGTCAAGGGTGGATCACTTGAGATCAGGAATTCGAGACCAACCTGGTCAACATGGCAAAGCCTCCTCTCTACCCAAAAAACCCACAAAAATTAGCCAGGTGTGGTGGCACACACCTGTAATCCCAGCTCCTCAGGAGGCTGAGGTGGGAGAATCACTTGAACCAGGGAGGTGGAGGTTGCAGTGACCCAAGATCGCCCCACGGCACTCCAGCCTGGACCTAAAAAAAAAAAAAATATTTTCTGATATAATTCAAAATAGAAGTCTTCCA
Organism: Piliocolobus tephrosceles; assembly: GCF_002776525.5. Classification (NCBI taxonomy): domain Eukaryota; kingdom Metazoa; phylum Chordata; class Mammalia; order Primates; family Cercopithecidae; genus Piliocolobus; species Piliocolobus tephrosceles. The sequence continues at coordinate 32,704,029 of NC_045437.1, forward strand.
AATAAAAAATTCTACTGTCTTCAAAATTATTCCTGAATTTTGTTAAAAATGCTTGTCTCAGCATCCTAACTAATTCCCTTTAACTTGAGATCATGCTAGTGAACCTGTGCATGCATGTTTTGTCAAATTATTTTTCCCTTGTCGAGATGATGAGTTTTCCTAATCCTTCCAAATGCTTTCACCTGGGCTCTTCCTAAGCTCAGTTACAAGCCCTTTATCTGGCCTTAAATTCAGGTCATAGCCTATGGCGATAAAAGTACTTTTCCTCTAACGAATATAACTAACCTTTACAGGGTGTCTAATATTTTTATTAAATGAACAAATAGATTCTCAAAACCCAAGCCACCACCCCCGCCCCCACCCCCGTAGTAGCAGCGTATCACTAGACAGAATGCTACCTTTTCATGCACTATGTCTCCTTTTTCTGCAATCACAACCAAAGCTAGATAGAGGACATGGAATTCTTTTTACACTTACCAGCCTGGTTTCCATTATCTTCACACATATTTCCTTTAGGGCCTGACCATTTTGAAATCTCTTGTTATGGGGTTTGGAGTGCATCTTGAAATATAAATATTTATGGTGAATAACAGCAAAGTCAAGTCATACAATTTTACAGCCAAAACTCCTGCCTGCACATTATAAGCTCATTTATTGCAAAGGAAGTTCTCCTTATTGAGAAGAAAGAAGCAAGGGGATGAAGTATATCACTAAAATATTTAAGGTTAAGCAGCCCAGCTCTGTATTATTCACAGCCAACTTGTGTTGCTGCTCAGAGACACCTAAGTCCCCACAAGTAGTTTGCTAATGCCCTTCTTATCTTACCTTTTTCAGAGCTCTATAAGCTCCCAAACTACAAGAGGATCCTAAGTTCGTTGAAGATAAAATGGAAATTTTGAGCAACTGAACTACAACTGAACTTCAGAGCAGCAGCCCCTTCACTCTGTCCCACTCTAAGACATGCTTTAACCTCCACCTTCAGCCACTGCCAAAGCCATTAAGTTAGACTTACACCATCCAGACAACCTTGCTCCCCAAGCAACTGGTCTGGACAACTGCGTCCTGTTCTGCCTCAGCAACCTCAGCTCCCAACATAACTCGCTAACCATTAAACTGTTCCTGTAATATCTCTTCAGGGACCAAGTCCAGGCTGCAAGTAACGTAAATCCATTCTACTGGAAAGAGTTGTATACAACAGAATGAAAACTGGCTCGAGGTCAAGAAAAAAAGAACAGAAAACAAAGGCTACAAAAGACAGAGTGATTACATTCATACATCATTTTTGCAGTTCTTTTCTGACTTCCCTCTCAAAATTCCAAAGAAGCATATTTTAAAACCATCAAAGTCCATGGTTTCCTTTATTCTTTCATTTAGAATTCTAGCTCTACACATTCAGAAACTATGGCATGATTTTAAAATGCTAGATGAATATAGCGTATATATGAGTATATGTGTGTGTGTGTATATATATATATATATAATTTTTAATTCCAAACACATTTTAAGAGATCCCAGAGGCAAAAAAACACACTGTATCACGTTTATTAAGACAGAAAGAAAAGTCTTCATGATTGCATATGTCAAATAAGTAAGTATTGACTTATGCTTAGCCAAAGCTAAAGACAAGCCAAGATACACTGGGAAACTGCAGAGGATTTTCCTCTTATCAGACAGATACAAATACAATCCTATCGAGATATAGAATGAAACTTCAAATATGTAATTATGTTTGAAGAACTGAGAGAACAAAATGCCCCAGGTACCTAAAAGAACCATCTATGCTTATTATCTGAGTTTCCTATCTGATTCTTCCCTCTAAGTCAATCAATTTTTGCCCATCACCATTAAACTGTGACTCTGACCAGACAGGAGCTAGGGGATAAAGACCATGCCCTCTCTCATTTTCCACCCTCTGATCTCCAGCTTATGCTTCCCTCTGGCAGAGGAATCTGGCTAATGAGATGCAGAAAGGTTAGCCTCCCAGAGGAAAGAAGGTGAAGGAGTGTGCAGAGTAGACTTCTCAAACAGAGAAGAGCTAACACATATCCCTGGCAATGCTTCATGGAATTGTGGAGCTGATAAAATAAGATGATACACATGAAGGTGTCCAGTATAATGCCTGCCACACAGAAAGCACTCAGTATACATGAGTTTCCATTCCCCCTAGCCTTGCAAGGCTTTCATGCCACCAAGTGTAAATTGAGGGAGTACAATTCACAGGGAGCTATATAGTTCCTTCAAACTGATTTCTACAACTATGTCCCAACTCCTCTGTTATAAAATAAAACTCTCATCTTGAGAAAGTTTATCCTTGTGGCTCATCAGGAGTCTTCATTTTGCTGTTTAAGAACATTTGAGAAATCATCCTCCAAAGATGGTTTTTCTCCAGACTTAACAGAAAGCGTGTCTTTAGAAACTAAGAGTGAAAAATTAGGATTGTGGTAGATATACAGATAATTCAGCAAAAATATCCAGATGAAAAGTATTGCTCAAAAAATCTTTCCCCATTCCACCTAAGCCTCCCTTTCCCTTAGCAATGTGTCTTAACTCTAATGCACTAATATAAGCTAAATAACACAATGACTGAATCAGAATGACTCATCCTAAGTGCATGGACATGTATCTAGAATAGCATGATTACATTTATTCTAGTCAAATAATTTGAGATCAGAAAACTAAAAGGGAGAGCAAGTTCAAATGCTCATGAGTAGGATGAAAAGCAGAAGACACAAAGAGAAAAGTTTTTAACTTGAGCTTTGATTGAGAGATATCTTTTCCCAGTACAAATCAGATTTTTCCACCTCTGTATATTTGTACTTCATTCTTAAACTGTCCTGAATGGTCTTTTGAGACATGATATTTGCTCTCATAGTTTACAATGTTAACCAAGCATAATTCTTTGCAAATGCTGTTCCTCCTGGAAAATGCTCTCCTCAACACCCCGCTCCTGCCACTCCCCAAAATACCCACAAATCTAGCTGTCTTGTTCAAATCTCTGCTGAAACATCATCTTATCAGATAGGTCTTTCCTGACCACTTTATCCAAATAATAGCTCCACCTCATCACTCTCTTTCTCTCTTACCTTAATTTTTCCCTGAAGCATTTATTACCCATGACATATTATATATTTTTATTTGTCCCTGTGAAATCAGAGACTGTGTCTATTTAGTTCCTAATACCCTATACCAGTTTCAATAAATGATGAATATGCAAAAAGCATTTATTCTTGGCTGAAGACAGGCAAGGGATACAATGGACAAAGGATTCTGTACTTTGGGTTGCAGTATGCAAAGTAACTACAAGACATGTGATTTATTTTATCTTTAACACATTCACACCTAAATCTACATATCCAAATGTGTATTGTCCTGTTGAAGGTCTTCCACTTTGGTATCTATTCACTTACTCTTATTAAGTTGCCATTACTTAAAATTTCTCAGCGCTCCATTTCATTATTGACATCAGCTCAAATTATTTTGAGTAGCCTCAGTTGTAGCACATATAGATGAATCTAATTTTCTTAAATAACCCTAAATCACTCAGAATAAGGAATGGCAAGTGAAGTGAATAAGCAGGCTGAGTGATACCAGTTGTGGTCAAATATTAAGGATTACTATAAGGTAGTAAGAGCTCAGTTATTCAGAACCTGGACTAAAGACAATCACCCACACAAAATGAGTCACCAATGTTTTTGCACAAGGGCCAAATCATCACAATAAATGCACCATTTTCAAGTCAGCACTCTGAGAGAAAACTGCCATTTTAATGCAAAAATTCTAATCATAACTTTAAAACTCAGCTCATTACCTCCAGTTTATATATGAGTCTCAGATTTTTTTCTCTAAAGAGTTCAATGGGAGTTTAAAATAAATAGTTTACACGAATTTCAAATCCTTGAACTCTTAGAGGACATATTTTAAAATGTACATCCTCACACTGTGTTTTCAATTTATAAGACATTATTTTCCCTCTTCCTAGAAGCCTAAAGCCATGTCAGGGGACTCATGATTAGGTACTGGAATGAGAACTATCAGAGGAGAACATGGCCAATAAAATGATCTCTTGTGTTTATAGAAATTCACAGTTTACACAGGAACTAATAAAACTAACATAAAGGAAGGTTTCCTGACCCAATAATGTTTCTGAGAAGTATCAGCACTTTATATGAACCAAGCCAAAATGAGGCATTTCAGCCAGTCACAAATACACACCATGTTTACCAAAAATCTGAGACAAAACTTAGAATAGCTTGAAACTTGAAAAATACGTTAGGTAATATATATAAAATTCTTGGCTGTGTTGTTAAATACATCATGGAAACATGTAGATCCAGTAATGTTTCTAGGAAGTAGACTCATGGGATTAACAGATCACCTGGTCTTTCTTCCTCAAATTTACCACCAAACATAAACATGCCCCTTGGGCGTAGACATGCCTCTTGAAGGTAACTCCCATCAAAGAGATGCTTTACAAAACAGGCCTTTTGGAGTTTGAGGTAGGCCAGATAATGCCCCAACAAAGATATCAAATTGTAATCTCTAGAACCTGTAAATGTTACCTGCTAACTGTTAAATTAAATAAGCAGGAGGCCATTAGCCAGAGGCTCTCTCCATATTTTGAGTTCCTACATAACAAACTATAACCTAACTCAGTAGTAAACAAACCAAAACCTAATTCAGAGTATATTTTGTAACAAATAGCCATTTTATCCAATCACAAACAGCCAAGCTTCAGCCAATCACAGGTAGCCAACTAATTAGACCATATCCGTTCAGGCAAATGCTTCATCACACCATGCCCCAATAAGGCAAACATCCAACTAAAGCCAATCAGGTGATTTCTCCACTTTGGTCCCACGTCCAACCTATAAAAGCTTGCTGCTCCCACAGATGGGCAGAGCTCTTTGAACCTTTGCCAATTCTGAGAAGTCCCCAATTCATGAATCATTATTTGCTCAAATAAACTGCATTAAATTTGTCTGAAAATTTTCTTTTAACATGAAGCAAAAGGGGTTTTGCAGGTGTGGTTAAGTTGAGGATCTTCAGATGGTAAGATTTTCTAGGTGGGCCTTAAATGCAATCACGTGTATCTTTACAAGAGTGAGCATAAGGAGGCTTAACAAAGAGACACACAGAAGGGAAAGAGGCAATATGACTATGGAGGCAAGGACTGGAGTGATACAGCTAACAAGCCAAGGAATGCTGGCAGTCATTAGAAGTCGGAAAAAGCAAGTAACAGATTTTCACCCAGAGCCTCTGGAGGGAGTATGGCTCTGTCAACATCTTAATTTCAGCCCACTGAAACTGATTTCAGACTGCTGGCTTCCACAATGGTGAGAGAGTAAGTCTCTGTTGGTTTAAGCCACCTAGTGTGTAATAATATGTTATTCTTGCTTTAGGAAATTAATGCAGATTTCTTCCATTAACCCCTCCCTAAAGTTTTGTTGAGAAGTAATTCACATGTCATTTAGTTCACTTATAAAATGTGTAAGTCAATAGTTTTTAGTGTATTTCCAGAATTGTGCAACCATCACCACAATCAATTTTAGAGCATTTCATCGCCCACAAAGAAACTTCTTACCCATTCACTATTTCTCTACAACCCTCAGGCCTAGGCAACCACTAATCTGCTTTCTACAGAATCACGTATTCTGGACACTTGCTCTGAATGCAATAATACAATATGTGGTTTTATGACCAGCTTATTTTACTTAGCACAATTTTTTCAATATTTATTCATGTTGTAGCATGTATAAGTGCTTCATTCTTTTTTATTGCCAAATAATATTCTATTGTGTGAGTATACCAGCCAGTATTTATACACTCATCAATTAATGGACTTTGTGTTGTCATTTTTGGCTATTATGAATAATGCTAATATAAATAACATTCATGTAAATATTTTTGCGTGAACACATTTTTATTCCTCTTCAGTACATACATAGGAGGAGATTGCTGATTGTTTAACATTTTTTGGAACTGCCAAACTGTATTCCAAAGTGACTGTACTATTTTACATTCCCATCAACAGTATATGAGAGTTCTAATTTCTCTAAATTCTCACCAACAATTATTATGATGTGTCATTTTTTCATTATAACCGTCTACCGAGTATGTATTATGGTTTTTATTTGCATTTCCCTTCTGGCTAATCATGTTGACCATCTTTTCATGAGCTCATTGGCATTTCTCTATCTTTGGAGAAATGTCTATTCAGATCCTTTGCCCATTTTTATTTGAATTATTTGTCTTTTTATTATTGAATTGTAAGAATTCTTTATATATTCTGCATCCAAGTCCCTTATCAGATACATAGTTCGCAAATATCTCCTCTCTTTCTGTGGGTCATCATTTCACTTTTTTAAAGAACAAAAGCTTTTAATTATGATGAAGTTGAATTTATTTTCTTCTAAGAGTTTTATAGCTCTTATATTTAGGTTTATTATCTACTTTGAGTTAATTTTTGTGTGTGGTGTAAGATATTAAGAGTATGAAAAGACAAGCAACAGACTGGGAAACAATATTTCCAAATAACATTTCTAAAAAAAAAATTTGTATCTAGAATATACAAAAAACTCACAGAACTCAGGTATAAGAAAACAATCTAAGTTTTAAAAATAGCAAAAAAGAAAATTGAACAGGCACTTCACCAAAAAAGAAATAGGGATGGCAAATATGAATATGAAAAAATGTTCACCATCAATGATCATTGGGGAAATGTTAAAAAAAAAAAGCTGCAATAAGTGTCATTATTTACTTATTATAATAGCTACAATTTAAAAAATCTGGCAATACCAACTGTTGGCAAGAATAAGAAACAAAAACAATATTGCCACTGGGAATGCAAGATGGTAGAGCCACTCTGGAGAAGAGTTTGACGGGTTCTTATAAATTGAAATGCACATTTACTATGTGACCAAGCAGTCTCACTCCTAAATATTTATCCTGAAATGAAAACCTATGTTCACATACATGAATTTTTGTACATTCACATACATGAATTGCTAAAATTGCCAAAACTTAGAAACAACCCAAATGTCTCTCAATTGGAGACAAATTATTGATACACACAGTGGCATGGATGAATCTCAAATGCATTTTGCTAAGTGGAATAAGCCAGCCTGAAAAGGCTATATACTGCACAATGCTATTTATATGATATTCGGGATGAGGCACAATGAGAGGGATGGAGAACAGATAGTGGTTGTCAAGAGTTAAGGTTGAAGAAATCAGCATGAGGGAATTTCAGGGGAGGATGATCAAACTGTTTTATATCCTGTGGTTACACAATTTTATGCATTTGTCAAAACTCCCAGAACTGTACACACACCCAAAAGTGAATTTTGCTGTATATAAACTTTAAAAAATCTTAAAAAGTGTGAGGGGCACAGAAGATTTGTGAAAATGTTTAAGAACACAAGGGATCAGCAGCAGCCCTGAATATTTTTTTGTGAATCCAGTAACCTATGGATCTCTTCAGTTTAGCTCTTTATAATTTTTATACTGCTTTAAAAGAACTAGTTAATAACAAGGTTATAGCTCTAGTTTTCATTTTATCCATGAATACAAAGAGACATTGTGAAAAAAAGCATGTGTTCTTTTGCTTTATCTCAAAGTCTGGTGCAACAAAGCAATTTCCATGGTAATGACACTTTTTATTCAACATAAAGACAAATAACTAGATAAAAGTACATAGTTAGATGATGCAGAATGTGTACATGACAGGACTAAACCAGGCCTCTAGCCAGATGATTAGCCACATCTAAAAATTTATTTTTCAGAGAGCAAACTCAGTCTGTCACTTTTGCACTCATCTTCCCCAGTGAAAAATGGGAACCTTAAGGCCTTTCTCTAGCTGTCATTTGTTACTGAAAATACAATGAAGAGAGAAGTAGTCATCCAAAATGTCTAGTGGTGAGGAGGTCCCACCACTACCCCCTGTCTGAGCATTGAATGTATTTATGTGGGTGGTTTTTAGGGTGGAGGATAATTAAAGATGAATAGTTAATGCATTCAGTACCACTGTTTATCTCTAAGAAACTGCAAATGATGTTATCATTGGAGAGAATCTTAGAAACTATTTAATTCAGCTCCCTGTTTAAGAGATGAAAAAGAAATGGCTCAGTAAGTGATCAGACAACTGGATTGTGGCAAAGTCAGAACTGGAACTGTAATATTCTGACTCCTGATACTCTACTCAGGGCCAGCTTCAGGGGCATGTGACCTGTGAAATCTCACAGAGCCTGGGGCTCAGAAGGGCCCCCTCTTGGTTTAATGCTCTGCTGTACCTGTCTTGAAATTCTTGGTAATATTTGAAAAAAGGACTCCGTATTTTCATTTTGCACTGGTCCTGCAAATTACACAGCTAATTCTGACTCTACCCTCTCAAAGATTGTTTCATAGAAGGAAAACTTCATACTCCAGCCAATGGCATGAAGACAAATTCAAGAGATAAGGAAATTAAAAACAAACAAACAGAACAGGAAAAATTTATAGAAGAAAAAAATAACTTCTTGTGCATCCTATAGAACATCAGTCACCATGTGACTGAAAAATGGCTTCATGGGAAATAATACAGATAGAACCCCAACAAGTTTCACCAGAGGCCAGCCCAAGCTCCCAAGAAACCACTAGTAAGCAGTGATTGAGTGGGAAGAGGATGGGGTACATCCAATCTAGCTGTACAATTTACCTGAACATCCTCTGACCGAAAAGGCCTTGATAGATCTGATTTGTCTTCTCATGCAGGAATCACACTAAACATCTCATCATATGGAGAAAAATAATCTCTAGATAGGAGACTCTCAGAAGGTGTTTATATGCTGAAGTGTATACAGATTTGCCATTGGGGAATTTGGAGGTGTCTAATTGTGAGAAATGTTACACCAGGCAACAATACCAATGAGGATGTTAGGGAAACCTAATCCTTTTGTCCATTAGTGGTGCATTTGACAGGAGATGGAGATTCCCCAATCATTAATTACTTTCTTTCAACAAAAATTACATTTTTAATGAAGCAATATTGGGAAAGATTAAAAACACCAATCCAACTCTAAGTTTTACCACTCACAGTGTAATGACTGCCAAGTTATATAAGACTTCTCAGTCTCTATTACTTTATCTGTAAAATAAGGACCATAAACTGACCCTAATTTGTTAGCTTGCAAGGACTTATTTTCCCCAAAGTTTGTTACACAGAAGACAAGTCCTGGAGAATAGCAAAAGTAATCTGGGAGTCAAACAAGTTTAGAAAACAATAGGTGATATGGTTTGGCTGTGTCCCCATCTGAATTATATTACAAACCACAAAGGAAAAGATTACTAAATTTGATTGTATTGAAAAGAACATAAAAACAGGTACAAGGTGGGAGAAGGTATTAGCAACAGAAGTCTTTTTATATTTAGGAACTCCAAATCAATTTAAAAAAAAAGAAACACTACCTAATAGAATAGAAAAAAGGGTAAGAGGCTTGAACAGGAAAATCATGAAAGGGGAAATCCAAGTGATCAATACATCTATGTGGATGTGTTCAATCTCATTTCTAATCAGACAAATACAAGTTAAAGACAGAATGAGATTCCTACTTTACTCCAAACTAACTAAGAAAATTAGAAAGTCTGAAAACACAATGTGTTAGGTAAGGAAATTGAGCAAATGGAAACTCTGGTATGTGCCGCCAGGAGTACAGATTGGTAGAAACACAATGGAAAAGGAAGTTGGCGCTACTTACTATAATTGAGTGTTTGCATATTCTATGATTCATCATGTCTACTCTGGGGTACATTCCCTTGAGAAATTATTAGATATTTGCATCAAGATACATACACAAGAACAGTCCTAAAACTCTTGTCCCTAGCCATCCCTAACTGGAATTTTGGAAACAACAAAGTGTCCATCAACAGTAGGATGAATACATTTTGGTATGTTTCTCCAATGTAATACTACACAGCAATAAAAATAATTAAACTACATAGAACAAGATGGTCAGATCTTAAAAACTATCCAGTGAAATAAAAAAAGATGACAAAATAAATATAAATCCATTTCATATGATTCAAAAATGAGCCATACACACTAGAATACAGAGTTTAGTAATGCTTACCATTAAAGTAAACTTTTCAGACTATTTACTTATAAGCAGGTAGCAAATATTTAAAAAATTTTTTAAACATAAGGGAAAGGTAGAGATCTATTCAAACACTTATTCTTCATACATACATTTTATAGGAAAGGAGGCTGATGAGGTATTATTTTTAGTCTAGATATATAAAGAATGAAAGTTTGGTTAAAGATATTAATAGTAGATGTTTGATAGTCAACTGAGAGCAAAACTGATGAGTGAGTAGTTTCCAAAACAAATCTAAATCTCATTAAAATTTATTGGAAAATTGTCAGGCACTTTATGAAGGATGCTAATCTTCTCCCCAAAAGTATCTGTAAATTAAATCACAGAGATGAGTTTTATCCCAGACCAGGCTTGGGCAACTTTTACAGTATGTAGTGCACAAAACTAAAAAGCAAACTGAGGAAATCACTGCCATAAAACTCAAGACAGCAGTCATCTGGATGACAGAGGGAGGAGATGGGGCTTGGGAAGAGACACACAGGGTTTCTAGAGCCCCATGCATGTTTTCTCATGTAGTTACAGTTATACATGTGGCTTTATTTTCTCTATTCATTAAACTGTACATTTATTTTTGAGGTACTTTTCTGTGTATGTGTTATATTTCTTGACTTGAAAGGTAATAAAGGGCAGATGAAAATCTGAGACACAGAGTGATTAAGTGATTTATATTTTTCACACTTACATGACATATGTTACATGAGTGTAAAATTTATAGGGTGGAAACCTGGGATATAGCGAGCTTCTCTAGTACTTCAGAAAGCCTCACATTCTTCCCCATCCCACAGTGACTGCTTCCTCCTCCATTCTCACAGAGCTCATTGTTTAGACCAGCTACTGGCAATTGACAATGAACTGCCTCACAACCATTCCTGTACTGTTACTGAACCGTTCTCATTCATATGCTTTGTCTTCCAGCTCACAGCGTGGCTCACAGTATCCTCCTGATAAGGATTTACTGCTAAAAAGCAATACAAAGTCTAAGTGTGAATCCCACATCAGAGCAGGTCAGGTTAAGGCAATCTTCCAGTATTTACCGTCATTTCTAAAACACGTTTCTCTAGTCCAAGTCTGAGGGTTAGACATGAAGGCTCATGTCGCTCTTGGATTGATCAGAAAACTCCTACTCTTTCTACAAACTAGTACACTCTTGGTGATATGAAAGTATTTGTTATCTAATTAGGTGGCAGCTTCTTTACAGACTCATAAGGACTTTGAGGCTTAGAGCTTGCTGACCAACTCCTGTGCTGAAAAAAAATAAAATAAAATAACATAAAATAAATAAATAAATAAATAAAAAGTAATAGCATGGGCGGTAATCTGATATCGAATGAGAACACAGTTACCTTATTTGCTCTATCATTGTGAGGGATGGACTTAATTCTGACCGTGAACTGCTTTCCTAATATGAATTATCTTTGCAGTTTCCATTCAAACCACAAAATTCAATCATTCTTTCAACAAATATTGTTAAGTATCTACTACATGCATATTACCATGCCAAAACACAATGATATAAGACATACTGAATTTTCTTTTTAGAAACCCTCCGCCAAACACATGCTCATTTATTGATAGTTATTATCAAGGCAGAAATACATAAGTCATTAATTAGCAAAGAACCCTTCCCTTTGTAATAGGATGTTGTAACCAAGGCACCAAAATATAATAGCTATGACATTGCAAGGTAGAATGCCAGACCAAGATGCAAATTTCAAAAGTGGTAGTTGGAAGAAATAATTGCAAAACTCTCTAATCCCTTACTTTCATCCAGAGCATAAAAAATGGGAGAATAATACAGCTTGAGAAGAAAGCTTTCCTCAGAGAATCTTATGCTATCTTTTTTCCTCCAAGAAAAAGGCATAGAAGTAGTACTAGCTCTTAAAATAAAGTCTAATGAGAGAGACTTTGAGGACATTACTTAGAGAATTTCTAAAGGGGATTTCAGTGGAGAAAATTATTGGTGTTTTACGAGTCTTTCCCTTCCCAATGGGGAATAGAGTGCTTCCTTCTTGACCCCAGTCAAGAGAAATTAGGCTACAAAGAGGGCACTCAGATACGCTTTTCATTAATCTTCTGTTAGAGGGGAACTCACTGATATGGTATCTGATTGTGCCTGAAAACTCTGAAAAGCAAGAGATAGGTTGGCTTGTGGCTTTGGCAGCCAGAAAGAAGTTGCTGCATTTCCTGCATTTTGCTGAGGCAAAGATGAAGAAAGGATTCCCATGAAATGGATATGAAACAGTATATGCAAGAGCCAGCAATTTAGGTCTGGTCAAAAAAGCTCCCTGGAAGAAACTGAAGACAAGGCCTCAGATTCCCAGGTAGCTTACCTATTTGTCTTCTTGTGTCTGCTCTTGTGTGTTTCACCACAGAAGTCAGATATCTCTGCTAAAACGTAAGTCAAGCTCAGATTCTGCTCAAAACCCTCCAATGGCTTTCCTTGTCACAGGAGTAGAAAGCCAAGTCCCTACTATAACCCATGAGGCCTGCTCCATGCTACCATGCCCTCATCTCCTCTTCTCTGTTCTGTGCACTGCAGTATGCTGGCCTCCTGCTTCCTCACACTCCTCAGAGCCACTGCACCTGAGATTCCCTCTATCTGGAAAGAGTCAATGCCTTGGAGGCTTTAGTCACCTTCTTCATAAGGCCTTCCCTCTGAACCCCATTTGAAATTTCAACCCTTCTCCTTCCCCAAACTCTCCATTTCACCTTTCCTGGTTTTTTTTCTCTTTAGTTCTCATCACTGTTTAATTTACTATATATACACACATATATTTGTATATGTATATATGTATTTATATTATATAGGTACATGTATTATATATGTGGGTATATTATGTACATATAATAAATAACATCTATAGCATAACTATATGTATGTGTGTATGTATGTGTGTGTTTATGTAAAATCTTCCCACTAGAAACACAATTTCCATGAAAGAATTTTTGTCTGTTTTGTTCACTGCTGCATGTACTCAGGGCCTAAACCAGTGCCTGAAACAGAGTAGTTGCTCAACAAATATATGTTGACTGAATAAATGCACTTTAATAAAATGTTTGTGAATAACAATATTTGCTAGGTTGTTGTTCCAAAGAGGAGGCCAAAGGGGAACAAACAGAAAACCCCAGGAGAAGAAACCCGTAAATCCACGGACAAGTTTGCTCGACGCAGTAAGACTTGAGCCTCTTGTTGCTTTGTCTTTCACATGCCCAGTGCAAAGATTTCAGGCAGTTACAGTTATGATCTATGTTTTTCCCTTTTGTTTCCCTTTTGTTCTTGGTATTTAATAAAAAAAATCTGTAACTCCGTCATTAGTGCATCGTAAATCACCCATGTTACGCAGTCTGTTCAGGCAGCTCTGATAGGAACCTCCTGGGCTGGATGAGAACTCAAGCAAGCCAGGAAATGTTTCAGTGGACATGAAAGCCAAGGGAAAAATCCTAGGGCATGAATCATGTGGGATTTCAATTTCCCTGATGCCAAGTATGATAACTATCATGGATTCCAAACAGTGTTGACAATACATGTTTTCTTTGACTGCAAATTTTCATAGAAATGTGTTCCTACCCTTAAAAATCCTGGGTCCAGAATTCAATTGTTATAGGAAGCAAAAGTTGCCAGGTGGCAGAGGAATGGAGAGCAGAAAGACTGCAATGTTAGAGCTGCCTTCTTACGTCCCCTTCTGCGTGAGCTGCCTTCTTACCTCCCCTTCTACGTGACTTCTACAGCTTCTTTCAAGATAGCCAACAAACTCTAATGATTTAAGGAAGAAATATTAAAAATAGGTGAAGAATGTATAAAAAAATCTCAGATCCAAATAAACTGGTTAAAACACAAACACTTGCACATACACATGAACTTGCATGCACACACGACCACACATGGCATACTTAGTCACATGCACATTCACAGGCACCTTCTGAGGACCTCTCATTCCAATAGGTCACAGAGAACCACAGCCCTAAACCTCTCAGGCTCTCTCAAATGTCATAGTCTATTATACATAAGGGTTCATTCATTCTACCATACACACCTCCCAACCCACTTCTGCACGATGAGAACTGCAGAAGGTTGAAGTTACAAATGAAGATGGTAGGAGTTTTCTTGAAGTCCTCTGTTCATGTTTTTATCCAGTTTATTCCTTTAATCCAAAAATGTCTTCACTCATCTTCAGCTATGGAAACTCTATCCATTCTGCAGGTTCTAGTTTTTTTTTGTTGTTTTGATTTTTTTGTTGTTGTTGTTTTGTTTTTTGAGACAGAGTCTCGCTCTGTCACCCAGGCTGGAGTGCAGTGGCACAATCTCAGCTCACTGCAACCTCTGCCTCCCAGGCTCAAGTGATCCTCCTGCCTCAGCCTCCCAAGTAGCTGGGACCACAGGTGTGCATCATCATACCCAGCTACCTTTTTGTATTTTTGGTAGAGATGGGGTTTCACTGTGTTGCCCAGGTTGGTCTCAAACTCCTGAGCTCAAGCAATCCACCTGCCTCAGCCTCCCAAAGTGCTGGGATTACAGGCGTGAGTCACCATGCCCAGCCCCAGATTCTAGCTTTGATTTTCCTCCTTCAATATAATTGGAGATACCCTTCTACCCAGTTGTTTTCACAGAAAGCCTCTGAAATCAAAGAACACATCCCTTGTGCACAACTTCAGAGTCAAATGTTAACCAGCTCAATGTTTCATACTTTGCTCCAAAGAAAAATGTGTTGTGATTCTTCAAAAAACTGAAACCAAAACAAACAAACAAAAACAAAATAGACTTACTGGCCAAACAGTGTTAGAAAACCCTATACATTCTTTCCTTTTCTTGGAAATTCACAATGTATATTAACATAGTAAAGGCCCTGGAAATCCTGCAATGAAGAAATGTGATTAACTTGGTTTAACCCAGTATTTTCCAAAGTTGTTTGACCAAATTTTCCAGTTTTCATATATCAATAAACCTTTCTCGGAAAGCTAGTTTTACATGGAACACAGTGTAGGAAACACTGATCTAACATAACTCCCTCAAGGGAAGAGATGATGAAATTGAGGTCTGGAGAAGTAAAATAACTGAATAAAGTCCACAAGTTACTTTGTTGAGGAGCCAGTAATACACCTCAGCTCTCTTGTCTTCTAACCCAATGCTCCCTCATGATACCACTATGATGAAATTATATTATGGTATGAAATTGTAGGCTTATAACTTTTATTTTATGTCTCACCAAACTTCTTGGACATTGAAATCTTTTTGGTGGTATTTTGCTTTGGGAGAAATGTATTATAAGCACAAAATAGAGAAAGCCATTTTTTAGTTCAATAAAACATTTTGATACATAGTAGTCAGCAAATCTAATCTGTGTAGTCCCAAGAATCAGAATGCATATTAACAAGCTGAATTTACAGAAATTCAGAATTCTTGAATATCCTATAAACAAGGTGGTTTAAAAAAAACACAAGTTTAGCCTCACACTACACAGTAGGCACAAACATTAAAAATAAATAAATAAATCCCTCCCAGAACTTGCTCTATAGTATTTGTTCCTTTATCAAAATCCTTAAATAAAAACAAAAAAGAGGATATTTTTGTTGAATGAGATCTCGGAGTTATTTATGGCAGGTATTGTGGACTGCCTATCAACAGCCTCCCCTGCCATTTTCCCTTCCTGATTTGGGTGACAGCAGGCAGCCATGTGCTCAGGAAAGGTGAGCCTCTCTCCTATTTCCAAAATACAAGCTATGATTGGTACATGCCATGATTGTTCTAGCTGCATTGAGCAGTGGACTTAAATGTGGAAATATAACCAATATATAAGGAAAGTATATCAGCATTTCTGGAGAAGACTTTTTCCCCCAAACTCTTCTTGAGGGTAGTAGGTTAGGCCCACTTGTATGCCTTCCTATATTTATATAAAACTGTAGTGAAATAGTGATGTCTGGAACCACTGAAACCATCTTGACACTGTAAGAATTTCATCTAAGAACAAAAGCTAATATGTTGATGCTGGCAAAATAGAGGGGAGGGAAGGGCTGACCTGGGTAGGCCCTTGATTACAGCACTGAGGCAGTGAATTATCTGTAGTACCTTTAACTCCAAGCTTCTAATGTAAGATAATAAAAAGCCCATTTTGAGTGCTGACATTTATGATCATCCTCCCTTATTCCTTCCTTCTAGTTCAAGACTGAGCTTCATCTTCCTTTCAGTTATAGAACAGCCAAGTTTGTCCTGCTGGGCCACAGATCTGTCCAATTTCTTTATCTTCTGGTTGAAACCTCTGTCCTAGAGCTCGCTGCCTTTCAGACTCCCTGGGCTATGCCAAGTGTGTCTGTTAACCTTCCCTCAGTTGCAAACACCCCCTTAGTTCACCTATGCTTAGTTGCTGACCTCCATCAGCTATTCCCAGGGTGCTATCCTCTCACTCACTGTTCGCTATTTTCTCTCTTCTTTGCACTTCTCTCTTCCAGACTACAGCTTCTCATTTCTGCCTTCACTTCCAGAAAGCAAGAGTTCTCTGCAAGTCCACACTGTCACTTCGGTGCAAATATTTAAAAACTGAAGATCACACATTTTCTACATATACCAAAATCAACCACTCTTTTCTAGGCTCCCAGGCTTTAGTTCCCTCTTCTTCCAGCAAATGAGCACCTTTTGGAAAGAATATTTTAATGAAAACAACAATGACAAATTCACTTTTGCCCAAGGCCACCCTGCCTTCATGAGACAGACTCCTTGGTGACAGAGTGTCCAAGATTTCCCTGTATCCACTGAAGTGCTTAACAGTACATTTATCAGTGCTCGATAACTATTTCCTGATTGATTTGTGAAAATGTAGGCCCAATTAATTTATTTCAAAAAAAGAAAAAATGATCAGAAAAAAACATTTGGTTAGTTGGAAGATATTTGTTTATTTTGCCTAAATAAAATTATGGATCCAGGGGTATTTCAACAATGATTTCAAACTGAGATGTTGAAATTATGAGGACCTTACTTACAACATCTCATACTTGTACAGTGTTTAATGACTTACAAACAGGCTTTGCTTTGATTACCTCATCTAAGCATACATTATGTGATATGTTACTTTTAGATATACCATTTGTACAATGATATTAGTAAACAATTTGAGAGACGGCATATGATCAGAGGTCACTCATAAGCACATATTTCAAATATAAGTTGATCTGAAGCTTTAAAAAAGAAAATAAAAATGTAAAATAAACTCTCCAGGACAGAATCCAATGTGTTAGCAAAGCCAGATCTAGGACACTGTGTTTATTTCTCAATGCTGTGTTGTAAAAGAAACACCGTCAAAACAATGTATACAGACAAAGACAACCAAGATACTGTCTGGAAATTATCTCAAATGATGAGGGAGAGAACTGAGAACATTTAACCTGTAAGAGGACAAACTGCAGGGATGACACAGACATCTTTACATTCAAAGGTTGTCAAGTGCAAAGGTGGCAAGATTCTTCCCACCGTGCTTTTGAGGGCCAATAAACGAAAGTTAAAGAGCAAAGGAATCAGCATAAGAATATCAAGAATTTTCTAATACCCATCTCTACCACTGCTTGCCAACCTTCTATGGCAGAGGTCCCTAATCCCCGAGCCATAGACCAGTACTGGACCATGGACTGTCAGGAACTGGGCCATACAGCAGGAGGCAAGTGGCAGGCCAGCAAACATTAAGGCCTGAGCTCTGCCTCCTGCCAGATCAGCAGAGGCATTAAATCTTCACAGGAGAATGAACCCTATCATGAACTGCGCATGCAGGGATCTAGGTTGCATGCTCCTTATAAGAATTGAATGATAAATACAATGGACTTGAATCATCCCCAAACCACCCCCACCACCACCACCGGTGCATAGAAAAATTGTCTTCCAGAAAACACTGGAAGTCACTGGTGCCAAAAAGGTTGTGGACTACTGTTCTAGGCTGTTCAACGTGAAGAAATTCTCTAAAAACTAAAGTAATGATACGCTGGCTTGCCTGGGAATTCAAAATCTCTGAAGAGTTTCTGGTGCGCTGCCTCTGGAATTCTGTGAGAGGGAGTCCCATATTGGCAAGATGAACCAGATAACCTCTAGAACCCTTCCAGCATGCTCTGAGAGCAATCCAGGAATCACTGATGAATCCCCACTCAATTTTTTTTGTGACTAATCTTTTCTTTCCAAGTAGCAAGATAACTAAATCTATAGTTTGCTAAAAAATGAAGGTAAACAAATGAAATCTAACCTAGAATGATTGGCATTGAGCATTCACAGCACCTAGAACACTACCAGGCACAGAGGAGGAGCCCCATAAATGTGTGTGGTCTAAGGAATGACATAACTATCTACAAGTTAAGTGATTCCTACAGGTTTTCAGTTTCATACACATTAGCTCTCTGGAGCTTTCAGCGACAACCTTGTAAAGTAGGCTAGGCAACTTGGTAGACCCATTTTATATACCCTGTTTTGTTTCCCTCCCCCAGGAATGCTTTTCAATGCTTTAGATTTCATCAAAGATTGTTATAAGAAAAATCCATCATAACAATATCTTATGTAAAACCACAGCTAAAACCATAACTATCCATCATGCCCTTTATATAAGAAACATGATAAATTCCTCCTCAATTAATGCCAGGAGAAAGTCAGCCTTGCCATACTGATTTGCTTGTTCTGTCCTTGCTCTGCCTGCTCTCTCTTCCTTCTACCCTTCCTTCCTCCCTTTCGCTGTGCTTTTTAATTTAAATTATTTTGTTTTATATTTTAAATTCTGGAATACATGTGCAGGATGTGCACATTTGTTACATAGGTAAACACATGCCATGGTGGTTTGCTGCACCTATCAACCCACCACCTAGGTATTAAGCCCAGCATGCATTAGCTATTTGTCATGATGCTCTCTGTACCCCAGTCCCCCACCACCACAGGCCCCAGTGTGTGTCGTTCACCTCCCTGGGTCCATGTGTTCTCGTTGTTCATCTCTCACTTGTAAGTGAGAACATGCAGTGTTTGGTTTTCTGTCCCTGCATTAGTTTGCTGAAGATAATGGCTTCTGGCTCCATTTATGTCCCTGCAAAGGACATTATCTCATTCCTTTTTATGGTTGCGTAGTATTCCATGGTGTATGTGTATCACATTGTCTTTACTCAATCTATCATTGATGGGCATTTGCGATGATTCCAAGTCTTTGCTATTGTGAATAGTGCTTCAGTGAATACATGCGTGCATGTATCTTTGTAATAGAATGATTTGTATTCCTTTTGGTATACACCCAGTAATGGGACTGCTGGGTCAAATGGTATTTCTGGTTCTAGATCTTTGAGGAATTGCCATACTGTCTTCCACAATGGTTGAACTAATTTACATCCTCACCAACAGTGTAAAAGCGTTCCTATTTCTCTGCAGCCTTGCCAGAATCTGTTGTTTCTTGACATTTTAGTAATTGCCATTCTGACAGGCATGGCTTCCTCCCTTTCTTCCTTCTTTCCTTAATTTCTTTCTTCCTTCTTTCCTTCTTTCTCTTTTGTACACAAGATAATAGGGACTGTATAAACAAACATAGTTCCTTACTTGCCCTAGAAGTTGCTAAGAAATTCAATCAACCTTTTGCTTCTAACTTGGACATCCCAATTTCCTCACACAAACCTCTGCAACTCTGTAACTAATCAAGACTTATAAATTTGTTTTTGATAAGCAATGTACCTTTGGCTTGAAAAAGTATGTATTACTTAGACTCCTGATACATGAAACAGTTAAAAGTACAGCTGTTGAGAGCAGAGCTAAAAGCACTCCCAACTAAATCTCTCTCAAAAATCCCCTACCCCAAGCTAAAAAAAGTTGATATAATAAAGGTAGAGAGTAGAATAATAGATACTAGAGACTGGGAAGGGAGAGGAGCTGAAGAGAGATAAGTTAATCAATATAAACACAGTCAGATAAAAGGTATAAGTTCTATTGTTTGACAACAAAGTGTTGTCTGTGACTATAGTAAACAGTAGAATGGCTATAGTAAACAACAATGTATTATAGATATACAATGTATTATATTTTCAAAGTATCTAGAAGAGAGGACTAGAATTGTTCCAACAAGTAGAAATAATACTTAAAGTGATGGATACCTCAGATACTCTGACTATTCTACATATGTAGCAAGATATCACCTGTACCCCATAAATATGGAAAACATCGTGTATCAATTTAAAAAGAGAAGAAAATTAAGAGAAAAAAAAGTCAATCCCCTCCCCCCAATGGCACTTGATCCCCTATTATTCCAGCGACTGTCATTTGAAAACCACTGCTCTATAATAGTTTTTTAAATTTTAGCTGCCTCATTTTGTGTTTTTATTATAAACCATATGAAAATGTTTTTGATAGGCACATGAAAAGTTTATCCATTTCCATACATTTTACACATAAGAAAATGGAAACAGTGAGACATTAACAGTAGGTAGCAAGTAGGTGGAGTCAAGATTAGAACCCATAATTGACTTTAGACCCAAGTAGTATCTAGGTTAACCTCTGAGCTACAATTTACACACATATGAAAATTATTACCATAATTATCTATCTTGCCACAGTGCTTTGAGGATTAAATGAGATAAAGTGTGTAAATAATGCTACATAGTACTTGACACATAATAGGTACTTACTCTTACCTCCATTAGTTTCTTTGACTCCCACCACCCTGGTCTGGTAAATATGTTATGTTAACAAAAAATTTTAGAAAAAAAAAGAAAGAGATGCTAAGTCTGGACCGCAGAAAACATGGGGACAACTGACAGTACTGACAAGCAACTGCAGGATGAGACTGGCCAAAAGGAGTTAGTTAGCCTGAGACTCATCAGTGATGTTGAAACAAAGGTACAATTGTCAAACTTTGCTAGCAAATGAAACTGGGTCCTCATAAAAGGCTGAAAATGACACACAGACTCAGACCAAAACAAAGATTTAAAGATTTTGTCACTAACCCCATCAACATCAAATCCAACAGATAGGGGCAGGTTTTGACTTTCCGAGCCGCGTCCCAGCCATTTTACTTTCAAGGAAACACATTAAATTGCATGAATGTGAAGAATTACAACTTCAACACAGCCACTGGAAAATAATGTTGAAGAGCATTTATTGGTCCAGCCCAGCAAATCTGTCCTCCAGCTCCTCTGTCAGACCCCTCCAACAGGAAAGCTTTTAAAGTAATATTTTAGCTCTACCACTGACATCTCCCTATAAACTAATGTGATGTTTGGCACATAAGGGTGTTTATTTAGGTGTGTGATGGTTCTGGCTGTTAGCTTGGAGAGAAAAGTTATTTCTCTCCCTCCCTTCAGAGACCATCCAAGTCCTTGTTTGACAAAGTGAACACCCATTACACACAAAAAGGGGGCTGGGCCAGACTTCTGCAAAACTAAATAGGTGAATTTGTTCCTGACACTTCCCTCTCACCCCTTCTGGCTGTGAGTCCCATCCTCTACTCCCAGTTATCCCCCTGTAAAATCCAGGTTATCTACCCTGGACTCTTTTTGCCAAGATTTTACTGTTATCTAATTATCAGCAGACACCCTTTCTTTCTCCCATCCTTTCAAACAAGTTTTAGCTGATAAGTATTCCCAAGAACATTTAAATTTTAATTGATGCTTAATTAAGAATGCTGAAAGGTCTTCAGAACTTAAAGGAATGAAACCCAACTGACAGAATTTAAGGTTCTATGATGGGTGTGAGGGAGATGCTTTTGGGTTCACACAAGTTAATCCATCATCCTGTAAAAGTGACTATCTACTATCCCTATATTCAAGGCTAACCTGGGAGGATATGGCCATTTCCCTAGAGGCACCTAGGAGAAGGAAATTATATAGCAAATATAATATATATTATCTATCGAACTATACTCTCTCTATATAGTAGTATATAGTATAAATAGATTGATGATAGAGTGTGTGTGCGTATCTGTGTGTAAGTTTCATGCATATCTAGGCCTGGATAAGTTTCATGCATATCCAGGCCTGATTAAGTTTTCTTTAAAAATTCAGGGGATTTATTTTGAAGTCATACAACCTTTGCAAATGTTTCCATAATTATATTTTGGCTGACTGCAGAATTATTCTGCACTAACAGGCTGCTCTCTGCACTAACAGCTCATTTCCAACAAGAATCTTCTAGGGTAGTATAGTTGGACAGCCAAGTGACCTCCAGAGAGCAGGTGCTTAAATTGCCATAAATCCAATTCATACATATGAGTTTCTAGAAATAGCAAGTCACTGACTCCATGCTGGCCACCCTTCTCTTTATCATGAAAAGTGTAGGATACCCTAGAAGTCACAGACACAGGCAAAATAATCAGGGATAATTTCAAAATTGAATATAAGTTCAAATTTTTTAAGTCCAGCAAAGTATATGCTTTGGTGTAGAAAGACAGTGAGCTAATACAGAGAACTGGAAGGAATGAAAGCAAAGACAGAATATGGAAAGGTAAGTATATCAGGCACTTAGATGAATAATAAAAAATAAAAAAAGAAAGAGAGATGGAATCCAAATTCTTCATCTGTAACTATCAGAAGAAGTTGGTGGTGGAATATTGTCTTTAAGCCTTAAAGTGAAGGCTCTCAGGCCAGAACATCTGTGGAATTGGACAAAAGGCTAATAATTCAGAGCCTTATGATTGCCAACATCTCCCTCCCCTCCCTCCTCAGCACCAGCAAAGAGCAATACATTAAGAAAGTGTTTAGACTGTCAGGAAATGTGATTAAATTTTTTTTTTTACTCTGCTGTAAAAGCCTGCTACACACTGGAATACAAGCAAATGCTTTCCTCACAACTGAGTCTGGGTGGAACCTTTGCATTAGTTTAATGCCCATCAAGGGATAGCCTTGTCTCTCCATGGAGACAGAGAACACAATCCATGTTACAAGAAAGATTTTGACCTTTCTATATTCCCCTTTCCATTCAGAACCCACTGGAATCTCACTCCAAGCTAGAAAGCCTCACAATGGAAAATTAACACAAATAAATAGTCCATGTACTTACAGGACCAAAATGAGATGAAGAAATATGACATCCTGGAGGTAAATATACACCCATGAAGTTGTATACATTGAATACACACAGCTTTTTGTATGCCAGTCATACCGCAATAAAGTGATTTAATAAAAAAAGGAAGAAACCTGAAAACATGGATTATCTAAGAACTGAACTTTGTGGGATGGAAACAAAGCTGGATGTAGTAATCAGCTCAGAATAAATGAGGTTACGTTTCATGCTCTGTTGCTCCATCCGTCAAACTGATTGAGTCCAACAGTCACTAGGATACAAATGATCATTAATGAACTAAGAAAAGAAAGGTAGGGCTTGGAGCCACATGCCAGAAATGAGAATCAGATGTCTTTTAATTTACTGTGAACTGTAGATGATGAATTGATTATTACTAAGTAGTGATATAATTGTATACTTAAAGGTGAAAGGTCACACCTCAGTTTTTAATTTTACCAGGTATAGAACTGTCAAGAAAATGCTATTTTTCTTATGAAGGACAAAAGATAGAGAGAAGTATAAATCATTGCATAATGTAAATTCTGAACTGATATTCCACATTATATTATTTGTATCTTCTGAATTCACCAAACAACTGATAATGTTTGAAAAACCGAAATACAATATAAATGTAATTAAATCTAAGCAGCATCTCCCAATGGCTTTTGCAAACCTTAAAGTTCTTATTTCCAAGTTCTTATTTCCAGTTCATATGGTACAGTCTGCAGTTAGTTCAATGATAATTTTCTTATTGTTTCCCTGTGAGGTCAAATTGCATGGGATACAAATGATGTGGGGGTTGTATTTTCTTGCTGTAATTTGGTTTATTACTTTATTCTTGGAATGGAAATTGGATATACGAGGCTCTTACCTGAAGGTTTTCTAGGGCAGGCAAAAATTATGGTAGTGTTACCTTTGTAGTGGTTGTTCTGTAATTTTTGAGAACAAGGAACATCTGGAAGAAATGTGAGTCCTTGGGGGTGAGGACTCTTCACTGTCAACTGCAGTGCCTGGAACACAGGAAATGGATGGATATGTGTGCCCTGTGATCTGAGTGATTATTAGGATGTAGGTTTATTTCTAAAATGTAATGGCTGAAACTCATTCTATTAAGGGCTATTGTTGCTCTTCTATAATGCCTATTAGATGGATGGCAATTGATCAAGACTCCTAATACCTCAATTACTTTTGGAGGAAGAAAAAAGAAAATTACTAACCATCAGATCTGAAGTAGTTTAATAACTGAAAGAAGAAAATAGCACCCCAAGGGTCAAGAAAAAAGTGTGTTTGCTCTATCCATTCTCTAGTCAATAATAAGTAGATATTTTATTATATATATGGACAAAAAAAAAAGAAACCAAGACTATTACTGATCAGATTCTGGGGGTAACAAACATCTTATTCATCCTAACTGGCTAATATAATATCCTGTTACCCATACTAAAATTATTAAGATAGGAAAATAGTTAAATGTTCTCCAACAAACCCAGGCCACAATAACTGCTCTTTCTTCTTAACTTCTATAATATCTACCATACTGCAAGAGTCATTTGGCATATGTACAGGACACCATTTGTGTGTGTGTGTATGTGTGTGTGTGGGTGTGGGTGTATATATATATATGGTTCTCTCACCTGTAAAAAGTTAGCACAAGACAGCTATGTAAAACTACTACTTTCGAAGTTTTGAAAAGTGAAGATACAGCACAAGTCTCCCCTACTCTTGGAATCCTGAGAACCTCAAGGGGAATTTTCTTGTGTCCTCTGCCCAGCCCCAACCCCATCGGGAGGCTAAAAGTCATGCCCAGGACTATGTCTCATTCTACTCTTCCTCTTCAAATGCTCCTTTCCTGTGCCAGTTCAAAGAGTCTTTTACCTAGTCTGGAAACAGGATAAGAAACTTGCTCAGTCTGCTGGCATTCTCTTCTCAAATTATCTGTCTTACTCTTTGAAGCTAGAAGTTGCAAATTTGGGATGTGGTGTTTGCAACACAAAAGCAACAAGTGTCCGAGGTATAACTGCCAAATGGGCAGTTAACTCACTTGGGTTACTAAACTTGGAGGATGAAAAAAGCCCATTAATTAAACTTCACATTTCATCACACCACAGATATTTGTGTATTCACTGTCAACTGCAATGCCCTGAACACAGTGAATGCCCAAGAAAAGTCTGTGATTCATGATTAATGGAAGTACTTTAGGCATATTTTATATTAAACTTGATAATGAACGTTGTGATTATCAATCTGTCCCACCAAAATACTGCTACCTGCAGAGGGGCATGAATGGTTTTCACAGCAAGGGAAGCAGTCCTTTAAAGCCTTCTGTTTTATTTTTTAAATATCCAGTTTGACCTTTATGATAACCAGAAATATGAGTGACCCACAGTAGCTTTACTATCAACTATTCTAGCAGAGATTTTACTATATTTCCAAGTTGAACCTCCATGTATCTATCTCCACACAGAAAAACAAACAGGCCTCCCAGAGTCTGAAAGGGGAATTCTGTCCCTCTATTAGCACCAAATCAAGACAAGCAATCTCTTGGTACCTTTGGTATAACAATTTCCAATTCCCTAACCCCACCCTCATCACTATCCCCAACAATCTAACAAAAACATTGAACCACATGTATAATCATTCAGTTCTTCATATATAGGCAGAAAAAAAATTCATCAGAGCCAAAAATATACAAATCCACTTTTCCTTCACAAATATAAAAAATGAATGAAAACAACAGTGCCTTTATAGCTATCCAAAAAAATATCTACCAAAGATGAATCTATTTTTACAAAACCTTGGTCAATGTTCTAAACTGAAATGCAGCTCACCAATATAAAAATTCCTTTCTGCATCCATAGAAACAGACATTCAGTACTCATCTATGGCCAATAGATAACATGTGGTAAATGCATGAGAGAAACCACTAATTTCTTGCCAGCCGCCTGGTAGGCCCTCATGAATACTTTTGTGTTGTTGTTAAGAGATTGTTTTATTCTGAGATAATCTCCATAGAGCAATATATGCCACAGAGGGCAATTTTTAAACTTTTAAATTAAATAAGACTCATTAATCAGGAAATTTTGGTACTCTGTATAGAGAAAAGTATGTATATACACAAGTTTGTGTAGAGGTAACTTATTGAGATTACAGACCTTTTGCTGTTATTTACAAGCATTATTTGATTTAACCATAGGCCACATGGGCTTAGGCTCAGAACTTAGCATGAAACACCCACAGTGATTATGCTTCATCATTGAAGTGATTGCTATGTTCTTGCAGAACCCTTCCTGTGGGCTATAGCAGCTATGTAGAGTGAACAAAATTAAATGTATATCAATCTTTGTTATTTTTGCTTTTAATTAGCTCCAGAAATATGCACAATGTTTTAAGGAT
Organism: Piliocolobus tephrosceles; assembly: GCF_002776525.5. NCBI lineage: Eukaryota > Metazoa > Chordata > Mammalia > Primates > Cercopithecidae > Piliocolobus > Piliocolobus tephrosceles. The sequence goes on from NC_045437.1 coordinate 32,730,537, forward strand.
GTTTAAGGGTAAAACACCACCAATTTTCTCACTAAATGACTCAGAATGAGAACTTGTACAAATACAGTACCTTCATTTTCTAGATAAAAAACTTTGACATATCATTACTGCTTTTTAGATGTATGAAGATGTTATTATATTTAATACACTTTCACTATAAAGCTTTACTACATTCATCACAGTTGTTTTCAACTATACATTTTCTTAGATACTAAAAGTAAAACTAGTATTGTGTATATGTGTGGAAGGAGGTCAGGGGATCGGGGCTGGGGTGATGGCATGACATTTTGTCATTTAACAATGGTCCTCATACTTAAAGAGATTTTCAAATCATTGCTGCGTGATTCATGGACACTCAGCATGTTTGCTGGCCCATCTTCGATAGTATACAATAAAATCAGATATAGTATCAGCAATCTGCATCATGAGTAACAACTAGAGCACGAATAAGACAGCCAGCAGAACATGAAAAGGATTCAACCTGAGCAAACAACAAAATAAACATCTACACTTAAAGAATGCTTACTTCTCTTTTTAAGCATTATATGAATTGTAAGACATTGAAATAGACCAGTGAAGGAGACTCTGACACAATCTCTTCCACTGGAGATTTAATAAGAGAACGAATGAGAGGCTAGGTTGGGTGAGGCACTGGGCAGTCATGCCTGGTGAGTTTGAATGTGTTCAATGGTATTTTAAGGTCGCTTACAGCTGAAGGTTAATAAAAACACAAGTCAATCATTCCTTATTCTTAATGGACTATTAGTTTCATATTAACTCAGAACCTTTATTAAATTGTATGTGAATTTCAAGTAAAGATTTTAATGAGAAATCTTTGATTTCTGAAAAAATGATGTGTTGTGTTCACTCAAGTGCTTCCAAAGTGGAGAAAATATTGGCACAGAAATGTAAGGCTTCTTTCCACTGGATATTCAAAGCAGGAAGAGCCATCAAAGACCTTCTGAAGAGAAGATTCAATTTCTAAGGAGTAAAATTTATTTCACTAACACAATAGCTTCATAGGGAAGACTCTTTCGTAGTTAAAAATCAATAACAAAACAAAACAAAATAGATTCTTCTTTTTCATACCAATGTATAAAGGTCTACAAATGCTGAGGCTTGGGGAAGGTACTAGAATTAGAAAATTCCCCAGCTTTTCCTGTTTGAATCTATGTATTTCACTTGATCAATCCCTTCTTGTTTACAAAGCCCCTCAACAAAAGAGCCCATTCTGTAATAGACACTATAGTTAACGTTACCCTCTAAATTTTCACTGTCTCTTATCCTCTTTATGGTGAGGCATGTGTGCAGCCCTCCTTGGTTAAAGACAGAAGCCATGTTAAAAAAGGGATCGGTACCCACTGGTCAACTTTCTCTCCTAACACAACTAGGAACAATCTTTTTCTATAAACTGGGCAGAAATAACACATGGCTATAACCAGAAGACTTACATGGACTTTTAAAAGACTTAAAACTCTTAAAAGACTTAAACGGACTCTTTTTTTGGAGACAGAGTCTCACTCTGTTGCTCAGGCTGGAGTGCAGTGGCGTGATCTCAGCTCACTGCAACCTCCACCTCCTAAATTCAAGTGATTCTCCTGCCTCAGCCTCCCAAGTAGCTGGGCTTACAGGTGCATGCCACCATGCCCAGCTAATTTTTCTATTTTTAGTAGAGAAGGGGTTTCATCATGTTTGACAAGCTGGTCTCCAACACCCAAATTCAGGTGACCCACCCACCTTGGCCTCCCGTGCTGGGATTACAGGTGTGAGCCACTGTGCCTGGCCCCTTAAATGGACTTTAAATGTGAAACACATAATGTTTCTCTAGCAGTGTCTAGAGAAGAGGTTACTCAAACTAGCCAAATAGTTGACATCTTCTGTCAGTACAAAATCAAAGTAATGGTTAACAATACTCTACAGTTGTTCTGAGGTATCTGTGGGGGTTGGCTGCAGGACTCCCTGCAGATATCAAAATGTGCAAATGCTCAAGTCCCTTATACAAAATGGCACAGTATTTGCATATAACCGGTGCACATCCTCCTGTGTATTTTAAATCATTTCTAGACTGCTTATAACACCTAACACAATGTGAATGCTGTGTAAATGTGTTATCCTGTATTGTTTTTTTAAATTTGTATTACTTGTATTGTTGTATTGTTATTTTTTATTGTTTTGAAAAAATATTTTCTATCCATGACTGGTTGAATCAGTGGATGCTATAATGAATAGCTCTGCTACCTCCAAAGCCAGTGCATTTAAGCATTACTCAGAACTGCTTCTACAGGATAAGTGGTTTGTTGAAACTTCTGCTGGCTTAAAAGCATTTTCAGGTATACTTCATGACTATGATCAGTTTTAAGGACACATAATGTAAAATGCATAGCCAAATCATGAGAATGAGAAAATGAGACTATGAGAAAAAATTAAGTACACAATCAGCAATCTTCCCTTAGTTTTCCTTATCTCTACACAAAGGTCAAAGAATCATTAGTTTTTACATTTCTTTGCCATGTATATTTTTTGTAGGAAAGACTCTGTCATCTATAATCCCTGCTATCATTATTCTGATTTCGTCACTTAGAGGGGCATGCTGAATGAGTGAATGTTCATCCATTTGTTTGAACTGAATCCAAGCCCTGTCCTACATACACTTGGAAGCTTTTTGAATGATATCCACCATGTATTACTATATGTTCTTAGTGCAAAGTCAGTCAGTATCGAAGTAACCCTTGCACAATACTGCCTCTTTCCCACATTTGCCATCTAATACATGTTTTAACAGGACAGGGTTCACATCTTAAGAGAACAGGAATAATCCCTCTTTTCAACTATCCAGTTTCCTTCCTAAGTAAAACAGGGAAAACTCCATGGACGAGTTGCATCTCTAACTCTCATTTTTACATTTCTCTGATGTGAAGTTGATATTTAATATCTCAAACACCTGGGAGTAAGCATTAAGTTTGCCATTGAACTAAAGAGTGTTGTACGATTTTGTTATGCCTATGACAAGGCTCTGATGCTAATGCTAATGCACATTAAGCAGTGGTTTAACTTTCTGGTTACTTGCATCATAACCCAGGTTTATTATTTTTGGCTCTAGTTAAAAAGAAAGGGGAAAAAATCCTTAGAACACATAATCTGGGAAGTTTCATGTCATTTGAAGACTGGAGGCCAGCATACAAGAGTGACTTGATTGTGAAAAATAAAGTTTAAGCAAACAAATTCATCCACATGTGACCAAAAAAAAACAAAAAAACAAAAAAAAAAAACACACACACAGGGGAAATGCAGAGTACCCATGCACTTATTATGAACTGCCCATGCCTGTGAGGGTGAGCAGGAGCGAGGAGTGGTAGAAATACTAAAAGTACATGTTCCTGCTAATGTAAATAGTGTTTATGACCCTATTCATAATCCTTTAAAGACAGTTGTTAGCACTAGGCACCAAGTCAGGTTCTAGCCAGGGCCTGGCAGTAGAATAACTCTAACAGTTAATAAAATACATAGTGAGAACAGGATATGAATTTATGCCTCCTGAGAATTACTGTATTCACAAATGACCGTTTCAGTACAGCAGATTTTGGCCACCTCTTGGGAAAGAAAGCACTTTGAGACCAGTTGGAAACAGGAAGAAGGGCAATATGCCACCTTCCAGGTAACTGGCAAACTGTCTCGGCAAAGCAGAAAAATTGTGAAAAAACAGATTTCCTAGGGCCAGAAGGTAATGTGAAAATGGAAGGCAAAAAAGAAGAGAAAAAAAAATCAACTGGAAGTCTTAGGTTGTAACATAAAATATATAAACTAAGCAGACCCAAAAGAACAATATGGATGAGAAAATCTTATTCATGAGTGAGCAAAATCATAAACTCTTTCCTGTCTCCTTTAAAGGCTCTGGAGGTGAAAGAAAGGTGAAGAACCATGAGTCTTTACGTTTCCTCGCAGTGTATTTACTTCTGGGTGGATTCTTTCAGGTATAATCCCAAAGAACTCATACAGTCCAGAGTTGTTTACTAAAAAGTAAAAACGGCAAATGTTTCTGATAACAAATAAGGCTACAAAAAAACAGAACTGCTCCTACCCTCTATCTTGGAAGGTAAAATGCAGATCTCCTGACAAACATCTCCTAACCCCCAAAGTGATCTATTGCCCAATCAACTGATAAGCACAGATTGAATGCCAGCTGGAACTCAATGTTATTCTGGGCACCCTGATAACTAGAGAAGCAATTACATGCAGTCTATGTGGTCTCTGTCCTCAGAGTTTACAATAGATGGAGACACACAACTACTGCACACAAAATAATTTGATAGCAAAGTAAGGAAGTGAATAATTAAGTCCCAAAATAGGCAGTGCAGATTAAGGACTGTGAAATTTCAGAGGAAGTTGATTAAGGCCTGGGACCAGGAAAAATTTTATGGAAATACAGATAACACAAATAATAGGTAGAACTTATAAAGCATTTATTAGACGTCAGGCCTTATTGTAAGCACATTTGTGTTCATTCACTTAATCATCACGACACCACCATAGGGATACAGTTATTCCTGTTCTGCATTTGGGGAAACTGAGACATACGAGGTTAAGGACTGAATTGCAGTATCACTCTTATCGTAAGTCATAAGTTAGTCTGTTTTGGAGTCTATTCTGTCCTATTGGTGCATTTGTCTATGCTTGCATCAGTATCACACTGTCACAACTATTATGACAGTGTTCAAGTTTATATACCTAAAAATCATCAAAGCTGGGCTTCAAAAAAAGTCTAGCTCTAGAATTTCCTCTCTGAACCACTTTTTTATCTAAAATTTGAGGAAAGGGAGAATCTGAAAAGGTAAAGGAACAAAGAGAAGGTCTATGAGCAGAGCATGTTTCTCCCAAATAAATTTAGAATGAATCGGGTCTGCCTCCTTTCACTTTAAAGCCATCACATAACTTTTGACCAATTTCTTCCTACTCTGGTGCCACGAACAATATAATATTATCTGACAACTTTACCACTAATCTTAGTTTTCAGATTTTTTTTATTATACTTTAAGTTCTAGGGTACATGTGCACAAAGTGCAGGTTTGTTACATATGTATACATGTGCTGTGTTGGTGTGCTGCACCCATTAATTCACTATTTACATTAGGTGTATCTCCTTTTTTTCTTTTTCTTTTTTGAGACGGAGTCTCGTTGGATTGCCCGGGCTGGAGTGCAGTGGCCGGATCTCAGCTCACTGCAAGCTCTGCCTCCCGGGTTTATGCAATTCTCCTGCCTCAGCCTCCCAAGTAGCTGGGACTATAGGCGCCTGCCACCTCACCCAGCTAGTTTTTTGTATTTTTTAGTAGAGACGGGGTTTCACCATGTTAGCCAGGATGGTCTCGATCTCCTGACCTCGTGATCCACCCGTCTCGGCCTCCCAAAGTGCTGGGATTACAGGCTTGAGCCACCGCGCCCGGCCAGGTGTATCTCCTAATTCTATCCCTCCCCCCTCCCCCAACCCCATGACAGGCCCCAGTGTGTGATGTTCCTCTTCCTGTGTCCAAGTGATCTCATTGTTCAATTCCCACCTATGAGTGAGAACATGCGGTGTTTGGTTTTCTGTTCTTGCGATAGTTTGCTGAGAATGATGGTTTCCAGATGCATCCATGTCCCTACAAATGACATGAACTCGTTCTTTTCTATGGTTGCATAGTATTCCATGGTGTATATGTGCCACATTTTCTTAATCCAGTCTGTCACTGATGGACATTTGGGTTGGTTCCAAGTCTTTGCTATTGTGAATAGTGCTGCAGTAAACATATGTGTGCATGTGTCTTTATAGCAGCATGATTTATAATCCTTTGGGCATATACCCAGTAATGGGATGGCTGGGTCAAATGGTATTTCTGGTTCTGGATCCTTGAGGAATGGCCACACTGTCTTCCACAATGGTTGAACTAGTTTACAGTCCCACCAACAGCGTAAAAGCGTTCCTGTATCTCCACAATCTCTCCAGCACCTGTTGTTTCCTGACGTTTTAATGATTGCCATTCTAACTGGTGTGAGATGGTATCTCATTGTTGTTTTGATTTGCATTTCTCTCAGGGCGAGTGATGAGCATTTTTTCATGTGTCTGTTGGCTGCATAAATGTCTTCTTTTGAGAAGTGTCTGTTCATATCCTTTGCCCACTTTTTGATGGGGTTGTTTTTTACTTGTAAATTTGTTTGAGTTACTTGTAGGTTCTGGATATTAGCCCTTTGTCAGTTGAGTAGATTGCAAAAATTTTCTCCCATTCTGTAGGTTGCCTGTTCACTCTGATGGTAGTTTCTTTTGCTGTGCAGAAGCTCTTTAGTTTAATTAGATCCCATTTGTCATTTTTTTAATTGCTAGTAAGCACAAAAGTAGATGAGAAAAAAGAAAAAAGAATAACTCCCTCCTATTTCTTCTTTCCTTTCTTTTTACTTAGGTCCTAAGGGAAAAACCAAGACATTCTAAGGTCCCTCTGGGTTATAAAAGGAAGACATCCACTTAAAAAAGGTCCTTAAGGTTTTCAAACAGGACTGAGCTTTTGGGATTGAGGTGTGGCAGGGGAGGAATGTGGCTGACAGCCCTAGGACTGGTGGGGTATGCTTGGGGTTTCTCACTTTGCCTTTTGAAGTCACAATCCCTGTTGCTGGCAGCTATGCTCTGAACTAGCACTGAGGTCAGCAGAAGAGTAAAGACATCAGTAGATGAAGGAAGATCCTAGGAGGCAGATTGGAATGAGAAAGAAAAAAAGGGAAAAGAAGAAGAAAGCTCCATGCCCCTCCCTCTTGCAGCCATCATATCCTCACATTTCCAATTGTAACCTAGACTGCAATTGCCGTAAACAAAAGAACAAATATCTAAATAGGGAAGGAAGGCCTAGCAAGCAGCATATTCACTTCAGAAAGATGCCCATAGGGAGATGATGGACACGATAAAGCCACAAAGGATAAATACTTAACAACAACTACAAATATGCAGAAATTAAGTGCTACAAAAGGCAGACTAAAAGGATAATCACATCCAAAGAGATAGAGTTAGTAGAGTGATCTGAAAATAAATATATGCTAAGTTCTTCAAAATAACAAACAAAATGGTAGGGTTAAACATGGTGGATTGAACATGTGATTTTAGATTTCCTCCATCTCTTAAAGAAACCCCGTAAAAACAGTAAAATTACTTAATTTTCAAAAACTCATAAATCCACAAGAATAAAAAAAAAAAAAACAACAGAAACAAGAGAAAAGATAACAATGGTCCACATCAAAATTTTTGGAAGCTGGAAAGTAAATAAAGAGTAGAAACTGAAACATCCTTAAAAAGACTGAAAGCTAACTCCCTACAAGTGGCAGGCTGGAAGTGGGGGTCAATGGTAGCAAAGAAGCAGATTTACAGTGGGAAACACCAGAAAGAATCAGAAACTGGAGGCACCAACTGGCTTCGAATATGGGAAGGGACTGGAAAAGCACCCATAGAAAGAGCACTTCCTCTCCTACCAGGTAAAGCCAGGAGACTGTCTCTCCCCAACCCCAGCAGAAGACTGGACATACTGATTTTTATGAAGATACTGAAACTGAAGTTCTATGGACGCAGAAACATCAGGCACAGTTGAAGGCAGCAATACCATACTAAAAACAGTAGATTAAGTAAAAGTTTCCTGCACCAGGGCTTTTGCTCATAATGCTAAAAACTAAGTTATATCTCTGGGGCAGGAGAGTAACAGATTTTTCTTTGGGGCAATATACTACCCCCAAGTGAAAGGTCCTACTAAGGTACTGTTAATACTAAGAGTCAAAGAAAAAGTACTTATAAAAATGGGATTAAGGTCGAGCAATCTACCTGATTCATTGCCCCTGGACCTTCTTATAGTGAAAAAGCACTGAACTGTAAGTTTGGAATCTCAGACTAAAATCTCACTCTCATGAGCAAGTCCCTGTTAATCCTCTGGGGCTTTAGTTTTCTCATCTGTAAAGTGCAGGTAACAATATACCTCCTATGTCACAGGCTTACAAAGATCAAATCCTCACTCACAATGCCATAGGCACTGGGTTAGCTGCTATGCACAATCTCCTTGGAATTTCACAACAGATTTATGAGATAGTACGTTAGCAGTCCTGTTTTATAAATGAAGAACTAGAGGCCTAATGCCTTCCCAATAACTTTTATATGAAAGTTACTAATATTAATTTACCTGAATTTCTCTCTCTGGTAACTCATTTCTGCATATGAGAGTGCCTATAC